>NC_048599.1:142692213-143035686 GCF_003668045.3 Cricetulus griseus | reverse complement strand
AATCATCCCTCCCCAGAACCATCCCTCCCCAGAACCATCCCTCCCCAGAGCCATCCCTCCCCAGAACCATCCCTCCCCAGAGCCATCCCTCCCCAGAGCCATCCCTCCCCAGAACCATCCCTCCCCAGAACCATCCCTCCCCAGAAGTGTGTCTGTGGAATGGTTCCTTGCTTCTTTCTCCTTTAGATGGCTGAAGTTTTCATAACTATTTCATAAACACACAGCCTTGCACCCTGACCATCTAAGCAACTTTTCCTACACCTCAATTTTCTTAGCTGTCGACTTGAGGATCTAACCCTCCAGGTGCTGAGGGACCCTGAAGAAAGAACTGGATTTCAGGAGGTGACTCTGTGTCAAGATAGTAGTGACCCATGGGAATATGTCTCCAAATGATAGAGTGGTCTTTGACTCATTTTCATTCTGATCTCCAAATCCTGAAGTGGGCACAGAGTAGGACCTTAATAAATAGGTGTTGGTTGAGTAGATCACTACACTCAGCGGGAGTTCAATAAACAGTAAACAAGTTTCATGTGGATGGATCGCTAGGCCCAGGGAAACCCAGACCCTTTGATTTTATTTTTTGTTTCAGAACCCCCAAAACCTGATCAGTGAAGTAAAGAGACAAGAAGCTGTCTCTAGGTTCCTTTTTCCTGTGTATATATGTGTGCGGGTGTGTGTGCGTGTGCGTGTGCATGTGCGTGTGGAAGCCAGAGGACAACCTCAGATGCCATTCCTCATGCATACTTCGTCTCTGTTTTTTCTTTGAGATAGGTCTCTCATTGACCTGGAATTTGTCATGTGAGTCCCCTGAGATCCACCGGTGTCCATCTCCCCAGCACTCAGAGTCCAAGCACTCACCCCCATACCTGGCTTTTTTATGTGAGTTCTGGGGTTTGAACTCTGGTCCTTGTGTTTGCATGGCAAACCTGTCTGAGCTCTCACCTAGGCCCTGGTTCTTCAATAACCCCCCTTAGGATACATTCTCCCATCATGATAATCTCCTTCAAATGCGTGGAGACTGGTCAAAACTGGACAGTCCCTATGATTGAGGGTCAAGGTCATCAAAGCCAGCAAGTTTACCAAGCTTCTCCTGCCCCCAAATCAAGACTGCTGCCATAGCCAGAGTTGCTACCCAGGCCACACACCACCAGTTAGAACCATTTCTGTAGTGTTGAGCAGCAAAGTCAGAAGCCCCTGGGTGTGTGAGATACTGCACATGGCTCTGATAGGGCTGTGGTCAACCAGAAGACTCTGAGAGCCTGTCTCCAAGGGAGCAGGAGGGAGGCATGCCACTCAGGAATCACTTCCCAGCTCTGAGAGATGCTGGGTCCAGAGGTGGGGCAATGCTGAGGAACACAACAGGGCGGGGCCTCAGAAAAATCGACTCATCAAAGAACCCATCCATTCACGGCCAGGTTTAACCCCACAGAATGAAATACAGGCATTCAGCTGTGCTGTGTAATATTCCTTCACACTGTGTGAGTAGGTGTCACTGTGATTGGTTTAAAAAAACTGGCCAATAGCTGGACAGGATATAGTTAGGCAGGAAAGCCAAACTGAGAATGATGGGATGAGGAAAGGCAGAGTCAGAGGAGATGGCAGCCAGGCAGAGAACGGGTCAAACACACAAAATGAGATAGAGGTAAAAGCCACGAGCCTCGGAGAAGCACATAGATTAATATATAAATGGGTTAAGTTGTAAGAACTAGTTAGTAATAAGCCTGAGCTATTGGCTGAGCATTTATAATTAATATTAGCCTCCGTGTGGTAATTTGAGAGTGGTTGTGAGACAGAAAAACCTGGTCAATACGGCTGAGTGTGGTGACATACACTGTTAATCTCAGCATTTCAGAGGCAGAAGGGGGTGAACTCATGAATGTGAGGCCCGCCTGGTCTACATAAGTTCTAGGACAGTCAGAGGTATATATAATGACCTTTCTCAAAAATAAGTAGACATTCAGAGGCTAAAGAGATGGCTCATGGGCAGAGCGATTACAGTGCAATCATGTGGACCCTAAGATCAGACACCCAGTACCCACATAAAAGTCAGACATGATGGTGCATGTCATAATCCCAGCACTTTGGGGTGGAAGGTGTAGACAGCAGGATCTTGAGGACTCATTGGCAGCCAGTATAGCCTAACCAGGTTCAGGTTCAGTGAGAGTCTCTGTCTCAAAAAGTAAAGCAGAAATCAAAACAAAATGTAGCATAAATAATAAAAACCCAGAAACAGATACTGGGGTTCAAGCTGAAGATGAGAAAAGCAGACAGCCAGTTGCTCTTACCTCTGAATGGAGACCCTGTCTCCTCTGTGACTGGAAACTAAATCTCACATGAGACCCTTTTCTTCTTCCTTATATGCCTCTCTAGTGCTTGGATTAGAGGTGTGGTCTCTGTTTCTCTTTTAGACTGATTCGCTCTCCTGTAGCCCAGGGTGGTCTTGGACTCGCAGAGATCCATCTGCCTCTGAATCCCCACATCAAAGGTGTGGGCTACCACTGCCCGGCCTCTATGGCTGTCTACTGTGGCTGGCTTTGCATTCTGAGTTTTAGTGGCTTTATTAGATCATAAACAATATATCACCACAACAAAAGATGCTAACATCATTCTCTGGCCTCTCCACACACATGCATGAGTAAGTGCTTGTGCGCGAGCACGTGCACGTGCACACACACACACACACACACACACACACACACAGAGGCATTCAAACAAAGACCTTATCTGTATTGTTCACAACAGCCCAAAGGAGTAACAAGCAAGTGGTATAAGTCACACAAACACTGCTCCACAGGAACATGGTGTCATGCTAGGCTTCATTTGAAGAGCAGGGTGTGGCTGCCAAAGAATGTAGATGGAAACCCAGAGTTAGGGTTCATGACTCAAGAAGGGAGGCCAGCAGGGGTCTCCCTCCACCTTTCAGCCGGGCTGGGCCCAGCCTCTGAGGAAGGCATTCTGGGTTCTTGGCCCTGAATACAATCTGACTTACTCCACCCTCCACTTTAATTCCTTCCTTTAAGGACCTGCTAATTCAATTTTACCCTCAAGAAGTCTCCACTAAAGAATTCACAGGATCTGAAGATGATTTTAGGCAAGGGAACAGAGCCTCCTGACATTGAGCTGGGAAGTCGACCTTTGACAAAAGCAGAGACCTGCAGAAGGAGCCAGCTTAAGGATGTTTCGATTATTGCATCCTGAAACTGCTCACCCCAAGTACCATAATTGGAAAATCTGAAGAGAGGCGTGGTGCTTTCAGCCCAGGCATCACTGTGACCTGCAGGCATGCACAGCAGCTGGGCTGGGGTTAGACAGTGGGTTCCTTTAACAATGAGCCAGACCTAATTATATCTCTGCTGATGTTTAGCAGAAGCTGGAATCCAGGGCAGGCAGGACTGAAGCCTGGAGAACAATGATGGTGGTGGCTGAAAAGAAAGTGTGGGCTCAGAAACCCCAAGACCAAGTTCTCATCACAAAGATTTATTTGCCCAGAGAGACAGAAAGCAGGGAATAAGAGACAAAGACAGGAGATAGAGTGTTGGGGAGAAGGGGTAGGGAACAAGGGTAAGGGGGCAGGGATATTTGTCCCAGGGGGACAAAGGACTGCCTCTGGATAGAAAGGAGACAGACATAGTCAAAGTCAGTTTATGAAGGTACAAGGGAAACATCATGTTAGGATGAGGTGCTTAATTTTAATTGGACATGTTAATTAGGTGAGCCAATGGGGGATTCTGATTGCTGCACCTTGATAGTCAGCCTCAGGAGGAGGGATTGGCTAAATAAGTGAATAGACCTTGGTGGCTAGCTTTAGGAATGTAATCTAATGCTTTTTAACAAGGCAGGGGGAACGGGAGAGAAGGGTAAGGCCTAGCAGAGCCAGAGTCCCGTTAGTGGCTATTACACATTTCGTCCCACACACACCTTTCCTGAATTTGGGCCACCCGTCTATGGAAACACTCTGAGGAAAGGGGAGCTGTCTCCTAGGGTGGAGCTCAGGTGACAGTGTTCAGCTTTACAGCCTTTCTCACAACAGAGGCCAGTATCAAGCTGGCCTGCAGATGAGGGGCCAGAGACACAAAGATGGCTGGTGGTCATGATAGCAAAATCAAGTCCTTGGTTGCTGGGGGAAGGCAACAGAGGATCATCACTGGGGGGCGTCGGGGGACAGGCACAAGCCACAATCCTGCCTGAATAATCACAGCTTACATTAGTCAGACTCAAGCGTCCACCACCTATGCAGAACAGAACCATCCAGGCCTTCTGCTAAAACATCCCAGAACGAGTGGTCAAGTGGTCGTGTGACTCACACAGAGCCAATCGACTCCCTTCCCTGGGACACCTCTCCTGGGAAGACTCTCCCGGCCTTTGAGGTCCTGAGGGATGCCAGCAGCTAAGCCTCCTGGGCCCAGGAGGAAGCCTGAGTCACAGAGAAGGAAAGTGGAGAAGAGGAGAGAAAAACCTTATGTCCCTGGAGTCCCTGCCCACCCCCCAGTGTGTGGGGCATGATGGAGAGGGTTGCAGACCCATTCTTGGGCTTGCTTAAGTTGGACTTTGACCCCTAAATAATGATGACAGAGGGGAGGAAGGTGGCTAGAGGCCCTCTCCTTCTGGAGGAGCAAACCTGATAGTGATCAAAGTGGGTAAAATCCCTGCCACACCAGCAATATTCCACTGCCTGCCTGACACCGGCCTCCCTCCTCCTCTACCCCTTTTCCCCCAACCCCAGCCCTTGCTCATCTTTCCCATGTCAGGTCCTGCAAAAGCCCTGAACTAGATGCACCCAGCAAGCACTCTATAATTGCTGAGATATACGCTGCTATTCCCTCTGGTTCCAATAGCACCTTCCCTTTGACACCTCAGGCTCAACTGGACGGAAAGGACAGACTCGCCATGTGGAATGAGTTAATTTTTTCCCCTTTCTTTCCAAACAGCTCTGAGTAACACCCCATCCCTAGTTCTATAAACTTGAAAGAGGAAAGTGTGTGTGTGTGTGTGTGTGTGTGTGTGTGTGTGTGTGTGTGTGTGTGTGTGTGTGTGTGTTTTGTATGTATTTGATATTTGATGCTCACTGAGGGAGTTGATGACCGGCTCTTGGAGGATCTCTTTGAACACGATACTTCAGTCCTGAAGCTGTCCTGAGTGTCAGCTCTGACCGCCATTCTTGCCAGGTTCCCATCCTGGCCAGAGGAGCACAGTTCATACCTTCCGGGCCAGGCATGAGAACAAGCCCACCGCACCCATCCTCCAGGGCTCCCATGGGGTATTGCTTGAATGAGTGAATGGAACCTAACAGCCTGGCCACCGTCTGACCTTCAGGCCCTACTCAGTGAGGCGTCCACAGCCAAAAGGAACACAAAAGAGACTCAAGCATCAGAGAGATGGCCGATCCTCACTGGAATACCCAGGGTACTAACAAAAAGGAAATCACACATTTGCCTGGAGGTTTCTGTTCCTCGTGTCTGCCTCCAAGTTTCTCCTCACCCAAGCCCTTGGCTCCCTTCCAAATCTAAGCTTTTATTTTCCCTCCTTCTAAAAGCAGTGAGTTTTTTAATGCAAGTAAATTAATTTTTTATTATTCATAATCTGTGTGTGTATGTGGGGTGTGTGTGCATGGGAGCATGTGGGTGCCACACCACATACATTAAAGTCCGAGGACACTTTGGGGAATTGTTCATTTTCTTCCATCCTGTTGAAGTGGGGTCTCTCTTATCTCTGCCACGCTGTGTACTCCAGGTGATCTGGCCTGAGAACCTCCAGGCCATCCTCCAATCCCAACTCCCAGGAGGAGTGCAGAGATCACAGATGCAAGCTATTTTATTTGACTCTTTCTGGGGGTTGGACACAGGTACTCAGGCTTGTGCTGCAAGGACTTTTACCCACTAAGCTGTCTTGTTGGCCTAACTTAGCCCTTTTAAATTTGTGTTTGTTTTCCTACCCATTTCCCCTCATCGGCACACATAGCTCAGGGAAACCACACTATTTTTAGCAGGGAATAGAGGGGGAGGGGACAGGGATACTCAGAAAGTGACCAACCTCCCTCTTCAAAGACACCCTCAAGAAACATGCAGTTAAGTCTAAACATGTGTTTGGGGGCACACAGGTGACAGCTGAAAATTAGTCATTTCCCTATGCAGGGAACAGGGGACAGGCGAGCCACAAATTCATGTGTGCCTGCCTCATGAGAGGGAGCCACTAATGGCCCAAGGACCCATACATGTGCTATGACTCCGCTCTAAGGCACCTTGTCCTTCAGAAGTGGTATTCTATCCTGGGCTTGACTGATTCATATTGATGGTGACTCAGTTTCCCCAGTAATTGACAAAAAATAAATAAATGATAAAAATCAGGATACAGAATGAGAGCATGGGGCTGGAGAGATGGCTCAGCCGTTAAAGGCTAGGCTCACAACCAAAAATATAAGAGTTCTGTTCCCAGAATGAGAGCATGAATGCCATCTGTCACTCATCTTTCATTGACATTTCTAGAACATTCAACCCAACAATATCAGAACACACATCCTTTTTTATTGCATCAGAAATAATCACCATGCCCTGGATAATGCCAAATCCTAACAATTTAAAGAAAATAAAATGTTCAGTATATCTTTTCTGGCTACAATGTAATCTAGTTAAAGTCATTAAGGAAATAAACATGCTGTATCAAGTGTCCAGGAATGCCCGTGAAGCAGCTTCCGCATAACGTACAGCCTTAAATGCGCAGATAAAAAGCAGAGAGCGTAGAGATGGAGAGATGGCTCAAGGGTTAAGAGCCCTGGCTACTCCTGAAGAGGACCAAAGTTCAGTTCCCAGCACCCACACAGCCACGCACAACTGCCTGAAACTCCAGCCCCAGGGGATCCAATACCCTCTTCTGGCCTCCAGGCACTGCTCTCATAGCCCTTATCTACACAGAGATAAATACACTTACTTAAGAATAAAAATAAAGGCTTCAAATAAATAAGCTAAGCTGTCACTTTTCTAGTAAGTGGGGAGCAAGATTTGTCAGTGGGTGGGTCAGGGTGTTTGTTGCCGAGCATGGTCATCTGAGGCCAGTCCCTGGAAGCCACACGGTAGAACCAACCACAAGAGTTGTCATCTGACCTGCAAACATGCACACGCATACACACACATGCACACACACACACATGTACACACCGTGACATGTTCACATGGTGGGAATGAGAGTGACTCTTGTGTGATATGTTGCTTGAACAAATAAAGGCTGTCTGGAGATCAGAGCAGTGGGTGGAGCTTGCCACTGTCTGTACAGACAGACAGGAAGTGAGATGGCTGGGCAGAGACAGGAAGTAAGATGGCTAGGTAGAGAGAGGATATAAGTGGGAAGAAACAGGAACTCTCTTTTTCCGCTGGTAAATTAATGGGGTAAAGGTGGCTTTGGATTGCTCCTCCTTCTCTCCGACCTCTCAGCATTTTTCTCTGTATCTGACTCCAGGTTTTTACTATTTAGACCAATTAAGAAGTCCTTTTACAGACTCTGTATCAACAATATAACAGAAAAGAAATGAGTGAGGCATGGTGGCGCATGCCTTTAATCCCAGCAGAGGCAGGTGGATCTCTGTGATTTTCCAGGCCAGCCTGGTCTACAGAGTGAGTTCCAGGACAGCCAGGGATACACAGTGAAACCCTGTCTTAAGAAAACAAACAAACAAATAAATAAATAAAAATAGGAAGAAAGAAAAGGAAATAAAAAGCTGAAGTTAATAATGTGACTAAGAAAAATAAAAACCTAAACCTGGACATTTGAAAAACTATTTGTAAACTAATAAACTTGCAGCAAGACTGATTTTTAAAAAAGAAGAAAACATTAAGATTGTGTTTACTGGGTGGGGTGGTGCATATCTTTAATCCCAGCACTTGGTAGGCAGAGGCAGGTGGATCTCTGAGTTCAAGGCCAGCCTGGTCTACAGAGTGAGTTGCAGGGCAGCCAGGGCTACCCAAAGACACCCTGTCTTGAAAAACTAAAAGTAAATTAATAATAAGAGGAGGAGGAGACAGGCTGGAGAGATGGCTCAGCGGTTAAGAGCAACCGGCTGCTCTTCCAGAGGTCCTGAGTTCAATTCCCAGCAACCACATGGTGGCTCACAACCATCCGTTATGAGATCTGGTACCCTCTTCTGGTGTACAGATATACATGGAAGCAGAATGTTGTATACATAATAAATAAATAAAATCTTTAAAAAAAGAGAGAGAGAGAAAGAGGAGGAGAAGGAAGAGGAGGTAGAACTGCCAATACCAGAGTGGAAAGAAGACACCATCAGGACGGGGTGGAGCTCAGAAGGGGCTGGATGTCTTCCTGGCTACTGCTACCTGGCAAAGCTGCTCTGGCTGGTGAGATGGAGAGTCACGCCACACATTATTTCATTTCATTGCATGCAGAGCATCAGCTTCTTATCCTTCTCTGTCCCCCACATCTTCCTCACCCCATACCTTCACACTGGCCCTGAACAAAGCTCAGTCTATTTGTGTGTGGTGCTGATCTGGAATCCCAGCTGCATATGGCATCCAACTACTGTTCCTCTTTCCCTCTGGAAAGCGAAGTAGAGGTAAAAGCAAGGTCGATTCTATTTATTCTTTTTCCATTTTCATATGTGTGCATGTGTTTGCATGTAGAGTGGGTATGCATAACTAAGGTATAACTCAATAAGGTAAAAACCTCAATCACTGAGGGACCCAGAACTAACCGATACATTTAATCTCACTCACCAGCCTGCTGTGGGAATACTGTCTCCACCTTCTAGAGCTGAAATTACAGGTGGCCAGCATTCAGCCTGAGGATCTGAACTCAGGACTTCACAGGTGCACATCCACTGCCTAACGACTGAGCAACCACCCTAGCCTCACCAGGCCAGTTCTAACACACACACACACACACACACACACACACACACACACACACACACACACACGATGCTCCTTAACAAACTCCCCAGACCACAGCAAGCAGGAGATGAGAGCCCTTTTCTTTTTCTTTTTTTCTTTCTTTTTTTCTTTCTCCCTTTCTTTCTTTCTTTCTTTCTTTCTTTCTTTCTTTCTTTCTTTTCTGAGACAGGGTTCCACTGTGTAACAGTCCTGGCTGTCCTGGAACTCACTTTGTAGACCAGGCTGGCCTCTAATTCACAGAGATCTGTCTGCCTCTGCCTCTGAGTGCTGGGATTAAATGTGTGTGCCACCACCTCCCAGCGAGAGCCCTCTTCTTTGGCATGCTTTGAATGCAGCTGGCTGGGCAGGTGTCGTGGCCATCTGAGCATGGCAGTGATGGCAGTGGGAATGTCCCCTGGCCATGGGCTGCTTCCAACTTGAACCTGGGTCTTCAGTGCAGCCTCACCAGCTGATGAACCAAAGTTGAGCCAAATCCAGGGACAGTGGCCTTGGGTGGAGAGACTCTGTCAGTGGCAACCATGGTAATTTTGATGGTCAATTTGACAGGATTTTGTGTCACTATGGAAACAAATCTCTGGACATGTCTGTGAGGGATTTTCTAGACTAGATAAACTGAAGTGGGAAGATTCCCCCTGAGGTGGCACCATCCCATGGGCTGGCCACCTTGACAAAAGTTAGTCACCCGAGAGGAGGGAGCCTCAACTGAGGAAATGTCTCTATAAAACCAGGCTATAAGGCATCAGTGCAGAAGGGACCAGCCCATTGTGGGCAGTGCCATCCCTGGGCTGCTTGTTCTGGGTTTTATAAGAAAGCACAGCACGTTGAGCAAGCCATGAGGAGCAAGCCAGTAAGCAGCACCCCTCCATGGCCCCTGCAACAGCTCCTGCCTCCAGGTTCCTGCCATGCTTGAGTTCCTGTCCTGGCTTCCTTTGATGATGGGCTGTGATGTGGAAGTATGAGCCCAATAAGCCCTTTCCTCTAGAGACTTCTTTGGCCATGGTATTTCATCCCAACAATAGACACCCTGATTAAGACAGCTGGGGTCCAAATAAGAAGGGGAAGCAAGCTGGGTACCAACATTCATGACTTCTTCTGGGCTGTGGACTCAATCCAAGCAGCTACCTCAAGCTCCTGCTGCCTCGGCATGCTCTCCACAGTGGACTGCACTCCAACTGTGCGCTACAAGTCTCCCTCCTTTATTTGTTTTTCTCAGGTATTTTGTCACAGCAACGGAAAAGTGACTAATAAGACAGTGTGTCCACCAGACCTGTGGACAACCAGTTAAGGCACGCACTTCTGCTACCCGTGTCGCAAGAGAGGACCCTGAGGCTCCATTTGGCCCACATTTTCTATTGCCCCACAGCTCACAGCTGTCCAGGGTGGAGCTAGGACTGGACCCTAGAGAAGGAGTATTAGCAGAGGAAACCTTGGAAGAGATGCTGTGTCAGAACCTGATTTGCAGTTAAAAGGAACAAGTGTGACTTTGAGGTGCCTGGCTGCACACCAGGGGACCAGCAGAGAGCAGCTTCCCAGGCCCCACCCTGCCCCTGGACTTCTGTCTTCTGGGGTGCCTGATGGTCCATCAGATTGCCTCCCTCAGGAGAGACCCGTCCCCTGCTGCAGTGTGGAGCCCGTCAGGAGCAGGAGGGCCTTAGGGGTTTCAACGTGGGCTGGTTCCAGCAGAGAGATGGCTCAGTGGCTAAAGTGCTGCTGTGCAATTGTGAGGACTGTGGTTCAAATCCCGGAACCCATGTGAATGTTGAGTGGGCCTGACAAGCTATCTGTAATTCTAGTACTTGGAAGGTGGAAACAGACTCTTCAGAGTAAGCTGCTAACCTAGCCTAGCCATATCAGTGACCTCTGGGCTCAACTGAGAGACCCTGCCTCAAAAATAAGGTGGAGGAGGGTGATGGAGGAAGATTCCTGATATCAATCTCAGGATTCCGCATGAGCTCACACATATGGGAGCACAGATACCAGGTGTACATATACATAAAAAGGGTCAAGTAGAACTAGCAAGATGGCCTAGCCAGTAAAAGCACTTGCCACAAAGCCTAACAACCCAAGTTCCATCCCCAGACCCACTTGGTGGAAAGAGAGAACCAACTTGTAGCAGTCATCCTCTGGCCTCCATGTAGGTACTACCACACATCCCCTCCCAGATAAATAAATGCATAAAATTCCTACAGGGTCAGGGAGTCAGCTCATTGATATCTTCTTCTCTGGAATGAACCATGGCATGGTGCCAGCCGGTGTGAGAGATTCCAGGACTCACATATCAGCTTTGTCTTTGCGTGAAGACAGCAATATTTCCTCACATGGGGACTCAGCTCCATAGTCTGGTGGAAAATTCCAGATTCTGGGAAGTGCCAGCTCCAGGCGACCCCAGGGAGAGGACATCGTGCCAAAGGGGATGAATCACAAAGGCAATCAGGACCAGTGGCCAGCAAGCCTGTCCACATATCCCAGCTCTAGTGTCCGTTAGCTGTGTGACCCCAGGAGAGTCACTGAACCTCTCTGGGATCAGTTGAGGATAGTGACAGTGGCCAGAGCATATAAGTGCAGTGGTAGCAAGGCCTCAGTTTCCCTCTATTGGGTGGATTGTGCAAAGTGAGTTCCAGGCTCAATTCTGTTGGCAGCTCAGTTGTATCCAGAATCTAGGATCATGTCTTCATCCCCGTTCCTGCACCCTGGGACCCCATTCCCAGACACGCCTACTCGTGTCCAGCCCCTCCCCTTACAGTGCCCCCAAGGCCTTTCTGCCTGTGGTGGGGCTCTAAGCCTTGGACACCCTGAGAATCCTGTGCCTCAATGCCCAGTGTTGAAATCAGGACACTCGTCCTCAACCTTGTCCTTGCCCTAGCACCCCCACACACACCTCTATCTCTGATCTCCCACCAGACACAGGATCCTTCCACAGTCCTCTCTGCGAGACCAGTGGCAAAGACAACTTGCCTGGAGCCTGGAAGCCCCTTGCTGGTTTAGACAGCCCCTTCCCTGTGGGCAGAAGCAGCCTTGTCTAAAAAAAAACAAAAAACAAACAAACAAAACACATAAGTGTAGTACTAGACTCAGCCACTAGAGGGAACCTCTGCAAAGATTAAATAGCTAAGGCAGAGAACTTGGTGTAAAGCAAAGGTCCAAAGTCAGCTGTATTAGAAGGTTATGATCATTTCCCCGCTAATTGTTAAAATGGGGACTTAGAGGAGCTATCCTGCCAGGCTTCCTGAGATGCCCAGAGAGAAGGAACTCAGGGCTATATGCTGAGTGCAAGTACCTAGAAGTGACCTCTTGTCCCTCTGCCCTCCTCACTTCTCCTTTGGAATCTACCTCTGCGCACTGGCACCTGCTGTTGCCGTCCTCCCCTCTCCTTACCCATCTAGATCCTGAAATCCTTTAAGGGCAGATGTGTCCTTTCTCCTCCAGGAATCCCTACTGGAGGCTGCCTGTAACAGCTCAAACCTGCCCTAAGTGGCTCACTCCTGTCACCTCTCTGTGCTTGGGGTTTCTAGCCTTTCTACAAAGATGACAGGCTTCTGCATCAAAGCCATGGTGGAGGCTGGCATCACAGTTGTGCGCACCAAGCTCAGGTTCTTACTTGTGGGGACTACTGAAGGACGCTGGCTAGCTTTTGGTTTCTGCCTGAAAAACAAGGAGACAGCAGCCATGCTGCCTTCATGGATTTGATACATGGGGCTCTGGTGGCCTGTGATTGTTCCTGTGCTGACTCCCAAGGTGGGGGCTCCCTTCCCAGTCTTCAGGTCCCAGCTCCACCTTCTGGCATGGCAGTTGGCTGGCCTTCCTAAGCAAAACCTTTGACATGTGCTAGCAAATGGAATCTATTGCACCCTCTTTGAGCCCTTTACAATATCCAGGATTCCAGTGGCTAACCCAGAACGAGCCTCTGTGGTGGTTTGAGTAGGCTCACACATTTGAATGCTTGGCCATGAGGGAGTGGCTCTATTTGACAGGGATTAAGAGGTGTGGTCTTGTTGGAGGAAGTATGTTAGTGGCAATGGGCTTTCTCAGCTCCTTCTCCAGCATGACTGCCTGCATGCCACCATGATTCCCGCCATGCCGATAATGAACTAAGCCTCTGAAACCATAAGGCAGCCCCAACTAAATGTTTTCCTTTATAAGACCTGCCTTGGTCAGGGAGTCTCTCACAGCAATAAAACCCTGATTGAGATGTGCTCTATCCTGTGATTGACATGAAGTTACCATCACTCCCCACTCTTCCTGGTTCTCTGGGGAGAGGCAAGAGTGGTTTCATACCTCAACATTTGACCCCTGAGATCTACAAAGGTGGGTATCCTGAGGTCTGGCCTGGGTAAAGGACCCCGGACAAAGTCCTTCCTGGGCTGCACAGGAAGCCACTTTGCCTTGTGGCTCCAAGTTGATATCCCACCTGGCCACTCCAGAGCCACCAGATCCTAAGCCTCTCAGCAAAACAATGGCAGGAATCCCTTCTCTTGTGAGCATCTATTCCCTGGGCCTTAAAGGAGGCAGAGGGTTCGGTGAGGAAGTGGGAAGGGAAAGGATAAAGGGAGACTGGGAAGACCAGAGACAGAACAATGACCCGAAACATTGCACCACGCCTGTGCAATTTTTTATTTAATCGCTTTGGCAAACGGAATTTAGATGCAAATACTTGCGTGAGGAATCCGGTTGTTTAAATTGACCCAGAGGCTCACACAATGTATTAGAAACTATCTAAATCCGGATGATGACAAAGGGAGAGACCCTGGATGGCGTAACCAAGACAAACGTGGATCGCTCTTCCTAGTCAGACTCAGCCTCGAGCTGGTGGGGCGACGGGGTTGGGGACGCCATGCTAGAAGGGATTGTTTTTGGAGTCTGTGGTCCAGCCACCACGAAGGGGCCCAGGTTAGTTTCTTTGCTCTCACTCCATTGGTTAGAACTGAACAAGTCCGCCCTCGCCCAAGGGAGGCTGGGAAATGCAGTCCTTTTGCTCCACATGCTGCCCGGCTAAAAGGGGCACTCCCGCAGGAAGCAACCAGAAAGTTCTGCTTTACAAGAGCTCACTTTCCCAAGCTCGGGAGCTTTTACTGCCCTCCCATACCCACCGCCATGGCTAGAGACCCAGGGAGGACTTTCTGCGCCTGTGCTTTCTGGGCAGAAAGTCAAGAGGACAAGGTGGGCGGATATCAGGCGCCGTGGAAGAGGGCTGGCAGGCTGCAGTACGTCCAACCCAGGGAGATGGCAGAGAGGCAGCAGTGGCCACAGCCGGGTACTCCTTGAACCCCCAACCCCCACCCCGCCCCTCCCCACCTCTTGCTCCACTCTGTCCCTTCCTATCAGTGCCAGGTGGTGCCCTGAGTATTTCAGGGCATGGCTTTTTTAAATGATTTTTTTTTTTTTTTTTTTTTTTTTTTTTGCCTGTGGTTATGTCTGTGAGGTTGTCAGAACCCTGGAACTGAAGTTACAAACAGTTGTGAGCTGTCATGTGGGTGCTGGGAACTGAACCTGGGTCCCTTAGAAGAGCAGCCAGCCCCCCAGGGGACGACTTCTGTTATGATTGAGTGTGAGAGTCCCTGCAGGCTGGTACATTAAACATCGGTATTGGTCCCTGCCTGGTGGTGGTGGTTTGGTATTTTGTGGAACTTTTGAGCCATGGGTGGCTTAGCTGGCAGGTGTGGGCCCCTAAGGCTGGGCCTTGAGGATTATATCCACCTGTGGTTTGGCCTGAGTTCTCCACTGCCTGGTTTGTGGAAGTGTGAGGAGACCCTGCCTCACGATTCCACCACCATGCTCCCCCTGACATGGCCGTCTAAAATCTCTCTGAAATCACACATGTAAATAAACCTTTTTCTACTATGCCGTTTCTGTCAAGGTATGTGGTCACAGCACACAGAGGGCAATGTGGAAGACTCCAGCTGGGCTACCATGGAGCGCTCCCCTGGGAAGAGGGAGAAATCTTAGGTGACTCACCGTAAGTCACCCAGGACAGGCTGAGCCGGAGTGTGTCCACTAATGTCAAGGCCTGCCCAGAGAAGAGTGACCCATCCAGTGCCCTCAGCCCAGGGAACCTGAGCTGTGGTGTCCCTTCCAAGGCTTCCTGGACAAGATTCAAGCTTATGCTGCCAGCCAGCAGCCCCCACAGCAAACATACCCATGCCAGACACAGTGCCCGGCTTCCCTTGCAGTAGCCCTTTGAGACAGACCCTCATATTTGCAGAGAAACTGTCATGCATAATTATTCTGTGTATGTGTGTGTGGTGTATGGTGAGTACATATGAATGCCAGGTGTTCACACCCATGACCACACATGCAGAGGCCAGAGGAAGACATCGGATGTTGTTGTCACTCTGCTTTATGCTGTAGGGCAAGATCTTTTGCTGACCCAGAGGCTGGCTGTTTTAGCTAATCTAACTGGCTTGCAAGTTCCCAGAATTCATCTGTCTCTGTCCCCCAACACCGGGGTTACAGGCCTGCCCAGCTTATTACCCAGTACTGGATAATCTAACTCAGGTCCTCGTGCTCGCCAACTGAGGCATCTCCCCAGACCCATTTATTTTTGACGCTTTCATGGAAGTAATACTGTGTGGATATGTAAATGGCCTCTAGCCTCCCCCTAGGGACAGTTCCTGAGGACCTTGGTAACCAGCTTTCTAGAGTACAGACCATCAGTCTCCTACATGCTACTATTAAACCCTACCCCACAGACTTTGCCCATTAGCACAAGAAAGGGGTGGAATGACTATAAACACCCTACCATAACCCCCACCACAGCTGCCAAGGGGCTCTGGGAAAAGCAGGTGTGGGCCAAGTCCCAAGAACACCACACTCCTAGTAAGTTGCCGGGTTATGCTGACATGGCAGGGGACCACACTTTGAGAAAGCTCTGGCCAGGTGATACCCTACAGAGTGTCATGTTGGGCCATAGGGAAGGTTCCTCTGGCCCAGAAAGCATTCACCTTGCACCATGGGATGCCAGCTGCTGAGGGCCCAGCTGATTGTGGACTTTGAGCACAGGTTGCATGTAGAGGAAGGCGGGTGGAGAATAGTAGCCCTGTTGGGGAGGAGATACCCTACTTAGCCCACAGAGGTTCTGACATGTGACCTCGAGACCCACAGGCCTTAGCTGGATGTTTACACACACTGGTGGCCCCTAGGCAGCCCCAGCAAATGGGACACACAGGAGGGGATGGTGCAGGGTGAACTGCTGTGGCCAGCTCACCTGCTGCTCCCTGGTCACCACAGTACCACCAATTCATTGGACTCTTGCCTTGCATGGGTTTTCCCTTGGGGACCCTGGGCAGACTACACCAAAGCAAGAGCCAGGCTATCCTGGGAGGCAGAGATCTAAAGCAGACGGAAACACGGAAACAGACAAAGCACCAGGCCCACACAGGGAGGCAGGGAGGTCCAGGAAGCGTGTTTAATTGGCCAGACACAGACAACATACAGCGGGAGCAGGGAAGAGGCCTGGACATGCGACAAAGCCCATCACCCCTGGCCTGCACCACCAGGCGAGGGCCTCCCTTTCTCCCCAAAAGACATAGACAGGACGGCACCCAAAAAAAAACTCTGAGGGTGCTGGGAACGCAAGCAGGGAAGGATGCAAACACCACAACCAGAACATCACCTTTCTTGGATTTGGTTTTTAAGTTACCCAGAGTCCATCAGGAGCCTGTCACCCCTGCAAGGGCCTCTAGCTGTTTTACACATAGCCCTCATGATACCCCTGCAAGGTGGCTGACCTCCTTCTGAGGCATAGAGAAACAGACCCAATGAGTAGTGTGACTCTCCCCCAAAGTCCCAGAGGAATTTGGAGACTGAGTTTGTCCAGGGATGAAGTGGCGAAGAGTGCTGGGTGTTACCCCCACCCTAGGAAGCAGACAAAACCTGAACCTAGTGCCAAGACAGAAGATGGGACCAACTTTTTATTCAACAAAAGCCTTTTATTCATTCAAAAATTAACCATTGGGTTTATTCTGCAGATATTTTTTAAAAAATTAAAGTTGGGAGGGAAAAGCTTCCCACTGTGCCCTTATGCCAATTACCTTGCCAGTCCCAGATGACCTAGAAGAGGGGCAGGTGGGAGACATGCTGCCAGGACATGTGCGGCTCGGGGGCTCAGGGCCTCTTGAACCACAGCCACCTTGGCCTTCCCACCTCTGGCCTCCAACTTGCTGGACCACTGCAGCCCCCAGGTGACATTACAGCTTATCACCACCAGGGGGAGCCCCAGTAATCCTTGAATCATATAAATTTGGAAATACACTGGGAGGAATCACAGTGGTTTTCTGCTTGGCCAGAATGGGGGCTTTCTCTAGAGAGATGCCAGGGCATCCTATACTCCACCATCCCCTAGAAGAGACAATGTCCCGGAAGGCCCAAATGCATCATCACAGGAAATCAACTGTCAAACTGCAGAGCATTTAAAGGAAGAGATGTCTATGCCGCATACATACGCCTTGTTATTTTAAACCTGGCTAGATATCACAAAGTCGTGACGTGCTGTAAGTCACCATTAACACAAAGTAGGGAGCAAATGCTTGGAAGAAGAGGGGGACACAGCATCCCTGGCCCCAGGAGGGAGGGTCTGCAGAGGGACCAGGGACCTGGCCTCACAGGCTGGACCACACCCCTAAAGAAAGCAGCATCAGATGGGGTGGGACTCAGTAGAAATGAACATGGGGAGAGGGCCTCGGGCTGCTCAGAAGAGGCTCAGCCTCAGATTCTGGGCGTGCTGTGTGCCACAGCTAACGGCTGGTGAAAGAGAAGGACGGAAGGCAGTCAGCACGCATCCTTGAATGGAAACTGTATCCAGCAGCCTGTCAGGAAGAAGACAGCCCAGAGCTGTCTCAGTGTCTGAGGCTTGGGCCCAAGGACATAAACTATGACGACCAAAAGCCACACTTGAGGCTGCAAACCAAAAAGCCAAGATGCTGAGAGGAAACCTGGGCCCACAGACTCGATGAACACCAATGCTTAACCCTTGACAGTCCTCAGCTGGGAATCCATTGAGTTGATGCCACCAAACATGCTACTCGAGAGGGCAACCGAAGCTCCAGAGACCAGAGAGAGTCCACTCTCATCCTCTCAAGCTACATCATCACATCTACTCCCCGCCCCAGAGGCCCTGTCAGTGGCCAAGCAGGAAGCTGACCCAAAGAAGCCTCAAGGAAAACTGCCTGCAGCTGGAGCCCCGTGGGATCTGGCGGGCTGACAGTGATGAGCAAAGGGTCTGCCCATGAAGACGGTGAGTTTGTGGACTGGCTAAGCATTCCCACCCATGGAATGCAGAGGCAGGACAGTCACCTCTTGATGGAGGACATCCATCCTCCAGCTGACAGCTACTCCACAGGTCATTAGCAAGGAAGAGTTTGGCCTCCCAGAAGTATGGTGGGCATTACAGAAAGATTGGAGCAGAACAAAATCCAGGGCAATTTCCCCCTCTCGATGGTGACCAGAGAGGCTACATAAACTAGAAGCAAGAACTATGGGCCCAGGCCTGCCTCTCTGCAGCTGGGGAGGTCTTGTCTCACCTGAGAAAGCTGCCCAGGGTGAGGATGAGCCCCAGAGGAGCTCAAGAGCCTAGAGAATGCTAAAGAGGGGCTAAAGGTGGTGCCATCAGAGACTCAGGGCCTGGCAAACAGAACCACAAAACTGTCACAGGTAGGAACCCAAACTCTAGCTGAGAATAGACATCAGCGAAATCAACCACCAGGTCCCCTAGCCCTGCTGACTGAGAAGGCAGACTACAAAATCCCAGAGAAGCCCAACCTTGGGTTCCTTGCTTCTGATCTATGGTTGCCCAATGTTCCTGGTGACAGAAGTGGAGCTACCCCTGGCACTGGACTCAGTCTTGGAGGAGCAGAGCCTCCCTCTGCAGCATGGCCTGGTCCTTTCCTCTCACTCCCTCCTTCCCAGACTCCGAGCAAAGAAGAAGTCACACAGCTGCGAAAGGCAGCTGGGCAGGAAAGCCCAGGGATTCACAGGCCACACACACCCCTAGGACCAACCAGTGGTTTGCAGAGAGAAGCCCACTTCACACTCTCCACACCGTGAGCCCTCTCCCAGCAACCACTCCCAGAACAAGGTTCTCCATTTTCTCTCTGCTGTGAACATCAGAGCAAAATTAAAAAAAAAAAAAGTCCCGTTTGTCCTTGAAAAAAGTATTATGGACTCCAAGGAGAGGGATGGGAACTGCAGGGCAGAAGCTGGGGAACAGTACATTAGCCATTTAGGAATGCCCACCTTCCCCTCTCCAGAAAAGGAGCACAGTATCAAAAAAAAAAAAAAAAGAGGAAAAGATTTTTGGCTTCTTGGCCGCTGCAGGCCACCATCCTCCCAAGTGAGGTGGGCAGGTGGGTGAGGGTGTGCACATGTAAACGGAGGCCCAGCATCCTGGGAGTTTCAGACACACAAGGTAGCAGCAATAGTTAACAACCAATAAATAAAAGGTATCGATTATATATGAGTATAAAAAAAAAAAACCTCACTTTCCCCACAGAATACACAATACTGTTATCACATGAGCCATCATCACTAACCATCCTTGCCTGCCAGCGCCCTCACTGCTAAAGGCAGCCCTGGCCCCAGGCCACCGCTGCAGAGGGCCAGGCAGAGACTGAGTTCTCTGAGACCCAGAGGCCTTCTCCCGAGGGTCAGTATCTTCTAGAACAGAAGGTAGTTTGTTTGTTTTCTTTTACAATGTCCATTTGAAATAAAAGAAAGAAAGAAAGCACACACGCAGGAGAGCAGGAGGGATGGCATGGCTGCCCTGGAGAGACAGCCAAGTCCTTAGTTTGGCGGAGGGCTGGAGCCTTTTCCATTTCGGTTCGTCGCTGTTTTGGACAAGCAGAGGTTGTTGACGATTGGAACCAGTGGCTTCAGGCGGCAGGTGGATGCAGGGCAAGGGGGAAAGAGAACCCGGCCTGGAGGCTCAAGGGTGGCCGCCGGCTGTGTACATGAGGAAGGCTGGGTGGGCACAGGGGCGGTGTCAGACTGCGGTGGCCTCATGGCACAGGAAGAGGCGAGCTGTTCCCACACATCTGCAAGACAAAGGGAGGTAGGTCATATTAAAGCCCTTAGGCCTGGCTTCTAAACTTTAGGCTGCAAGTCCCCGTTGAGTTTGAGTAACTAAAGGTGGTGGTGAGAAGAGACTCAGCCCTTCTTTAGTACTCCACTTTGTGGAAGATCTCTGAATGTGCCACAACCAAAATTAATTCTAAACCAAGTGTCCCTAGTCTGAGCTGTTTCGGGTGGCACCCATCCACGCGGTATCTTGGAACTTGACTGCAGCCTTGATCCAGAGCACACAACGTGCGCCCTGCACAAGTCGTCACACCACTCACCGCCAAGGCTGCCTGAAACAGCTTCAGTTTGAGACTTGTGTGTTACAAATTGTAGTGTTTTTTGTTTTTGTTTACTGCATCTATAAAATTTTCTGTTCTTACAGAAACATCATGGGTTAATTACTAAAAAGGAGTTCCAGTGTTTTCCACAGTCATTTCTCCACATACATCAGATTAGTATATCTTTAAATTGTATCCTGTTAGAACATTTGATTTTAATTTTTTAAAGATTTATTTTATTTTTTTATGAGTATGTATCTGTGTGCACGCAGTACCCACAGAAGCCAGTAGAGGGCACAGGATCCCAGGACCTGGAGTTGCAGACAGTCTGACTTGGATGCTAGAAACTAAATTACAGTCCTCTAGAAGAGCAGCAAGGGCTCTTAACTGCTATGCCATCCCTCTGCTCCAGCCCCTAGGACATCTGATTTGAAAACTTGTTTGAATTCCAACACGGAGGAGGAACGAGCACATTGGGCCTCATCGGTAGCTGAGGAGCTGGGATGCTGAGAGCGGGGACTCTCTTTAGTCACTAATGAGTCACCTGTGCTCTAGTAAATGACCCCACAAGGCTGTCCTGGCACTCACTCTGTAGCCCAGGCTGGCCTTGAATTCACAGAGATCCACCTCCTGAGTGCTGGGATTAAAGGTGTGCGCCACCACCATCTGGCATTATTTTGTTTTTGATTTTTGCCCACACCCAAGCAATCCTAACAGTGGATCATTAAAATGAAAAACAAACAAAAAACAAACGAACAACAACAACAACAAAAAACAAAACAACAAAATCCAAATCCAAGCACGGGAGCTAGAGAGATGGCTCAATAGTTAATAACAATTGTTGTTCTTGCAGAAGACAAGTGCTGGGTTCTGTTCTCAGCACTCATGTGGCAACTCAGAATCACCTGGAACGCCAGTTCTGTGTCATCTCTGGACTTCATAGGCACCAGACATGCACATGCTGCACATACATACATGCAGACAGAATACTCACACACATAAAATAACAGGTCTGTTATTAAAAGACTTGCTGAGAAGGGGGCTCTGGGGGGTGGGAAAGCATAAGAGGGTGAGGGCTGTATGTGAGCACAGTCAGAATAGATCTTCATACAGGCATGAGGGGTGTGTGAGCACAGTCAGAATACATCTTCATACAGGCATGAAGTTGTCAAGGGATGTTTTTTTAAAAAGACTTATTTATTTGTTATGTATAGTGTTCTGTCTGCATGTATCCCTGCACACCAGAAGAGAACACCAGATTTCATTACAGATGGTTGTGAGCCATCATGTGGTTGGTGGGAATTGAACTCAGGACCTCAGGAAGAGCAAGCAGTGCTCTTAACCTCTGAGCCATCTCTCCAGCCAGATAATTTTTTTTTAAATGTTAAGCTGCTTCAGTTGCTGATCTGAATTTTTAGTATGTTTGTTTGCTTCTGGTTTTTGAGACAGGGTTTCTCTGTGTAGCCCTGGATGTCCTGGAACTCACTCTGTAGACCAGGCTGGCCTTGAACTGAAAGAGATTCCCCTGCCTTTGCCTCCCGAGTGCTGGGATTAAAGATGTGCGCCACCACTGCCACCACCTGGCCTGGCTTGCTGACCTGAATTTTATTAAAGAGAACAAGTATTAAATGAATTTTGGCCTAGGATTAGAACAGCATTCTGGAATGTCTCCAGACACACTTCTGCCGCTTTGTACTTATGTGAAGCTGTGTTCTAGGACAGCTCTGAAAACAGCCAAAGATAATTCATATCCCATGGTATCAAATCTTTAGCCACAATTTAAATCTTTATATAAAATAAACATCCATTATATTCATATGCAAATTTACTTTGTCTCTAATGATAAAATTATATGTGCAACTAAAACTGCTTTTAAAATAAATTTCTTAATGATTTATTAGTAGTAAATCTTTGATTTTATGTTTATTTCATATACTTATATACCAAGAGTTGGATCAAGGCCTTTAATCCCAGTACTCAGGAGGCAGAGGCAGATGGATCTCTGTGAGTTCAAGGCCAGCCTGGTCTACAGAGTGAGTTCCACAACAGGCTCAAAGCTACACAGTGTCTGGGGGGGAGGGGAGCTGTGTTAAATTTTCTCAGTCAAAAGAAGAGTCATAAGTAGAAAAAGGAGTGTGCGGTACCTAGAGGGCACTAGAGGGCAAATTGGCGTTCTGGGCTAGGGATCCTGAAAAGTGCACATGACCTTTAACTCAGCAACAGGATTCTTTATATTTATCCCTAAGAAATAAATAAACAAGATGCTCTCCACAGTACTGTCCTTAGTCATGAGGGCTGACCTGAGAGTCCGACATCAGGGGACCGGTTGGATAAACAGGGTAAAATAGCTTACAACCATTAACATCCACCTGTAGGATAAAGTCACTAAGGACCTGTCAGAGCCACAGCCTCCTCAGCCTGTGAGTGAGAACAGCCATTATACATTCCAAGGAAAATACCAGTGTCAACAAAGCACAGAGGCATTGGAGCCCCTGGGCCTGGACAGACAGCACATGGCCTGTAAACCCCGTCGGTGATGTGCCCACCAGCGTATTTTAAAATGGCCTTGATTTACAGCTCCATCAGGCTACTGACACAACTTGATGAAACTGGTTCCACACAGGAACCTGGGGTAACCTAACTCCATGCTCCTGGGTCAGGTTCACTCACTTTGGGGGGGGGGGCGCTGGGGGGGTTCCAGAATAGACTATTCCTTATCCTCTTTAAACGGAGAGCTGTGTATTTTGTGTCAACATCACAAAGATTCATACACAGGGTTGAAGCTGTGACCTAGGAGTGGATACCGTAAGACCACATCTCGACAAACCGACACTGCAGAATGAAGCTGTGACACTTGCTGTGACATGGACAGATCTGGGAAGCATGCTAACGGAGAAAAGCCAGACTCAAAAGGCCACTTCACAATGCAAGGTGCAGGTGCAAGGAGACAAAGCAGCCTGGCTGGCAGGGCTGGGGAGACGCTGCTGGGTGTGGAGCCTGACATCAGAGAACGACAATTTGTTAGAACCAGGAGGATGTGGTAGTTGCATAACACTATGAATATACTAAATAGTACCAAACTGTGTGTGTGCGTGTGTGTGTGTGTGTGTGTGTGTGTGTGTGTGTGTGTGTGTGTCTGTGTGTGTCTGTGTGTGTGTGTGTGTGTGTCTCTGTGTGTGTGTGTGTGTGTGTGTGTGTCTGTGTGTGTCTGTGTGTGTGTCTCTGTGTATGTGTGTGTGTGTCTGTGTGTGTGTGTGTGTGTGTGCCCCTATGTGTGTGTGTGTGTCCCTGTATGTGTGTGTGTGTCCCTGTGTGTGTGTCCCTGTGTGTGTGTGTCTGTGTGTGTGTGTGTGTGTCTGTGTGTGTGTGTGTGTCTGTGTGTCTGTGTCTGTGTGTGTCTGTGTGTGTCTCTGTGTATGTGTGTGTGTGTCTGTGTGTGTGTCTCTGTGTATGTGTGTGTGTGTCTGTGTGTGTGTCCCTGTGTGTGTCCCTGTGTGTGTGTGTCCCTGTGTGTGTGTCTGTGTGTCCGTGTGTGTGTGTGTCCGTGTGTGTCCGTGTGTGTCCGTGTGTGTGTGTGTGTGTGTGTGTGTGTGTGTGTGTGTGCGTGCACACACACACACGAGTGCACTCCTCTGGGAATTAAATCAGAGTTTCTCGTGTGCCAGGAGGGTACTCCCATATGCTACATCATCAGTTCTATATTTTTATATTAAGACCAGGTCTGTTTTGGTTTTTCTATTTGTTTGTTTGTTTTTGAGACAAGGTTTCTCTGTGTAGCCCTGGCTGTCCTAGACCAGGCTAGTTTTATGTCAACTTGGCACAGGCTAGTGAGGAAAAGGGAGCCTCAGTTGAGAAAAAGTCTTCTTAAGATCAGGCTGTAGGCAAGCCTGTAGGGCATTTTTATAATTAGAGATTGTTTTTTGTGATTAGTGTTGATGGTTCCATCGTGAGCAGTGCCACTCCTGGGCTGGTGGTCCTGGGTTCCATATGAAAGCAGGCTGGACAAGCCACGAGGAGCAAACCAGTAAGCAGCACCCTCCATGGCCTCTGCATCAGCTCCTGCCTCCAGGTTCCTGCCCTGTTTGAGCTCCTTTAGTGATGAACAGTGATATGGATATGTAAGCCAATAAACCCTTCCTTCCCAAGCTGGTTATGGTATTTCATCACAGGTAGAGTCACCTTGACTAAGACAGTGGAAATGTCTAGGACAGCCAGGACACGGGAATAAAGGGAGGAAGTGAATGGCCAGGCCCTTGTGGGGTCTCGGCCGCCCTTCCCGTCTGTCTCTGTGGTCAGCAAACCTTCCTGGTTTGCACCGTTATTCTTCACAGCTTAAGCCCTGCCCATCTTTTACTGACACGATGTTTGTTGTTGCTTTGGAACACGATCTTATACTGTTGCCCAGGCTGGCCTGAAATTGGGCTCAAGGCTAATCCTTGTCCCTCAGCCTCCTAAATGCTGAGATGGAGTTTGTAACTGCGCACTCACCAGGAAGTTCTGACTGAAATGTAACTCCTGAAAAATGGACACAGCATTGCCTCTGCTGCTAAAAAGCTGTACATCTAAAACTCATAAATACATTTAGAACCAGAAGTTCATAATGATGGATATTCAAAAGTCATTGGTTACCTTTAAAGGATGTCAGGAAAACAATTAATTCAGGGCTTGAGAGATGGCCTTTTTGCTAAAGTAGCTGTTAAGCAAGACTCATGATCTGGGTTTGATTCCCCAGCACCCAGGTAAAAGAGCTAAGCTTGGTAGCATGTTCTTAAGTTTGGCACTAGAGAACTGGAGACACGTAGATGCCAGGGGCTTGCTGGCCAGCCAGTTTAGCCAATGGATAAGCTCCAAGTTCAGGGGGAATGTGGATCTCAAAAGAGGGAGACACCCAATGCCAACCAGTGGTTTCTGCACAGAAACTCTCAGGACACACAAACCAACTCATTTTGTAAAGTGATAAAGAAAAAGAAACAGGCACCTGGCTTGCTTTGCTGTTAAAATCTAGTCATCAAAGTCAGCAAATCTTAGTCAGAGTCAACTTCCCAGCAGTGTGGGACTCATATCACTTGGCTCAGAGCAGGGAAGGTGGCAGAAGCACACAGCAGGCTGTCCAGATTTCCATGTGTGTGCCATGGCATGAGCAAACACACAATAAAAAATAAATAAATATAACTTTAAAAAAAAAAACAATGATTCTGGCCACTGTGGGTATGTCTAGGTCAGATGGGAACCTTTTGGAAGTAAACTTTTAATTCATTACATTTATTTTTAGTGACATTTTCTTTGTAAACATCAATTCTAATGCCTTGTCAATACAAAAGCATTTCTGTGCAAAGTAGTATTAATAGATGGGCTAATAGATGACTCAGTGGCTCAAGGCACTGGCTGCTCTTCCAGAGGACCCAAGTTCAGTTCCCAGTCATCCAGGGGCTCACAGAGGCCTCTACCTCCAGCTCCAGTAGCTCTGATGCCTTCTACTGGCCTCTGCAGATACATGCACACACATGTGCACTTGTGTATAAACACACACACACACACACACACACACACACACACACACACACACACCCCTTTTAATGGAAGCTTCAAAATGGAACTCAAACCTCTGAGCTGGAGAGGGGGGCAAAGCATCCTGTCTTCCTAGCCTCTGGTTCCTGACTGACTATGGTGTCTTCAACCCAGGAAAACTTTTTTTTCAAGCTAACCAGAGGCTAGATTTGGGCTGATAAAAAACAATAAATAAAACACCACAGGGCTATGGCTGACTTGAAGACCCTACCCCCTGGCTCCATATGGGCAGATCCCCAAGCACCCTGGAAACCCAAAGAATTAGCACCTGTGGGTGGGTTTTTACCCCACCCCTGCCTCAGGGTGCACCCAACTCACCCCAGCTCTGGGCCTGGACTATACCAGCCCATCGTAGAGGGACAGCGCCTGCACGATGGAGGGGTCGGCCTTGGAGCCTTCCTGGAACTCCTGAAGCGTCAGCTTCCCGTCGGCATTCTGCAAGAGGAGAGGTGGACAATACGACAGAGACACACAGACAAACGAGAAAGTGGTTTCTCCCCACACCCCGGGGTCTGTGGCTAAACCCAGTAGGTCTGTAACACAGAGCGGGTCAGACACTTCTCATTTCCAGAACCTAGCATGACCATCAGAACCAGTGGCACCCATCCACGACCTTGTCACACAGCTGCTGCCCATATCAAAGCTTTGACTTAGGCAGATGGGTAAGCCCACTGCAGTGCTGGGGATAGAACCCAGGGCCTTGCACATGATAGGCAAGCCCTCTGCCACTGAGCCACACCCCAAAGCTACATCACAGATTCCCTTTAAACCATGCCTAGGAAGCCACAACCCAAAATAATCGGTTTCCTTTTCACTGTAAGAGTAATATTTTTACACATTTGGGGCCCTTATTGTGAGAAGTCCAGCTTCTGCAGAACATCAAAGGAGTCTAGGACGGAATAACAAAGGCCAAGGGCCCTGGTTAATTACAAGGGACCTTCTTGGGAAACTCACCACAAAGTCTGATTGGCTGCCAGCCATAAGCCAGGTGGACTGGCCTGAGCCAGTCCTCCAAGCATCGGTGGCAAAGCTCGGCCAGGCCCAAGGTCCCTGTGCCCACCTCACCTTGTCCATCATGGCAAAGATCCGGTCCACCCTCTTCTCAGGCGTGTTTTCTTCTTCCGGGAGCTCCACGGTGTTCCCCTGCAGAGGTTGGTCAACATGAGGCTGGGCCAGTGTGGCAGCCTTGGGCCTGTGGCTAAGCTAAGCCCTTGCCAGGCACCAGGGCACTGAGCCAGTTACTTTTTGTTTGTTTGTTTGTTTGTTTGGTTTGTTTTTTTCGAGACAGGATTTCTCTGTGTAGCTTTGGAGCCTATCCTGGCACTTGCTCTGGAGACCAGGCTGGCCTCAAACTCACAGAGATCCTCCTGCCTCTGCCTCCCAAGTGTTGGGATTAAAGGCGTGCACCACCAATGCCTGGCATGGGCCAGCACTTTTGCCTTTGAGCGCAAAACTAAAACCTTGCCCTGACATCCTGGGCTGGTGGCAGTGAGGAGCAATTCTCTCTCCCATTCCCTAGCCCTGCCATCTCAGCCGCCTGACCCCGCTCCCCACCTAGTCCCTGCCTGACCCTCAGGTAGGGATGTCTATGGCTACTCAACCAGCAGTATTTGATTGCCCTGTATTGTCCAGAAACAGGAAGTGACACTGGGTTTCCCCTGGGCCCTGTAGATCCACAAGTGGCCTCCCTGCCACCCCTACCCTCTGATGGTCTCCCCGTCACCCTCCTGAGACTCACCACCATCTGGTAAATGGCGTCCACTATGTCCAGCATCTCATTTCTGGTGATGTAGCCATCGTTATCCAAGTCATAGAGCTTGAAGGCCCCTGTGATCAACCATCCAGGTAGGGGTCACCCTGGCCCAGGGCAGCAGCAACTTCTCCCCACCCCCTCCCTGTGACCCAATACAAAGCCTGAGATGAGACCGTCCTTGCAGACATCAGGCCAGTGTATACTTATATGAGGGTACATTCGCACACCAGTGTGGCCGTAGTTACAAAATAAACAGATTCAGGAGTCAGATGTAGTGGCTCATGTCTCTAATCTGAGTATTCGGGAGGTGGGGGCAAGAGATCATGAGTTCAAGAACACCCTGGGCTACATAGTGAATTCTAGACAGGCCTGGGATATGTAGTGAAAACTTGGAAAAATAAGGGTTGGGGCTGTAGCTCAATAGCAGAGCATTTGCCTAGCATGGGTAAGGTCCCAGGTTCAGTCTCCAGTACAGCAAAAACAATAAAAATAATAATTTTTAAAATATGCAGGTATTAGTCTACAGGGACTGAGGCTGTGTCAGGAAGTGCAGTCCCCAGAGCGGCACAAGTTGGGAGCGCTGGAGGAGACAGTCAGGTCCTCGTACTGGGTCATGAGACCAGCGTGGCAGTAGAGCCCTTCACAAATCCCTGACGCTGTGGCTCTGCCTCCCCTGTGCCTGGCCTCTCATCTTCAGGCTGCCCCTCCCACAGTGGGCAAAAGGAGGAAACTAAACAATGCATGGGGTGCCTTTGACGAAAATCCTCTTCTGTTTCTAAACACAGAAGCCACTATGGAAACAAAAGCACCCACCAACCAGGGCATTCTGCCCAACTGTCCCTCCTCTCCTAGAAAAATCCCCAGGCTACCACCATGTGTCAGCTAAGGGCCACCCAGGACACGCATGTCCTTGCCTCAGTGGCCTCCCAGACTTCCTGCTGCAGCCTCTCACATGAGGTTCTGGCCTGGAGCCCCCTTCTGCCATGACAATCCCCCTCTGGGCGCAGCCGGCACCTCCTGCTCCCTGCCTCCCATACGGCATTAGGGAGTTTAGGAACCATGGCACTGTGATAGACTGACAGCCACTACAGCCAGGACACACCCATCTTAGCCCTGGCTAGACCCTGAATTCCCATCTGGTATCACAGGTGGCGCCCTCAACTGATGTTCGTGAAATGAGTAAGTAAATGAGAGACCCTCAATACGGCTGAGTCTAGCAGGGATCTGTGACACCACCCACAGGCGCCACTGTCCCAGTGCTGCGTCTGCTTTAACCGCACTCTTGTTCCCACCCCCACCCCTCACCCTGCAGCCTGTCCCACCAACGTAGCTGTGGACTCTGCCTCAGAAAACCCAATTCCTCCCCTTTATCTGTCCTGGAAGGGCAGCGTTCTTCTTGCTTTGGCCCTGCACAGATGGCCGGGCCTGCTTGCCTGGCCACACTGGGCCCACCTGCCCAGGCCTCTGGGAATGCCCTGACCTCCAGTGGTCACCACTGCAGGTGTCTGGCACCTCCTCCTGGCAAGGGTTGGAGCCACATCTTTCCAGCCTGAAAGCGGGAGAGGGAGACACACAACTTACACCGCAGCTTCTCATCCAGGGTCCCCCTCGAGGTCACTGACAGTGCCTGGATGAACTCAGAGAACTCGATCCGCCCATCCTGAGGAAGACAAAGGGGATGGCTTTGGTCAGCCCAGACCTCATAGGGTGATGAAGGGCAGTGGCAGATGAAAGACACCGGTGGCTGATGGACAGGACCACAGGGGAAGAACGAAGGGAGAGAGGAGGGGAGGGGAGGAGGCAGAGCTGGAAGAGGGACAGGGAGAAGCTGATGCCTGCTGGGCTCAATACACAGCACAGCCATAATGGGTTCCCAGCCAGTGGAGGGGGCTCAGGAGAGAGCCCATTCTATAGGCAGCTTAGTTCTACCTATTTGTTTTACAAAAGAGGATACTGAGATCCATCTAGAGAGGGTAGAACCGCCTCCCATACCAGACAAGGGGACCCCCAGACTGGAGCACCTAGGGAGAAAGCTGGGACCATACAACAGAAGCTACCTGAGTCACCAGTGCAGAGTCACAGGGATTCCAGGAACACTATGCAGTCAGGAAAATGCTGCCTCGGGACAGTCTGCAAGCCTGGCTACCCCAATCCTGGATAGGCCAGCTGTTGGGTTAGCAAGGCCAGTGCTGGAAACACTCACTGCCACACAGTAAGCATTGGAAAGAGCCAGGCATAAAAGCCACACTGTAAGCCTCTATTTTTCTCATATATGAAATGGGGGTATTGAAAGTACAGCCACCATGGCAGGAAGACAGATGTTCAAGACCAGGATCAGCTACACAGAGAATTGAAGGTCAGCCTGGGTGGCCTGGCTAGTTTTTTGCTGTTGTTTTGTCTTTTTGTCATTTGATACAAGCTAGAGTTGTCTGAGAAGAGGGAGCCTCAATTAAGAAAATGCCTCAGGCAGGGAGGTGGTGATATACTCCTTTAGTCCCAGCACTTGGGAGGCAGAGGCTGATGGATCTCAGTGAGTTCGAGGCCAGCCTGGTCTACAGAGTGAGTGCCAGGACAGCCAGGGCTACGCAGAGAAACCCTGTCTCAAAACAACAACGAAAGAAAGGAAGGAAGGAAGGAAGGATGGAAGGGAGAGAGAGGGAGGGAGGGAGGGAGAGGAGGGAGGGAGGAGGGAGGGAGGGAGGGAGGGGAAAAAAGAAAAAAAGGATTGGCCTGTGGGACATTTTCTTAATTAATGATTGCTCTGGGCGGGCCAGCCTTGGGCAGGGGTCTGGAGTTGTAAATGACACTCCTCCATCACCTCTGCTTCAGCTCCTAACTCCAGATTCCTGCCTTGCCTTAGGGACTGTAATTGGAACCTGAAAGCTGAGACAAACCCTTCCTCCCCAGGCAGCTTTTGGTCATGGTGTTTTAACACAGCAACAGAAGCCTAAGATCCTGGGCTAAATAAGACACCTGTCTCAAAAAACAACAACAAAAAGAAATGTCAACCCCAAGGATGGCTGTCAGGCCTGTCAATCACACCGTGAATACCAGTTACAACCAGTATGCATAAGAAAACTCACATGTGTGTACATGTGTGCACATGTGTGTATGTGTGTGTGCTATGCCTTCAAACATTTATGCATCTCTCTGTGTGTTCGCATGTGCAAGCCTGTGTATTTGTGCACATGGAGCACCGAGGGTGTCAGTCATACAATGAACAGGTGTGTGGGTGGGTATGCCACATGCACACATGTGTTGGTCTAGATCTATGCTGCTGCGTGTGTCAGTGTCACACCTCCGTGGGCCATTGTGCCCATGTGCACATGAACAGTCAGTCCCCAGTGGGGAGCCGTGCAGGAGAGAGAGCTGGGAGTGCAGCGGAGCCTCCTGCTGCAGGCTGCAGCAGCTGGAGGAGCTCAGGGTTAGGACAGACACAGCAAGCTGGAGCTCACCTTGTTCTCATCGAAGACGTTGAAAACAAACGTGGCGAACTTGGTGGGGTCTCCAAATGGGAAGAACTGTTTATAGATCTTCTGGAAGCCAGCCGCGTCCAGCTGCCCGCTGGGGCAGTCCTTAATGAAGCCCTTGTACCTGCAGACAGCATAGCAGGTGGCAGAGAACCAGGAGCCTCTGCCAAAGACCCAGGAAAGCTATGAACCCCAGTTCCAAGACACAGGGCCCCATGACACTGGTAACAGTGTCACATGGTCGGATGAACATGGACCCAGATGTCACAGGCATGGGATCACACCTCTGTGTGATCATTGGCTGTGTGACCTTGGGCAAATCACTGAGCATCACGTGAATATAGGAAATCAGAGGTAATGCAGAAGTTCACCTGGACATGGCACACAGTGCGATTGGCCTCTCAATCCAACACTCCCCACGCAGAAACCAAATGACCTCCAGGAAGCCTCCCTCACTCCCGGCACCACACAGAGTGGCACCTGGCTCCTGTACAGCCCCTACCCCATCCCTGCTCACAGGGAGTACAGCAGACACCCACTGGGACCATGTGTGGGGTCCAGAAGGCCCTGTGTACTCCACCCGGACATGTCCACCTTTGCCCCTGTACCCAGCACAGGAACCTCCCAATACCCGGCCACTGACAGTGTGGCTGGAGAGGCCAAGCCTCAGTCTACTAACTCAGCTGTTCGCCTGCTGTGCAACCCTAAGCAAACAGCTTCACCTCTCAGAGTGCTCATGTACAAGGAACAATGGTTGTCACACACATCTTGCTAGACTTGGGTGACATGGTGTGTGTGCTCCTGGGGCCTGATATTTAAAACTCACCAGTATTCTCTCTCCAATATCAGACAATGCTATAAAGCATGTAAAACAGCCCCTAGTGTGACTGTCAGCACACTGAAGCTCACTGCGTGTGGCTCTAAGTTGGTGTATGTGTGTGACTGAGGTCACCCCTGTCCCTCAGGCAGGGCATGCTCTCTTCTAAGGACCATTCCTTCCACACTGGACAACCAGAGCTGTCCTCAAAGTGGAGGATTCTGGGAGTCAAGAGCTAGAACCCTGCTGTGACAGTGTGCGACTCCCACCCTCAGAGGCAGTCACAGTGTCATGAGAAGTAGAGCAATGATCCCATTTTACAGATGAGGACAGCCCACCTGTCCACAGTCACTTACAACCTAAGCTCCTAGAGTGCCTTGCCCTGTGTCTGTTGCTCTCTGCCTGCCAGTTTGTGTCCCCTCATCAATCCAGTATGGAATTTCTCCAGATCCGCAGAGGTCCCTGCATTCTGGCCTGGCAAGTCTCAAGGGTCTGCTTGGCCCTGGCAACCCTGGGGTTCTTGTGACCCCTGGTAACGTGCCACACCCCAGAATAAAGCAAAGTGGGGCTGTGAGGGGCCCGGACACTGGGTCTCGAGCTTCCTTCCCAGGCCAGATGCAAAGGGTTTTAGGTTGGCTCATGACCCCCAGCCCCAAAGCCAGACTCCGGAATCCGAGGGAGACACACCCACTGCCCAGATGACCCCTCCCACATCCCCACCATCCATCTAACTTCTCTACACTGCTGCCTGCTATCTGAAGGACCGTGACAATTATTTAAAAACAATGGAAATGCCAGCTATGGCGGTACTCGCCTTTAATCCCAGGAGACAGAGGCAGGCGGATCTCTGTGAGTTCGAGGCCAGCCTGGTCTACAGATAGAGTTCCAGGACAGTCAGGGCTACACAGTGAGACCCTGTCTCAAAGTGAAAAAAAAAAGATGAAGCAAAGAAAAAAAAGTGAAGCTGTCTCCTGAACCCAGCCCAGAGAGCCCCGCAGGAGGCCCAGGGGGGCCAGCTCCCGGGTGGGGGTGGCGCCCCACACTGCCCCAGCGGGAGTCATTGGCACTGACATGAGCTGCAGGGCTGGTGGCAGAGTGCCAGTCTCTACTGAGTCTCTAGTCAACCCTGCAGAAGCCGTGCCACTGAGCCCCGCCCCATCAATAGGAGGCTGGAGAAGCCAACCCATGAGGTGATGCTGGAAGCCCAGGCAGACTGCCAGCCTGCACAGAAGCCCCCATCCTGAACCTTCCACCACCCCTTGGTGCTCAGTATCCCTGAGCCCTGTAAGCTCTGCCACCTACTCACCATGACAGGGCCCCGGATGTCAACCTGTCTAACCCGGCTAGGGTAAGAGTCCTGCTCCACCCTTAGCCAAAGCACCCGAGATGGACAACCTTAAAGGTACCTCTCCAACTCACTCAGCACTGGCTACAAATCCCAGCTGGCCTGAGCTTGACAGCCTGTACATGTCCTGGTGTCTAACAGACACCCAGAAATTGTGTGCCTGGAGAGCTGAATGGACACAAGACTCCTGGTGGGGCTGAGAGCAGGAGCCCAAGTGTCCAGGTCCCTTTTCTGAGCTCCATGGAACAGGATCTTCTAGACGTCCTAGTCAGAACCACAGAGTTCGGTGGACAAGGTTAGCAAGCCGTGTGTGTGTGTGTGTGTGTGTGTGTGTGTGTGTGTGTGTGTGTGTGTGTGTGTGTGTCACTGGGGCCCAGAGAGGGAGCCATACCAGCCCAAGGTAACCCTGTCTATTAGCAGAAGTGGAGCCCCTCCCTTCCAGCCTCCCCACCTTCCAGTCTCTTCTCCAGGAAGAGATCCAGGCTGCGCCACCCCCATGCCAGCGGCTGGGAAAGCGATTATACCCAAACATTATATAACCCCACTATTCGCCCTCCTAAAGTGGAGGAGGGTACCTGCCTCCACTAGAATGGTGAGGGAAAGGCCTGAGGCTCTCCGGCCACTGGCTTGCTTCCAGCCCTCTAATCTACCCTGCAAACCATCACCTTGAAGGGCACGGGTTGCCACCTTCTGCTTTTGTGCACCACTGGCTGGCTAAAGCGGGGGCTCCATGTTGGTGAACGGCCTGCCTCACAGTCCCCTCAAGACCACACAGGACAAATGAGACCTGACCCTTCCCACGCCAGGCCAGGGCTAGCTGCCACCAGGCCAGGCCTCCTCCCTCTCTTCTGCTGGGTCAATGCTGCCACCAGTACACCCGCCAGTCGCCAGAACATGTGAATCTGTGCTCCTAGCCCCAACCTGAAGGGCTAGAGGATAGACCCCACTGTGCCTCAGTTTCCCCAGCCCCCACACATGGGGGTGTTCTAGGCATTGGTGTCCCTAAAAGTGTCCCTAGCTAGTAGCATCCCCAGCCTCCTCCTCCAGACACTGGGGAGCCACACTTAGGCTGAGGGCCAAGTGGCTTTTGGAGACCCTAAACTCAGGGAGATCTACAAATGTCTGGCTTGCCTGAGCCCCAGGAATGTCAGCTGTCCCCTACGATGCACCTGCTGGGGGCCAAGCATTGAGCGTGAGCTTTTCAGGCATGATTTTGCCAAATTATCCAAACAAGCCCAGGAGGCGAGGACTGTGGTGCCCATTTTCTTGACAAGGAAACTGAGGCTAGTGGAGGTAGCTATTCCCATGCTTAGCCCTGAGAGAAGCCCCCACCTCAGCTCACAGTTATGATTTGGGATTGTCAGGTATAACTTATGTAGCAGCAGATGGCCCATGATGGTAGTCCTGAACCTTTGGCAACCCCGGGCTCTTAGTGAATGTTGAATGGAGTCCATTGTCTACAACTTTGATGGTCAACCCTGGAGCCTAGCCTCCACAAATGAGGGAGTGACAGGAAGAGGGCTGTGTCTCCTGAGTCCTGCTCATCTCTTCCATGACCTGGGATGGTTAGTGAGGACTGGAAGCTCTTGGGGCCAGCACTTGAAGCTTGGCTCTGCACCTCAGATAGGGTAAGTGTCTCACCACCTCAGGCTCAGATCAGGCTGGGCAGAGGGGCAGAGGGAAAAGGTGGTCCACAGCCACAGTCACAAGAGCTCACTGAAAACTGGTACCTCAAGTGACTGTCATTGTCAATGTTTCAGGAAGGAAGCCTCCCTGCCGAGAGGACAGATAACCTGGGGGTCTACCACACACAGGCCACACTTCATACAGAAGACAGAAGTGGGCAGTGGGGCGGGGCCTGTGATTATCATCACTGTCACGTTCATGACCTTGGGTCAGGCTTGCTGTTTGGTGAGTTACATTGAACACTCAGGAACTTGTGGATATTAAAACACAGCTTCAAGACAGGTGTGGTGGCACCCTGTCACACCCAGCTCTATAGAGGGGAAGGCAAGAGGATTAGGTCGAGGCCATCCTTTTCTACATAGTGAGTTTGAAGCCAACCTGGGCTACATGATCCCCCCACCTGGCTTGCTCTTTAGCATGCTTTGTACACACCCTGCCTACAGTGAATGTGTGGAAGCCAACATCAGACATCTTCCTCAGCTGCTCTCCACCTGACTTTTTGTGACAGGGTCCCTCACTGAAATTGGCACTCACCAACTGGCTAGCCAGCAAATCCCAGCAAGTCCTCTTGCCCCCATACCTCCCCACCCCAGACACATACTGCAAGCTGTATTTATTCTTGTTTTATGAGCGTTTTTGCTTGCATGTGTGTATGTGTACAATGTATGTTCCTGGTGCTGAGAAAAACAAAGGAGAGAGCCCAATCCCCAGGAACCAGGGATACAGACATTTGTATGCCATCATGTGAGTGCTGGGAACCGAACCCAGGACCTCTGCAAAAGCAAAAAGTGCTCTTAACTGATATGCCAGATCTCCAGCCTGAGCCCAGCATTGTGAATGGACACTGGGGACCTGAACTCGGGTCCTTCCTCTGCTGAATGAGCATCTCCCCGAATCTCAGCTTCACCATTTCTTTTCATTTGTTTGTTTCTTTGTTTTGTTTTTTCAAGACAGGGTTTCTCTGTGTAGCCCTGGCTGTCCTGGATCTCACTCTGTAGCTCAAGCTGGCCTCAAACTCACAGAGATCCATCTGTCTCTTCCTCCAGAGTGCTAGGATTAAAGGTGTGTGCCACCACCATTGCCCAGCTTCACTATTTTTCTTAGAGGAGGGCTCTGGCTTCTAAGGCAAAATGGATGGGCCCTGGGTATCTTGGTCCTTGTATATGACTCTAAACAGGTGACTGTCTCACTGAGTCTCAGTTTCCCCATCTCTAAAGTGAGAAGCCCATCTAACATTTGCCTTGAAGGTCTGTGAGTGAGCTGGGGCAGACAGCAGTGGAGATAACAACACTCAACAGGCAGCCAGGACCTCCCACACACGCTTGACCACACCCACACATGCACACACATGTAGTGGAAAGGCCAGGAGCAGAGCCACCTTCTACCCAAGCCTAGTCCACAAATTGCAGGGCAGGAGGGTTCCAACCATGTGATAGTGTGCTTAGGATGTGGCCAAACTGTGTTGGGGACCAGCTCTTTGTGATGGGGGTGAAATCGTGAAAAGACGGGAGGCAGGGAACCTGTCACCTTTCAGAAATCCTAATGGCTATGACTGCCACTTGTGAACCATTCCCAATGGAGTGTGTGTGTTCAGCAGGGACAGAATGGATCCCTGGGCCAGACCCCACACCACACAGGGCTCCGTCTCCCATCTCCCACACACCCTAGCCAGCAAGGATACCTGGAGAAACTTGTCCTTGGTACCTTGCAGGGAAACTGTCCCTGTCCTCTCCATGCCTCCATAATTAAGGTAACATCTGCTTCCCAAGGAGCAGAATAGAATAGATCAGTAGCTAAATGGATGAACAGTGAAGCAGAACAGGCTGCCACCAGCTGCCACCGCTGGGAGGGGTGCAGGGGGGCCTCTCTGGGAAACTGCTGCTTCTTGTCATCTCTTCAAAGGCCCCCTCTGCCTGGGCCCACCCCTACCTCCCCACAGCTCCCTGAAGAAGAGGGTTCCTCCCCCATTTCCTTCCTTCAGGGCTTGCAGTTTTCTGGGTCCCTCACAATAAGAAAACAATATATATGAGCCCCTAAATGCTGGAGCATGAATGAGAAACAAATTAAACCCAAACCACCTCCCCTACCACACACAAACACACACTCACAAAGCTGTGTGACCTGGCAAGTGTCTCTACCTCTCTGAACCTATCTCTCCATTGTAAGATAAGGGTACTCCTAGGACTCGGGATTCTCTGCAGGGTGCTAAGTGTTGGCACAGCAACTGCCCACAGAAGACCTGGACACAAGAGCGGACCTGGCTCCTCACCACAGCCACGTGGGATGGTTCAGCTGGCCCTGCAGAGGCACTTGAAAATACCCTTCCTGTTCCCACCCACAACATTGTTATTGTACTGCCAAGATGTTTAGTAATTATAAAATAACCAAACAAGAAAATTCGGACAAGAGGGAATACAAGGAGAGGAAGTACCCACAACCCACAGTCCTGCCACCGACCACCCCACCCGGTTGGTTCCCTTCTCTGCCTGCTTTGCAGCCTGGATCTGAGCATCTGGGAAACTGTTTACACTCAGTATGGTGTCCTGGTCACCTTCTAGGACACTGCCAACTTTGGTACCCATAGTATTCCTTAGCCAGGCCCCACTGTGCCTCTAACCCCCCACAAGGCTGATACCAGCTCTGTGGACAGTGGAACCTAAGGATGAGAGCCTGGGACACAGTAAGGCTGCAGACTGAGAGTGGCCCCGCCCCTTGAGCCTTGGGCCTTTTTCCTCTGCAAAAGAACAGGCACTGTCAGAGTTACCTGGGACTGGGGACTGGGTGATGGATGGGTTCCCCAATGGCTGGCCCAGGCACGTGCGTGCACGCGCACACACACACACACACCTTGCAACCTAGGTGTTGAGTTCTTGTCCTGATTCCTCTAGTTCTGTCTGCATGGCAGGGAACCCTGAACAGCAGCTGTTAGAGGTCAGTACAAAACAAGGTGATTCTGTGTGGTGCTGGAGACTAGGAACCTCTCCTCTGAGACCTGACCAACAGCTGAGTGTGGGGTAGAGGGACTAGATGAGATAGCAGCAAAGATGAAGGCTCCAAGGGCACAGGTTGGGCCTGGGTGAGGGCAGGTGCTTGAGGAGCTGTGGTGAGGGGTGAGGGTGGGAGGGTCTGAGCCTCTAGGCAGTCCCAAGGGCCAGGGCAAGGAGTTGAGCCTTAGGCAAGCTTCAGGGTGTCCTCCGAAGTGGCTTCAAGAGACCAGACCATCTAGCTCCATCTCCAGATCATCTGGCACTGGCTGAGGGATGGGTGCAAGCAGCATAAGAATTCCTGGGGACAGTGACCACATGGGAAACAGGGACAGGAGGGACTGTAGGTCCCTGACCTAACTTCTAACCCAGCGGGCATGTGGACAAAGTCCCTTTCCCCCCCAAAAAAAGAGTTCTCGGTCATCAAGAGACAAGTGGGCTCATTTTGTGTGGTAACAATTCTTTTTTTAAAAAAGATTTATTTATTATGTATACAGTGTTCTGTCTGCATGTATACCTGCACACCAGTAAAGGGCACAAGATCTCATTACAGATGGTTGTGAGCCACCATGTGGTTGCTGGGAATTGAACTCAAGACCTCTAGAAGTTCAGCCAGTGCTCTTAACCTCTCTCTGAGCCATCTCTGTAGCCCTACGTGTGGTAACAATTCTCTAACAGTACACAACACTGGAGACTGGTCAGAATGCCATTATCTGTGACCCATTACTGAGGTCTGCTACACAGTGGCAAGGTGCTTCCTGCAGGGAGGGACAAGCCTGAATCAAGCAGCCAGGAAGCTCGGGGAGAGGGGTGGGCACTGGAGGAACTCCCAGCTTCAGGCCAGGTTGGGGCTCAGCAGGGCTGGACCTAGCAGGGGGAACTCAGACTGCATAGCCTTTACCCACGGTGGGAGAGGGGTTTAGCAGAAGCCTGCATTTCCAAGTGCTTGCTCCACAGAGCCCAAGGGCTGCCAGCAGGAGGCAGGGAGATGTACAGACAGCAAAGCTAGGAAGACAGCATGGAGACAGGCTCAGAAGCACGGGCCGCTGAGGCAGCAAGACCTGGAAACCCCTGGGATACTCGGGAGGAAGTGGGTAAGTAGTAATAACCAGAGATGGATCAGCCCCTGCCCTTCTCCACCCCCACCCCCAACTCCGCACAGTGTCAGCTTCTCCCCACACCACCACTTCCTTGCCAGAATCCAGCCAGCTCATGGGCCTGGCTCTGCCCACCTAGCCAGGTCTTCAGTGAAAGCCAACAGAGCCAGGAAGGCTGGCCACGGCTCTGCCTTTCTGCAGCAGGGAATCTGATGTGCAAGTTTAGGGAACAGTCCCAGAGGACGTGGGTTCTTCTCCCCTCAAACACAAAGGTCTCTAAGCTCACCCCACCTCCATTCCCCCCCCCCCCCCGTTCACAGTGAGACCCTCTCCTGTCTGCCTCATATTACACTGTGACAGACATAACCTGCTGCTCACTTCCCCCTAGGTCCAGAGCAGGCATCACTAGCTCATTGCAGATTTCATTAATTCCTCACTGCTAAACTTTCTACCTGCATTGTCACATGCCACTTTAGAATCTTTCTTAACACAGTGCTTCAGATAGCCGCTACAGACTGATAGGAGATTCTCTCCTCTCTCAATCTCTCTCTCTCTCTCTCTCTCTCTCTCTCTCTCTCTCTCTCTCTCTCTCTCCCACTCCTCTCTCTCTCTCTTCTTCAAGACAGGGTTTCTCTGTGCAGCCCTGGCTATCATGGAACTCACTCTGTAGACCAGGCTGGCCTCAAACCCAGGAATCGGCCTGCCTCTGTCTCCCGAGTGCTGGAATTAAAGGCCTGCACCACCACTGCCTGTTCATCTAGTATTTTCTAAAACAGGCAACTGAGCCCCAGAGCAGGGAAGAGTGTTCTTGAGGCCCAGAGTGATTCTGTGATGAAGCCAGAACTGGATCTCAATCTCCTGACTTGTATCTCATGTGTGATGAGCAGGGTCTTCGATTAGCCAGCTGGATCATTTTAACTTTATGTGATGAGTGTTTGCCGCTTGTATGTCTGTGTTACCACATGTGTGCCTGGTGCCCAGAAAAGCATGCTGGAACTAGAGTTACAGACAATGGTGAGCTGAGATGTGGATGCTGGGAATGTAACCCAGGTTCCCTGGAAGAACAGCCAGTACTCTAGCAACTGAGCCATCTCTCCATCCTCTGGGCTGAGTCTTTTTTTTTTTTTTTTTTTTTTGGTTTTTCAAGACAGGGTTTCTCTGTGCAGCTTTGGAGCCTATCCTGGCACTCGAGCTGGAGACCAGGCTGGCCTCAAACTCACAGAGATCCTCCTGCCTCTGCCTCCCGAGTGCTGGGATCAAAGTCGTGCACCACCAACGCCCGGCTGGGCTGAGTCTTAATGGATACCACAAATTGGGGCTGGGGAGATGGCACTGCCGGCTAGATACCTGCCAGGCAAGCATGAGAATCTGAGTCTGGGTCCCCAGTACACATGAAAAATGCCCATGTGGTGGCATGCACTTATAACCCCAGTACTGGGGACATTGAAGAAGCAGAGACAAGGGCTCTCTGGAGCAATCTGGACAGTCAGCCTAGTCAGATTGGAGAGCCCTAGGTAGCAGTGAGGGACCTTGTCTTAAAAACAAATTGGCCAGGTGGTGGTGGTATGTGCCTTTAATCTCAGAACTTGGGAGGCAGAGGTAGGTGAATCTCTGTGAGTTCCAAGCCAGCCAGGGCTACATAGTGAGGCCCTATCTCAAAACAAACAAACCAGGGAGAAGGCTAGAGTGATGGCTCCATGGTTAAGAGCACTTACTGTAGAGGAGCAAAGCTTGGTTCCCAGCACCCATGTGGCAGCTCATGGGTACCCATAACTCCAGTTCGAGGAGACCCAATCCTTATTCGGACCTCCACAGGAACTGCATGCATACGGTACACATATGTACACGCAAGCAAAACACTCAAAGAAAATAAAAAACAAATAAATCATTATAAAGGGTAGAAAGAATCCACAAAACAAACAACAAACCAGGGGAGGAGTCACTGTCCTCCCCAGCCTGTTCAGTGGGCACTGCACAGCCCCGCATGACCGGGTGTGGATGTCTGTCCGTCCCCTGGACCCCTCCCTGTCCCACAGCCGTCCACCTGGGCCCCACACCCACCCCAGCACTCAGCAGCTTTGTCTACTCACCACTGCTGTACTTCCTTCTCGGTGACTGCAAGAGAAAAGAAGATGAAACGTTAGACAGGAGTCCCGGGACACAGGCTTTTTCGGGGGGCTCCTCCTGTCTCCTTACCACAGGCTGCCTGCCCCTCATGACTGCCAGCCCTCTCTGAATAAGAAAATGCGCCCCTAGTGAACAGTGGGTGAACAATCTCCACAGGCGCTCAGCCCAGGAGAAAACAGTATGCCCTACCTTCCCCAGGGCCACCTCCCAAACACCTTCAGACAGCGGGTCCCCTCCCTGCTCAGGAAGGCTGCTTAAGGTACATTCTTTCTGCCAGGTATGTGACTCGTGTCTTTAATCCCAGAACTTGAAAGGCAGAGGCAAATAGCTGAAAGCCAGCCAGAAAGGATGTCCACATCCTTTCTCCGCTCAGTCCTAGGACAGGAGAGCCAGAGTGGATGTTGCTTCCAGGCCTGGGATGGGGCAAGGAGCTTCTCAGAGCCCAGCACCCCAACCTCCTCACTGCCCTGCAGCCCTCTCGGTGGACAGTCCAGGTCTTTACTCTCAAGATATGACTGGACTGGAAGCTGAAAGGAGCTACATAAGTGGCTGAAGCTCAGCCAAGCCCAAGTCTTTACTGAACCACAAAATGAATGAAACCATCATTTTTTTTTTTCCTGCAAAGTATTGAATCAGTCTACAAGTCCATGTCAGGCAGCAGGAGAGAACGGAGCTGGGATATCTTCCCAGATCACAGGCTCAGGGAGACCCCTCTCCAAGAAGTGATCCAAACAAATGCAAACATAGCATCTACTAGCCTCCAGGTGCCATCTGTGCAGTGACTCAGCCACACCCCCAGCAGTCCCCAGAGAGCAATTTTCTGGCCTGGCTCCAGGTGGGCATAGCAAGCTACAAGAGGCCGAGAAGCAGCAGGTAGGGCTTCAGACCTGAGGTCTTGGCTGGGGACCCATGGTGGGAAGCCTGGATTGGTGCCTCCTCGCTCACCTGCACCCTTCCCTGTGGATCCTGGGAGCCACTAACCCAGAGCAGTAAGCTAATAGAGACTGGCCGGGCAGCTACATTTCCAAGAGCAGATTCTGGCAGATGTTACAAGGTAGGAGGTGAGGCATGGGAATGCAGAGGGGAGGGGACTGAGGAACAACCCAGCTATTGTCCTACTCTGGTTTCTGTTGCTGTGACAAGATACTGAGCAAAGCAATCTGGAGAGGAAAGGGTTTGTTTCCTCTTATAGCTTACACAGTCCATCAAGAGGGAAGTCAGGGCAGGAACTCCAGGCAGGAACCTGGAGGCAGGAACTGAAGCAGAGGCCACTGCTAAACTGGCTTCCTCTCCAAGATTTGTTCAGCCTGTTCCCTTATACCACCCAGGACGCCCTGCCCAGGAATGGTGCTACCCATCATGGGCTGAGCCATTCCACATCAGCCACCAATCAAGAAAATAGCCAAACATTTGTCTACAGGCCAACCTGATGGAGGTGTTTCCTTAGTTGAGGTTCCCTCTTCCCAGATGACTCTAGCTTATATCAAGTTGGCAAAAACAAACAAACAAACAAACAAACAACCAGCCCACCAGGCTAGGCTGTGCTGAGCTGCCCTGGACCTGCCACCCACACCATCTCTAGGTGTAGCTGATGCAGACGGAGGGACCTCAGGGCTCTGGGGCCAGACCTGAACACCTGAGCTCCAGGCCAGGCACAAGGCTTATGAGCTGGGTGTGGCTCAGAAGATGGCTTCCCTCTCTAAGCCCTGATTTCCTCATCTATAAATAGGCTTGCTGCCTTTCGTAAGAATCCCAAGGATAGTTGGGACAGCCCTACCTGTCAGGTCTACTTATTGTGCTGTATTGTGCTTATTACCAGAGGTCACTGTCCCAAGAGATGGGTGGTGCCTATAGGGCTCAGAATACATTGCTACTTCCAACCTTGAGTCAGCCAATGACTTCATGTGACCTTAGCAAGAGTGGCATCATGGACCATAAACAGCAGGAGGCAGTGGCAAAGGCTTGAATGGCTGGGCCTTTGGTGACCTCAGCTAGATCTCATGAGGCCAGAGAAGCAGACCTGGGAACCCTGATGCTTCAACTTCCCGCCTTCAATCTTCCAAAGCCTGCCCGGGACTGCCACCTGGCAGAGGGCCCTCCCTACCCTCCCTAGCCCATCACAGCTCCAGAAACTGCAGATGGTTTGGTAGGGTATAGTCTGCTGTTCTTCACCAGAATTGTCCCTAACATAGGAGATGAGTGACCAGCAGGCAGCCAAGCCTCTGGGTTGTGGAATGGGGTTGAAGAAAAAAGCCTTACTTAGTTTTAAGCAACTACTTTAGCTTTGTGACACTTGAAACTTCCAAGTGTCCCCTGCCTCTGAGATTCCTAGAGCTTCAGAGGACCCTGGAGGGTGGCAGTCAGGGAATCTTTCTGGGACCTGGCCACCCAGCCCAATCCTGGCAGGCCTATGTCACCACAAGTTGAGGTGTGTACAGCCTACACTGGGAAAATCAGTGTAGGGAGAAAATCAGACAGAGGGAGACACCCTAGACACGGGCAAAGGGGTCCCAGTAGTCACAGCTGCTCCTATGTTTTGCTTTGAGGAGCTGCCCTGTCACTTGTCCCAAGATTCACTGACTCTCTAAACTTTTTAAAGATTTATTTTTATTTATATGTATGTGGGGGAGGGCAGTCAGAAGAGGGTGTCAGGGTCTCTGAAACAGGAGTTACAGGTTGTGGTGAGCTACCATGTGGATGTTGTGGATAGAACCTTAGGACCTCTGGAAGGGCAGTACTCTTAACTTCTGATCCACTGTCCGACCGTGGATTCCTGTTTCATTGTCTCTGTTTCTGCTCACTTTTCTAGTTTTCCCCTACTCTAAGCAATATTGTCCACAAAACTCCCTGAGCCATGTGCTTGAGCTTAGTTTCCCAAACACAATAAAAAGTAACTACTAGGTAATGGTGGATGTCCTTCTGTATATATGTTTCTCTTATTGGTTGGTGAATAAAACACTGTTTGGCCAATAGAGACTGGGAAGATAGGACATGCCAGGCATTCTCTGGTAAGATTAGACCATGTAGAAATATGCACACTAGTAGTTATGGGTTAATAATTAAGACAAACCTAGCCAATAAGAAGCCCTAGCCTAGCTTTATAATTAATATAGTGTCCATGTGTTTATTTGGGGCTGAAAGTAGACAGCAGGAGCAGGCAGGACAAGAAAACTCCAGTAACAGCTAGGATGAGTGATGACCTTTGCTCAAGGTCATGTAGAGAGATGACAAGGGTTGGGTGCTGAGAGACAGATCAGCCATTAAGAGCGCTCACTGCTCTCACAAAGGACTTAGCTTTGGTTCCCAGTGCCCAGATAGTGGCTCACAACTGCCTATGTCTCATTCCACAGGATCTGATGCCCTCTTCAGACCTCCATGGGCTCCTACAATAAAAGATGACATTTGGTGCCCTAGATTGAGCACAATTAAGGACATGTTACCCATGGCACTCGCCTGTCAAATGGCCCTGAGTCTAATCAAGAAGCCATAATTGGGCTAATTTGGAAAGTGGCATCGATGATACTAGACCATCAGTCCTGCACCTTCAAATCAGAGCCACTAAACCCCAAGGAAGCCAGAGGAAGATTCTTGGGAAAGAGGCTGAAGAGTCACCCAGGCGTAAGTCACCCACACTGGGCTGGGGTGGGGTGGGGTTGGGGGTCAGGAGAACAGATGCTGATGTTGCAGAGCCTCAGAAGATAGCACTGTCCTGGGAGCCGCGCCCAAGTGCTTAAAGGTAAAGACTGGGGTGCTGTTTAATAAAAGCAGAGAAGCAATGCCCCTGGGAGGAAGCTGGCTGGGGTGGGGCAGGGGCGGGAAATGGTCTGGAGCATTCCTACACTGCTATATTCACAAATTTCAAAATAAAAGCTGAAGGGAATGACTCTTCCCCCAGTCTGTGTGCCCCCCACAATGTATGGAGGGCCAGGAGGCAGCCTGGGGGCCTATGCGCCTAGGACCAGATCACCACGGGCACTTGGAAAGAGCAGTTTCCCTCTGCCTCAGCCTTGGGACCAGATACAAGGGGAGCTTCCCAGGATGCAGCTCCCAGGATGCAGCTCCCAACTCCTCCCATCCCCCTTCTTTCCCCTCCTTCTCACCAAGCCTCCAACCAACTGTGAAATTAGCAGGGCCTCCCGCCTCTGGCTTCCCTCTACAGATCCATGCTCAGGGCTTAGGACTCAGTGTTCAGAGGCTCAGGCTCAGGGCTCAGGGCTCAGGGCTCAGGGTTCAGAGCTGAGAAGTACCAGTGATCATATATTGGCAGCCCCCAGCCAACACCCCAAATCAATGAACCTACCCAAGCTCCCAATGTCTCACCCTTGGTCACCAAAGGACCCATGTCCATCTTCCACAGCTGTGGTTGTTTGAATGAAATGGCCTCATTGGTTCATTGGGAGTGGCACTATTAGGAAGTATGGCCTTGTTGGAGGAAATGTGTCACTGGGGCTGGGTTTTGAGGTTTCAAGTGTTCAAGCCAAGCCCAGTGTCTCTTTCTTCATGCTGCCTGTGAATCTGGATGTAGAACTCTCAGCTATTTCTCCAGCACCATGTCTGCCTGCATGCTGCCATGTTCCCTGCCATGAAGAAAATGGACTAAATCTCTTGAAACTGTAAGCCAGCCCCCATTAAATTCTTTCTTTTATAAGAATTGCCATGTTCATGGTGTCTCTTTACAGCAATACAACACCGATTAAGACAGAAGTTGGTACCAGGGACTGGGGTATTGTGATGGGCCATACCATGTTTTTGCTTGAACTAGAAAAGTAATTGGACACTTTAAACAGAGCTCAATGGGCCATGTTAGTAGGATCATGGAAGACGGTGTTGAGGTGGGGGCCTGGCTCAAAAGGTTTCAGAGGAGAAAAATATCAATATGTGGCCTAGAGACTGTTTTTGTGATATTCTGCTAAAGAATGTGGCTGCTTTCTGCCCTTCTCCAAAAATATCTGCCTGAGGCTAAATTGAAGAGTTAGGGATTAACAGCTTTGGCAGAGGAGATTTCCAGACAGCCTAGTATTGACTGTGTTGCTTGGTTATTAATGGCCAGTCCTATGCAGATCTATAACAAAAGGGACAAGGTGGACAATGGAAAATACAAAATGTACAGTTTGAGGAGAAAAGCGGCACCAGGAAGTGAAAACAAATCAAAGAAAATCCTGATGCTAACTGGCATAAAGGGAGAGGTGCCTCAGAGCAAGACCCCACCCAGCTAAATTTCCATCTTGTGAAAAGGAATTGAAGAGAAGCTTAGGGCCAGCTTGGTACACCTTTAATCCCAGCACTCAGAAGGCAGACGCTGACAGATCTCTGAGTGGACAGCCTTGTCTACAGTGGGAGTTTCAGGAAAGCCAAGCTTAGGCTATGAGGGTACCCATCGAAAACAGAAAGCTGGTGAAGATGTGATTGAACAAGGGGACCATGTTCCAGCCCCAGCAAGCAGCAGAACTTGGCAGCCTCAGCCTCCTGGCTCTGGCTTTAGAGTCAAGGATAGAAGAAAGGGGTCATGGATCCTCCCTCCACAGCTAAGGAAAGCCGCTGAGGCCAGGCATGTGTCAGGGGTCTCCCTGCATGGCAGCGTAGAGAGGCCATTGTGTGACGCTGTGAAGGTGAAGCCTAGATTGCCTTGGAGACTCTAAGATGTTAGAGATGCCACAGCCATGAGATACCTGCTGAGGAGAGCTGCTAACAGGGAGTGGAACCAGCCCAAAAGAGAGAAGTCTGTTGCAGTCAACAAAGCTGAACAGAGTTGGAGATCTGAAGAGACGTTTGACATTAGACACGGAGATGCAGAGTTTGGAGTTTACCCAGTTGGCTTTTGGTCTTGCTTTGGTCCAGTATTTCCTCACTATGATCCCTTTTCTCTCTTTTGGAACAGTAATGTATATCCTGTGCCATGGTATGTTGGAAGTATGTGATTGCTTTTTTGTGATTTCACAGAGATTGCCATAATTGCCATGAGTCTCAGAAGAGACTTTTGAACTTTTGTTTAGTTGGTTTTTGGTTTTGTTTTTCAAGACAAGGTTTCTCTGTGTACACCTCTTGCTGTCCTAGAATTAGCTTTGTAGACCAGGCTGGCCTTGAACTCACAGAGATCCACCTGCCTCTGCCTCCCGAGTGCTGGGATTAAAGGCGGTGCACACACCACCACTGCCTGGCTTGATTTGGAGCTTTTAAACAGTGTGGAGACTTAATAGATTATGGATGAGAACTTTCGAAGTTGGACTGAATGCAGTTTTGCATTATGATATGGCTACAAGTGTACAGGGGCCAGGGAGTGAAATGTGGTGTTAGAATGAAATGGTCCCCATAGGCTCATAGAGAGTGGCACCGTTGGGAGGTGTGGCCTTGTTGGAGGAAGTGTGTCACTGGGGATGGGCTTTGAGGTTTCAAATGCTCAAGCCAGAACCAATGTCTGTCTCTTTCTACTGCCTGCCAACCCAGATGCAGAACTCTTGACTTCCTCTCCAGCACCGTCTACTTGCATGTCACCATGCTTCTCACCATGACAATAATGGACTAAAACCTCTGAACTGTAAGCCAGCCTCAATTAAATAAATGCTTTCCTTTGTAAGAGTTGCCATGGTCATGGTGTCTCCTCACAGCAATAGAAACACTAAGGCAACAGCCCTGCTGAAACCCGCTCTCAGCAAGCCCCTGACCCTTCCACGACCCTCCATAGGGACTCTGTCCCTCCAGTAACACCCCAGCACATGGCCAGTCGGAGGTCCAACCAAGTCAGGACAGGGTGGGGAGGACAAGGAGCCAAGAGGGAAGAACAGCAAGTTCTCTTCCCATCGGACACAACCCCGGGGCTCTGTCGCCATCGGAGCCAGCCCAGCTCCTGGGCTGGGGCTTGAACTTCCTAATGTGTATTTTGTGTAAGTGCACCTGCCTTGGGCTGACTTTCTTTCCCCAGCACGTTCCTGTGGCCAGATCAGGAAGCACTACTAATGGCAAAGCTTTTGACAAACACCAGCTGTGGGGCACCCTGAAGGGTGCGGTATCTTTTGGTCAAGACCCTGTTGGGGCTACTTGTAGGCTGGGTTACTTCTGAACAAGTTGTTTGGCCTCTCTGGACCTCGGAATCTTCATCTCTAAATCAGCATATAAACTCCCAGCAGGATCCTGAGAAACAGTTCCTTAGAATCCTGCAGTTGGAGGGCTGGAGCACAAAGCCATGAGGAAGGAGGGTGCTGGGCACCCACCTCCTTCCACTGGCCCCAGTGAGAGCCAGAACTGCAGAGGGAGAGAAATATCCAGGCCTCCCCCCCCTCCCCCCCCCCCGCCATCAACGCCACCTCAGGCCTGCTGACACCCTCCTATGTCCCCGTCTAAGTAGGGCCGCCCAGAGTACCCAGTGCCTCCTCCCACTCGCAGCAGCTCCTGAAGCTCCTTCAGGCTCCTCCTCCTCTCCACGCAGCTCTTGTCTGCCAGGAGTGAACACAAGAGCCGGTCCCAGGAGCCCAGGATAAACGTTGAGTCTGATTTTCATTTCCCTAAAGCAAAATACCTCTCTCCTGATTGAAGCTAAGCTCAAACATGGTGGGAACAGAACGCTAGAGCTGGCAGTCCCCACGAGGGGAGGGGCCTGCGGTAGCAGGAGGGGTGGAAGGCAGACTGCCTGCCAGCTTCCTGTGGCCAATCCGGATCCCACTTCAGTCTCTAGACACAAGGACTGCCCCCTGGGTCACCCACCCTGCCCAGGGCATTAGCAAGGGGGGCTTGGGAGATTACACAAAAGAGAAAAGAGGCCCTTGGGGGCCTGGCCTTCCACCCCAGTCTCTCCAATCCTGATGCCTTCATCACCAAATAGTCTCTCTCCAGAAGGGCAGTGAGCCTTCCTGTGCTCAAGTGCTGGAGCATTTTCCAAATACCCTCACAAGCCCTCTGGGTCAATCTGGGCCCCACACACTCCCGCCCCATCCAGGCTCAGTATTTATCCCCCACCCCCACTCCTATTGACTGTCTCACTGTAAACACCCCTGCCATGGTCATGGTCTTACAGTCCCCTCCTGGGTCCAAGAATAAAGCTCAAAGATCTCCATAGCCTGCCCCCTCCCTTACCCCTATTCTGGGTCAGTTCTACACAGACAACCCCTTTCCTTGTTGCCCACTCTGCACGGGGGTCCCCCTGCAACCCTCCTCCAGGTGTGTCTATTCTGGTTAGTTTTTTTTATCAACTTGGAATAAACTAGGGTCATCAATTGAGAGCTGTAGGCAAGTCTGTGGGGCATTTTCTTAATTAATGATTGATGAGGGAGGGCGGAGCCTATTGTGGGTGGTGTCAGCCCTGGGCACACTGTCCTGGATGTATAAAGAAGCAGGCTGAGTAAGCCATGAGGAGCAAGCCAGTAAGCAGCACCTCTCCATGGCCTCTGCTTCAGCTCCTGCCTCCAGGTTCCTGCCTTGCTGGAGTTCTTGCCCTGTAGATGAATGGATGTAAGCTGTAAGATAAAATAAACCCTTTTCTCTCCAGGTCGCTTTTTATCACAGTGACAGAAAGCAAACTGGGTTAGTGCTAATGACAGAACTTCCTCAGAGAAAGGGGACATGTCTGACCTACTCTGCTACACCAGCTAAGTCTGTACTCTTCCACCCTACAGATAGTGCCCCCATTCTCTCAAGGAGAATCTCCTAGAATGTAATCACTCACCCTCTCTGGGCCTCACTTTCCCAGTCTGAAAGTGAGGCAACTTGGGCAAGAGAGGGTTAAACTCCATGTGCCTCCCTCTGGGGCTAGTGAACAACCACCTGGCTTTCCAGCCCCCTTTGCTTCACTGGGTGACAGGGAGGTCCTGGCAGCCCACCCTGGCTTCTAGCTCAGTGAATAATCGTAGCCCTGGTGCTCCCCTCCAATCCCAGGGAAAGGCTCCAGAAAGTCCCCAGATGGATCCCTGCCACAAGATGACCAGTCCTAGAAAGTCAGCAGGGTCCACTAAGAGCATTCCCCAGAGAAGAGAATGGACAGGACAACAGCTTCATGTCCTGAGAAGAGCGGAGGGCCACCATGGGGACCAGAAGGTGGGCACTGTCCTGAGAGGAGAAGGGGACCCAAAGGTGGGCATAACTCTGATATGTTGGGACCTTGCCTTGCTCTAAGCTTCAGCACTGGGAATCACTGGCTCCAAGCAGACAGACCTAACATGACAGCACTTGCAGAGGGCCTGGCACCAAGCCGGAACGCTACTGTGATTACTACCCCACGCCTCTGCCAGAGGAAGAGAGGCAGAGCTCCTGCCCTACCCATTGCTCGTCCCCCAAAGAGGTCAGAGACTGACTCTGCCTAGACATATGCTGACCCCACCCAGAATCACTGGTCCCTCACTCAACATGACACAGAGAGCAGGACTCCTGGATCAACCCTCTGCAGGCCCCTCCTGGAACAGGGTGGCAACAGCCCAGCCTCCGTCTGGTAGGCGCTATTTCTACTCATATTAGTTGTGCCAGCCCACCTGGGCGGCTCAGGGCTGGGCACACCACAAATCAACAGGAAAGACATACAGGCCCTGCCGGCCTCCCCCACACTGCACCCTGTGCAACAGCTCTCCCCTTCCCCCACTCTGCTCACAGAGATACTATGGCAACTGGTAGGGACTGCTCTTTGGGTTGGCCACACACTAGGCCCTTCACCCAGGCCGCATCTGTGCCCCACATGGATCGGGGGTGGGGGAGGGTAGGGGAAGGGGGGTGTCAAAGGCTGTGGCTTGCTCTGATGTGGCAAAGCGATCTCACTCCTAAGCAAGAATCTCATTCCATGTTTAAGTTCAGAAGGCTAATCAGACTCAAACATTCCTGGCCTGGCTTCTCCCTGTGGCACCCAGCTGTCCATCTCTTCCCCTCACATCCCTGCAGCCTAGTGTCCATGTGTGGAGACTAGGGCAAAACACATAGCTTTGTTTCAAGGATGTTGAGTACAAGGTCTCTCAGCCTCTAAGGCACCTTAAGGCTGGACTGGACCAGCGTTGCTCCCTGGCTTCTAAGACCTCCTCACCTCCCCCACCACCAGAGCTCACAGCACTGGAACCCACACTCTCTCCCACCAACAGCCTTGGTGCAGATAGAGGCATAGCTACCTGGTCATTCTAAGACCCCAGTGGACACCTCTGTGAGCCTTGCTTGCTTCCTTTTGGCATAGGGCTGCCGACAGCGCCAATGGGTGAATACACGTGGCAAACAGCCCAGCACTGGACACAGGGACATTGCTGTTATTACACTGGTAACAAGTGGAGGTGTCAGAATAAAACACTGGGGCTCTCATTGCCTTCTGGGTGTGAGATGGGAGATGCAGCTGGCAGAGCCAAGCCACAGTGTCAGCACACACCAAAGCAGACAGCTTCTGGCTGCTGTCAAGGAGAGGAGCCAGGCCCTAGAGGGAACTCAGATGTGAGGCTGCTCAGAGCCATTCAAATCTCAAGTTCAATCCCATTTCCCTCCTAGTCCCTCAGATCTCCTGAGCCCCAGCTGTTTCCATTGGGGCTTAGGGGCTGCACCTGGCCCTGTGGAGAAAGAGCTCACTGCCAGCCACTGTGAGTAGAAAACTCCGAGGCTCCAAAGGGGCAATAGCATGCCACCAAAATCATACAGCCGGTGGCAGGGCAAAGTGAATCAGAGGCCCAGCAACAACCATGTCCTAAGCCGAGGCTCAAAGGCCTCAGCCTGGGAGCGTCACACCCAAGGAGAGCCTTGTGAGTCCCCAGGATGGTGAAAGTGTCTGCTGTGTGGCAATAGGAGGGGTGAGGCTTCAGGCATACTGTCCAGCAGGGCACATAGGCACCTGCCATCACTGCAGCCCTTCTGCTCTTAGATTCATCAGCTTCAATTCCATGCCGAGCCACAGTTCCCTCATCTGACAAAGCAATACTCAGAAGGAGACTTCTTCACCCCTGGAAGAGGGGGCTGATGGTGCCCTGGAGTTGGGAGACTCCAAGCAGCCATCAAAAGCAAGGTCTGAGAAACAGTGATGGCGGAGACAGTGCCTATCGAGTTCAGGTCCCCAGGACCCACATCAAAATCTGAATGTGACAGAGTGCATACAAACCCAGCCCTGAGGAGGTGGAGACAGGAGGATCCCTGAAGCTCATTGGCCAGGCAGTCTAGCCAATCAGTGAGCTCCAGGTTCATTGAGAGACCTGGTCTCAAAAAGTGAAGTGGAGAGGCACTGAGTAAGACACTTGATTATTGGCCACAGCATGTGTATGCACGCACGCGCGCGCACACGCGCGCACACACACACACACGCGCGCGCGCGCACACGCACACACACACCACACACCACACACGCACACGCGCGCGCTCACACAAACCACACACACACACACACACACACACACGCACACACGCACACCACACACACGCACACACCACACACGCACGCGCTCACGCACACACACCACACACACACGCACACACGCACACGAACACACCACACGCACACACACCACACACCACATGCACACACACACACACACACTCACGCAACGCAACACGCACGCGCACACACACACACACCACACGCACACACACACCACACCACACACTCACATAGGTGCACGCGCACACGCGCGCACACACACACACTCACATACGCACACACACACACACTCACACACACATACACACTCACATACGCGCGCGCACACACACACACACACACACTCACGCAACGCAACACGCACGCGCACACACACACACACCACACGCACACACACACCACACCACACACTCACATAGGTGCACGCGCACACGCGCACACACACACACTCACATACGCGCACACACACACACACATACACACTCACATACGCGCGCGCACACACACACACACACACTCACGCAACGCAACACGCACGCGCACACACACACACACCACACGCACACACACACCACACCACACACTCACATAGGTGCACGCGCACACGCGCACACACACACTCACATACGCACACACACACACACTCACACACACATACACACTCACATACGCACACACACACACACACACACACTCATGAGGCAAGTTTTGTTTGGAAGTTTGTATTCTGGCTCAAACATTTCTATAAATGTTACTATCTGCCCTATCATTTGTGGGTTTTAGTTTACTTCAAAAACAAAATTATAAACTATAGTGATTTTAATTTCTATGTCAACCAAAGTTTCCCCCAAAATTGTTGCAGTCAAATTACAGAAAGCTGCCCTTTGCTGTGTGGATTCCAGCAGTGGTACAAGAAGGAAGAAGTAGCTAAGAGGCACTCCCAGCATACCAAGCTAGCTCTCATCTAATTACATACCTGAACCATGCTGTCAGGCAAAGAGCTCGATGCTCTCCACTGCACAGATGAGGAAACCGAGTCACCCAAGGGTAAAACTCCCTACCCAAATTCATCTGCAGTAGAGGTGGAACCAGAACCAGGGTCTGCATAACTCCAGAACACATTGGAGAAAGTAAGTGTTTGAGACATTCCCCCAAGAACATGCTGGGAGTTGGTCCCTTAAATGTAATCCAACTCTTACACGGGTTTAGGATCCCTTATCAAAAGTTCCACAGATCTAGAGGTTCTTCTGGATTGTGGGTAATTTGCATATTCATAATGAGACAGCCCCAGGGAAGAGGACCCAAATCAAAACCCAATACCCACCCTTTACATACAACCTGAGGGTGATTTTGTACCGGATTTTTAGGGCAACTGAGTTGTTGCTGCTACCGTCCCATGAGGTCAGGTGTGGAATTTTCCACAGCAATCTCTTGTCACTGCTCAAAAGTGATGATTTTCAGAACAGGAATGCCCAACCTGCCCCAGCTCATAGGGTACCAAATCTCTGGCCCAGACTGACTCTCCAGTACCAGGTCTTGCTGGTACTAGACAGCAGAGGCCCTCAGCTTCTGCTGGTCCATCTGCTTGCACTGACTAACCCAGGTGCAGGTCCAGTCTTGGCTAAGCCCAACTGCATAACAGTGGACACATCAACTCATTTCTCTGAGTCTTGGCGTTTCTTTGTGGAAATGGGGATCTAAAACCTACCACAGTCTTTAACTATGACAAAAAGACTTACGGAAATGCCAATGGCCATGGCCTTGGGGAAGGAGCATGAAAATTGGCTCTGCCACTACTGCATGTCCAGTCCTACCCTTCCAATTGCTGCAAGCTCCAACAAGCAGGACATGCGGTTGAACGGTAGTGTTTGGTGTTAGCGGGTACTCAGTGTGCATGCTCCTGCAGAAGGTGTTCAGTAGCCAGGGTTGCTACTGCAGTTCCCAGCCTCCGTTCTCTCTCTTTGGGACACACACATACACGTGTACACACAAATGAGCAACACAACAGTGGCCCCAGGAACTGGCCCCTAGTCCAAGCCTTCTCCACTACCAGGCTGGGAACCTTGCAAGAGATGGGATCCTCTAGTGGTGAATGCCACCTTCTTCGTCCCTCAGGGAGATGCTGCAGTGAGGTGTTTCCTGCAAACTCCTGGCAGGGGGAGGCACTTCTCCAGGCTTCATACAGCCCAGTTCCACAATGCTTCCCAGACCACTTCTGCGGTTGCTTGTGCCAAGAGGCACCAAGACAGTATTCAATTCTTAGAAGAATCTTCCACTAAATTTAGTCATACTTTGTGTACCTTGTGACTTTGGGCAACTGAACCTGTTTCCTCATATGCAAAATGGGAGTTGTGATACCTTCCTGATAGGATGATCTTAAGAAACATGGGAGTTTTCTTTATCTACCCAAACCATTACAGCAGGCCAGACCCTGAGCTGGGCTTTGGAGGTACAGCAGTGACCTCCATGGGTTCCTGTCCTCCAAGCCCCTGATATAACCAGGACAGACCTTAAGTGCAGCCACAGAGCTGTCTAGTCACACAAGTGATAAGAAAGTAAAGAAAAGCCGGGCATTGGTGGCACACGCCTTTAATCCCAGCACTCGGGAGGCAGAGGCAGGCGGATCTCTGTGAGTTCGAGACCAGCTTGGTCTACAAAAGCTAGTTCCAGGACGGCCTCCAAAGTCACAGGGAAACTCTGTCTCGAAAAACCAAAAAAAAAAAAAAAAAAAGTAAAGAAAGATCAGAGTGACAAAAGTGAGGACATAGCTCACTGGGCAGAGAGCTTACTCAGCATGCACAGAGCCATGAGTTCAATCCCAACACCCTAATAAGACTGCACCATAATTGGTGCACGCCTGTGATCCCAGCCCTTGGGTCCAGCTATCTAGCAAGTGGGAGGCCAGCCTGGGCTACATGGGACTCTGTCTGAGATGCGGGGAGGCAAGCAGAACAGCATTTCACCCTGGCCTGGAGGGTGGAGGACAAAGCTATATGGAGGTTTACCCAGGAGCCGGAAGCAGTCCTCTGACAGGCAGAAGAGAGCAGAGGAGGTCTGTCAGAAGCGGCTGCCTGCACAGCTCAGACCTCACGGAGCACAGGAGGTGCCTCAGGTGGCCACATGCTGCTGGAACAAAGCTGTTGCCATCCAGAGAGAACATGTCCAGAAGCATTAGCAACTGCTACTGTCGTTAATCACGGTGTCACAGAAGCCACAGGAGAAGCATGGCAGGACCTACCAGCAGGACCTGGGCACCCCCACCCCACACAGGTCAGGCCACCTCCCTCCTGTCCCACAGCCCACCTCTCCACTTCAGTTAATGCCCTCCTTACATCCTCTCTCCGTCCTGGTCCTGGGGTGGGGACACACGGGGCTAGTCACCATCCACAACTCAGGCATGCCTGATCAGTCACGGTTGCTAATGTCACAACCCATGGAGCAAAGAAGCCCAGAACAGGAGTGGGGGAAGGGTGGCAAGGGATTCCTACTGTAGCACAGAGGAAAGGGGTGAAAAGAGAACACCCCAAAAGAAGTGTGCAAAGCCCCTACCCAGGGGATAACTAGCCAAACTGGCAGGGACACCGCTAGGGAGGGAAGCAGCTCCGCCTTCAGCAAGCTCCTCCCACCCCTCCCCTCCTGCCCCGGAACCAGTGACCCTGCTCCAGAAACCCATCTGCAGCCCCTGAGCTCCAGTTCCTGGGCATGAATTCCAAGGAATCTGGCCAGGGGGGGTTGGAATTCACATAGCTCCAGGCAAAAACTGGGCACAAGTGCGGCTTCTGGAGCTGGTCCTTTAAGAGCCAGGGTAGGGGCGTGGCTTTGACCTGCCCTCCAAAGAGGAGGCACCCCAGTGACTCACCACAGTGCTTGCAGTGCAGAGGAACCGGAGGAACCCTAGCTGGCTGGACAGGAGTTGGTTGCTGTCAGCCACCAGTCGAAGTGTCAGGTATAGAGGCACAGGTAGAAGCAAGTAGCACCAGAAGTCAAGCTGTGTGTGACCTTGACCACAGCATGTGCTGGTACCGTCCCCAGCTGCCTTACCACCTGTTTCCCAAGCTCCTCCTTTTCTTGGGGTGGGGGTGGGGGCTGGGGAGGGGGTAGCCACTGTTCAACAAGCTCAGCAGGACCTCCTGGAGTAGAGGCCACTGTCCCTCCCTCTGTGGACAGTAACCTGAAGCTCAGGAGGCTGCAGATGTTTGTAGAGCACTAGTCTAATGCACAAGGTCCTGGATTAGGTCTCCAGCACTTCACGGACCAGGTGTGGTAGCGCCGCTATTAAAGGCACAGGCATGAGGAATAGAGGTTCAGGTCATCCTTAGCTACTCAGGGGTTTTGAAGCCAGCCTGGGCTACAAGAGATGCTTCCAAGAAAGGAAGGAAGGAGCTAGGCGTGGTGGCGCACGCCTTTACTCCCAGCACTCGGGAGGCAGAGGCAGGTAAATTTCTGTGAGTTCGAGGTCAGCCTGGTCTATAGAGCAAATTTCAGGACAGCCAGATCTGTTACACAGAGAAACCCTGTCTAAAAAAAAGAGGGGGGCCGGGAGAAGGGTTCAGGAGATGTCTCAATTAGTAAAGTGTTTGCCCCCCTAGCACCCATGTAAAAATGTGTGGTTGTTTGTGCCTATAATCTTAATACTGAGAAGAAGAGTCAAGGACCTTGGGGCTCACTGGCAAATTGGTGAGACCTGGCTCAGTGAGACCTGTCTTAACAAATGAGGTAGAGAACAATTAAAAAAAAACCCTAGCCCTCGTCCGTAGCTTCCATATGTGCGCGCGCGCACACACACACACACACACACACACACACACACACACACACACACACCTGGAAGTTTAGAGGCAGATGTAGCTGGGCCTGCCTGTCCTTGCAACTCACCCTCTCACCTGTCCAGCTTGGAGTGCTTGGTAGGCACAGCACAGAACTCCAGCCACCAGTGCCCACTTCTCCCAAACCACTTCCTGGCCACAGGTCCTCAGAGTAGCCCCGTCCTGATGTTTTCATACCAGAAGCTGCTGCCAGGCAAACCTCTAGCCCAGATCTCCTCTACCCTTCCTCCTACTCGTCCCTCTGTCCAGGCTACCCACATCAGCAAAGAAATACACAAGAAGACACAAGCTGAACTGAGACATCAGCTAAGCCCTCCCGGGCGCCTAGGCCGAGTATGCCCCCATTGTACCGATGGCTTGCCTTGACATTTAAATGGCCTCACTTTTGCCTCTCCACCAGACGATGCATGCCACGTAGGCCAAAGAACCAACTGTCAATGCCTCCTTGTGTCAGCACCACGGGGTAAACTGAGGCAGATAATCTATAACCACTTTCTTGTCCAGGAAATGAGAAGTAAAGAGCAGCCCCAGGAACCCCTCAGCCAGCCGGGCCTCCCTCTGGGCCCTGGGTCCCCTGCCTTTCTCCCAAAGCTGCAGGGCATCCTTCCCAGAATGCCCTCGGGCACTGTCAGAGCCACCTTCAGCTCCTCCAATGTAGGGAAACAGCCATCCCAGCCAGAGCCCCTAAAGCAGGAGCCTCTATATTTTGATGGCCGCTGCTAGTTTTAATTAAGATCGTGTTCCCTTGAGCCCGGCAAGGGCCCTGTGACAAGCAGTGAGAAGACAATAGTGATCCTGCCTGGTTGGCTGTGTAGGCTACAGAGCCCCAGAGGATTCGGGGACCGTGGCAAGAGGCCCAGTGCCCAGCAGCACAGGCTTTGAGCAGGCCCAGCTCCCTGTTTGCACAGTGCACACCATGTATTTTTGAACAGAAGGAGAGCATTCGCCTCCCCCCACAGTGCCAAAAATAGCCCCATCTCCCGTTCTGAAGGGGAGCTTTGGTGCCTACCAAGAGCCAGGTGCGGGAGGGTGGGAAGGAAGGAGGAATGAGCAGCTGGCTGTCTCCCCAGCCACCCGAACTCACAGGGGACTGTGGTCTCCACTAGGCCTAGTCTGCTGAAGGCCTGGAGCCCCCAGACCTGGAAGAGGAGGTCCCAGGAGAAAGGAGCCAGTGCAAGTCGGGGGGAGGGGGCGAGAAGCAGGCTCCCGGATGTATTGGAAGAAGCCGGGACCATCCACTGGCTGATTGCTTCAGTCTTGGGGCGGGGCAGACAGAACCCGAGCCCTGCAAAGAGCCCTGTCTTCAGCCTCAGGCTCCACAGCCAAGTAGAGGTGAGTTAACACACTGTCACTACCCCATCCAAGACAGACACTGGCAGGGAGGACTGCCGGGCCTTGTTGTCGGCTGTGAGTGGCTGAGGATGGGTCAAGGGAGGTGGCCTATTCCTCTGGGCATCCGAAGCACAGTTCAAAGTTCACCACCCACATTGTATGGAGCCTGCAAGAGGTGTGACTCCCTCCATGGATTTGTGAAGCCACCAGGATGCATTAGGAGAGGGTGGCGTGCCCCTCAACAGTGTCCTCACATATACCCCTGCAGGCAGGGCTCAGTCACTCTGCCCATTTCACAGATTGCTCCTGGGCTCTGCAAGAAAGGGCTGACCTGAGTACCAGTAGGAAGTGGGAAGAAGGGTTTGAAGCTGGCCTTGGGGTTAGGGAATCCCTGAGCTGTAGTTCCCCACAGCAGATGACAGACAGGCCTCATGGCTCCACGTCCCTCCCTCCCTGGATGCACACAAGAGCAGGCTGAGGGCCGAGGAAGTAATGGCCTGTGTGTGTTTCCAAATCCAAACCATTCTCTGGTTTCCACAGCAACTCTTGGGGTAAAAAAAAAAAAAAAAAAAGAACTGGAAAAAGAGGTCACTGTCCCCAAAAGGTCAGAGCTGTGGGGGACCTGGGCAGCCATGGCCCTTGGCTGGAGTGAGAGTGGTGGCACCCTAAGCTGAAAACTGGAGCCCAAAATAAAGAAAGCAAAGTGTGCTATTTCTGCCCGGGTTAAACATTCCTCAGAGTCACATTCCTCCACTTGCCAGAATCCAGAACACGGGCCCTGAGGCCACCAGCTTCCTGGGCTACCTTGGGAAGCCATGCGTATCAGAGCCAGACCTTTCTCAGGCTCCCAACCTGCGTTCCTCAGGCCAAGAGAGCCCCCACCCCCCAGCCCCAAGCTGAATAACCCATCTTCCCAGAGTTGAGATTTATGACAGAACACCCTACAGACAAAAGGATAGATAAGAATCCACCTAAGAGGGGCATCAAGATACAAGGCCTTGGTTGGACCCAGCCCCAACAGTTCCCAGGGAACACTGCCTAGCAGTGCAGGCCAAGTGGGATCAAAGCAAAGGGCCCAGAAAGAATGGTCTGGAAAGCTTATGGGGACAATGGAAGTTACATCCGCCTGCCTGTCCCATAGCAGCTGTGTGCTATGGTCTAAGCCTCAGGGAGCTGTCAGTCATTGGGGATTCCATGTCACTGTATCCCCGAATCCACATCACATCCAGGAGGACTGAGTCTCTTTTATCTAAAGACACACCCTAAGGCAGCTAGGCTGTGCCAAGCACTGGGTAGGGCATCATCGAAGGCACTCTGGGACCTACCTCACCCTTGGACATCTCTCCCAGCCCCAGCCTACCATAAAAGCAGGAACAGGGGGCTGAGGAGACAGACAGTCAGTAAAGTGCCTGCTCCAGGATCTGAGAACAGCACCTGTGTAAAAGCGAGGCATGGTAAATCTTGCAACTGTGGTTGAGGAGACTCCAGATCCCTGGAACTCACTGGCCAGTCAGCCTAGCCAATCAGCGAGCTCCCAGTTCAGAGAGAGACCATGACTCACAAGACAAGGTGGAAGACAAATGACAGCAGCCTCTGGCCTCCACACACATGCACCCATCAAAAGCACATGCAAATGCACGCGCACGCGCGCGCGCGCGCACACACACACACCACACACTCACATACCACACACTCACACACACATACCACACACACTCACACACTCACATACACATGCACTCACACACACACTCACACCACACACTTACACACACTCACATACACACACACACCACACACTCACATACCACACACTCACACACACATACCACACACACTCACACACTCACATACACATACACTCACACACACACTCACACACACACACACACACACACACACACACACACACACACACACACACACGTAGTCTCGAGCTCAGAGGCTAGGGGGCCTCCATGAGATCCCAGAGCCAGGCACATTATCTTCATCTGCCTCCCTTGGGGTAGTTGGAGGTTGAGAGAGCCCTAAGGGCTGGAGACTGGGATCAACAGTCCCCTGCACGCTCCGGAACACAATCACTGGACACCTCCAGTGTTTCCAATAAGATCACTGCAGAACCAAAGCAAGAATTGCTCAAATATCCATGGGAGGCAAGACATCCAACTCACTGCCTGGCCCCACACCCACTCCACAAACACAGAACACTTGGCCAGCGTCTGACACTCCAGCAATGGGCACTCACTACCCTGTGCTCAGAGATCATAGGAGAGCATGCTCATGTCGGAAAAGAGCATGGTTTTGGCCATACAGAGATGAGATTAGCCTGGGCCCAAGACTGATGTTAACTGGCTAAAAGACCTCAGTATGCCCCTGGACCCTCCTGGGTCTCCTTACCATTTTCTGTAAAAATGGGTGCCAGTCCCCATTCTCAGCCTCGGGGGGCAGGGAGGGCACTATAATATGTGACATTTGCTCCTTGTTGATACTCCTGACACCAAGATCCGTCCTGATACACTAGTCCCCATTATATCATTCATCCCAATGATACTCTCTCATGCCCACCAGCAGCTGGCCTCTGATAACGACCATGGAAAGGGCAAGGGTGTGTGTGTGAGACACAGCAGCCATATTCCCCAGTCCCAGAGCCACTGGCTAAGATGTCCTCTGGCCAATGTGAGGTCTCTCTCTCCAGCTACCATCACCAGGTACATCTGCATTTACAACCCGCACAGAGCTACCCCCAACACACACACCTAGACACAATGTGTATTCATGCACAGACTGAGATGGCTCACCCACTCCTGACACATGGCATGACCTTGTCACACTCCGAATATGCACACGTGAGTCAGAGCTTGCACATGGGACCCTCAGCCCCTATCCAGCCTGCAACACCCACACAGGCACCCACACATGCTCACACTTAACCCCCACACCCCCACAGAGCCTTCTCAGTGCTCCCCACCAGCACAGACTGAGTGTTAAGTACTCAGGCCCAGGGTTCGATGGGACTGGGCTCAGGCTGGCTCTTGTCATGCCTCCACCTTACCCCCAAGCTTCTCTGTCCTTATCTGTGAGAGGGACCATACAGGGACTTGATGACGGATGCTCCTGGTCACTGAGCGTGGTTCTGGGCCACAGGGAACATGCATCACACGGGTCTCTCACGGCCACCACAGATCCCAGCCATGCAATGCTTTCAGAATTCGCTGCTGCCACCCCAGGTGTGAACAAGGGCGGGGCTGAGAAGAGCTGATAAATCCAACACTACACTTCCAGCCCCACCAACCCTGCATTATTGGGGTGTTATCATGTCAACTTCCAGATAAGGACACTGGGACATCAATAACCCAGAACAGGGCTAGGTGGTTAAGGGAACTCACTGCTCTTGTAGAAGACTCGGGTTTGATCCCCAGTATGCACACCAGGCAGCTCACATTGCCTGTAGCTTCAGTTCCAAGGGCATCAATGCCCTCTCCTGGCCTCTGCAGATATCTGTATGCACATGCTGCACATAAACTCACACAGATACACACGTAACACAAAGACTAAAATCAAACTTTTAATGACAGGCACAGAATGCCAAAAAACATTGGGTTTCTAACAGTGTTGTAGGAATTCATTCTGCCAACAGCTTGGAGTACCGGCCTTAGGGCGTGGCCTAGGATGCTACCTCAGGGGCTGATAAACCTGAGAGGAAAGCATGCTCACTGTCTGGTGCTCTGGCTCATGCTTGGTGTGGTCGGACAGGACGAGTGGCAGACAGGCAATGCAGAATCAGTGTCAGCTGGATCAGTAGCGGCTTCTGTTTTGTTCTGTATTCGTGAGTTTTGTCTTTCCATTATACCCCTTAATATATTGATTTTTTTTTTTTTTGGTTTTTGGTTTTGGTTTTGGTTTTTTGAGACAGGGTTTCTCTGTGGCTTTGGAGCCTATCCTGGCACTCGCTCTGGAGACCAGGCTGGCCTCCAACTCACAGAGATCCGCCTGCCTCTGCCCCCCGAGTGCTGGGATTAAAGGCATGTGCCACCAATGCCTGACTAATATATTGGTTTTTATTACCTCTGTGAGTTCATACATCAGAAGTACTTAGAACAAAGCACAGCACAGCAGACATTTTCAGTGAAGAAGCAAAGATAACACCCACCAAAAACCCAACATATTATGGCAAAATGGAAGGCATCCTGGCAAGAGTCCAGGGCCCAAGGCCCCTCATACTTGTTGTGCAATCTCAGGAGAGGTACTAAAGAATCCGAGCATGCACAAAGGCCTGGGTTCCATCCCTAGCATTACATAAAGGGTGGGGTGTGCTTGCCTGCAATCATAGCATTCGGGAAGGGAGCAGGAGGATCAGAAGTTCAAGGCCATCCTCAGCTACATGGTGAATTTTAGGTCAGCCTGAGCTACATGAGACTCTCAAAAACATGAAATATCTCAAAGACGGATGGATGGATGGACGGATGGATAGACAGATATTTGTACATGTCTCGCCTTAAAGATAAATAACACAAAATGAGATTATGGAGTTAAAGCCATGGTACATTTTGAAAGGTTTTTTTGTTTGTTTGTTTGTTTGTTTGTTTGTTTTGTGCAAGGTCTCCTTGTGCATCCTGGGCTGACTTTGAAGTCTCAATTCTTCTCCTTCCATCTCTGGAGTTCTAGAATTATAGCACGAGCTTCCATGCCTGGCTTGAAAGGCTTTTTGTTCAAACTGGCTGACTTGCTTTCCAGACGGGCACTCTAACCACGTTTTCAGCAACAGTTGGGTAGCACTGACTGTCACTGTTAGACTCCATCGCTGTCAATCTCATGGGGAGGAAAAGGAAGTTCATGGTCTCAAGCTCATCTACTTCATTATTATTAAATAGAATCGAAGAATCTTTGACCTGGAAGACTCTTGGAGCCACGTGGTTGGAGACCCTGTTGTGTGTGTACATACATACATGCATGAATATGAGTGTTCATGCAGGTTCCCTGGGCAAGGACTCTACCACCTGAGCCACATTCCCAGCCCATGTAAAAGACTCAGAACAGAAACAATCACCACAGCTCTATAATGGGGCTAGACACAATCTAGCTGTCTAGTAACAGGGGATTAAAGAAAAACATTCTGCATGTATATGTTGCAACATTAAAAACAAACAAACAAAAGTGATGTTGGCCAGTGGGATAGCTAAGTGGGTAAAAGCACTTCTCCGTTGCCTGGAGACCTGAGTTCAATCCCAGAACCAACATGGTAGAAGAAAAGAACTGACTCCCATAGTTTGTTCTCTGACCTAAACACACACACACACACACACACATACACACACACACCACATAGGTACACAAAATTAATAATGTAATTAACAAAAATTTTAAGTTGGAAATTGACAGCAGACAACCCCGACAGTGTGGAATGGTAAAGACCACCTATGGAGTCACTCTGAGCACTCCTGAAATACCCTAGACTCCGTCAGGCCATCCCCAGGGACACCCCTAGTTCATTGCCACGATCTTCCTCTGTCCCTATTACTGCTTCCTTTACTTTTTGGACTATATGCTCTTTCCAAACCTCACCTCAGAGGGCCCCCAACTCTGTCACCTGCCTTCCACAGCTTCCCACCCATCTTGGAAAATATCCACGTTCCTGCCTGTGACCTGATGATGACTCTGGTCAGGCCCACTTGCCCCCAGTGTCCACAGCTTGTGCCACAAGGGTCCCAACCTTGACCTGGAGCAGAGGGGGCTCAATCCTGATGTGGTGTGAGCTGCCAGGACAAGGGCCTGGCAGAGACACCTGGGGTTGGGAGAACTGTCTGGGCAGGGGACAGGAGGAGCCAGTCACATTCCACATAGAGCCATGAGTGACAGGGACAGGGAAGAGCCCAGGCTTCGTGGCTCAAGTCCTACACTGACCAGTCAGATGTGCACACCTGCAGCCTTCGGCAACTGTGATTGGAGATTGCCAGGGGAAGCATTAGGTTCTAGGTACCACACTGTCCTCTACATGTACCCTGAATCCTCCTCAACTCCTGGGCTCATCATGAAGCCCATTGTCCAGAGAAGAAGGGAGGGCCCCCCTCCTACCACAGGAAACTGCTAGAGCCTCCCAATATCTAGGTTACTGAGCCCTAATCCTGCCCAGGGACTCTGCTGCCTGTGGCCCCATGCCCTCTCTGGCCCTCAAAGCCTTGTCTTTCGCTGTCAGCTATGCTGACAGGTGTCACAGCTGAATACACTGGGGCCCAGAGAAGACATGTGACTAACTCAAGGCCACAGAGCCTGTGGGGGACCTAGCCTGCTCTCCACAGAGCTGGACTGTCACTGAGTCCCCCTAAGTTTCTCTTGCTGCTTTGTCCCCCTCTTAGTGAAGGAAGGAAGGCACTCAGGGACAACAGAAACCCATTCTCTGGTCCTTCCCTCTCCTGGGCAGGGATGAATGACCTGCCCACCACATTTCCATAGAGCCATCACTCTAGCTCTGGAAATTGTCCCAAGATGTTTGTCAGAGACTGCCTCCCTCAAGACTTCTCTCTGATTGATAGGAGTTGGGTAGAGGTAACTGAGCAGGGGACACATTTTTATCCTACACAACAGGTTTCCCTGGACAGACCCAAACCTGAGTGCCCAACTGGTCACTCCCTGAACCTCTCAGCATGACCCCATCTGGACCCTCCAAGCCAGGCCCCAATGGTGTCACCACTGCTGCACAGCCACCAAGTGCACTCATTCCCTCTTGTCCCTAATCTGCTTTGTGCCAGGAAACAGCAGGGATACCCAGGAAGCAGAAGAGGCTCAAGGTTGGCAGGCAAGGTCAAGGCCAAGCCAAAACTGATCAAGTGACAAGAAATGACCTCCCCTCCCCAACTCCTGAACAGCAGAGCTCTGGGTAGGAGCCAGCAGTAGTGTGGGATGGGGACAGACCATGGAGGATAAAGGCATCTCTGCCCCTTGCACACACTGAGTCCAGAACAAAGCATTTGCCTGTCCCTTGGCCAGTTTCCACTGGAGGCAGGAATTGTGTCTCTTCTTATCCATGGGCCCAGCAGAGTGGGACTCAGTGAATGGCAGGCTGGGGCAGTTCCAACATGACCAAGTGAGGTGGTAGGCTGCTATGTAAAAGTAAGAACCTCCTGGGCCTAAGGGAAAATAGCCCAGAACTCACTCCATCCTGAGTGTTAGGCACAAAGACTAGGATGGCAGGGAGAGCTGTTAGCAGAGATGAAACGCATGCACAAAGACACTTATGGCTGGTTCATATTGAAGCTCAAAGCTGAGGCTGGGGCTCATTTGATTATTGTGTGTGAAGCCCTGGGTTCCATCCCAGCAATGGAAGAGGAGGCGAATGGGGTGAATAACGCATTCAGAGCAATAGCAAAATGTTTGGGAATAGCCACTGGCTGCTTACCCAGCATGCAACATTACACTTCTGCCCACTTCCTACTGCAAAGACCATACCCATTTTGCAGAGGAGGAAAGCAAGGCTCAGCTAGGCAAGAGGGAGGGCTTGTCTCTCAGCTTGAATATATAGGGATGCAACAGCCTCACCAATCAGCTCAAGGAGAGTGAAGCAGACCCCCCCCCAGAACCCCCACTACTGTTCATGCCAATCTGTGAGTCTTGACTAGGCTGGGGGGCAGGCAGAGGTAAAAGGTAAAAGGGTTTTCCCCTCTGCTAATCTGCTGTCCTTAGAGATGGAGGGAATTCCTGGGAAGGTGGATACACACCATGTCAGCAAATAATCTCTTTGCATAGGAAGAACGCAGGAGGTTCCAGGGCATTAAGTGGCTGAAGCCAGGTGTATTGTCAACTCCTCATGGAGCCTTCAGCCCTTCTCCTGCACACACACACACACACACACACACACACACACACACACACTATAGTAGATCCATCTTACCCAGGATGGTACCCAGCACAGACACTCGGGTGGGAACATTGGGCCCCCAACCTAGAGCTTGCAGCACAGGACAGCCAGGGAGCCACAGTATCAGCATCAGTCGGAGCTATGGTTCAACGGATCTCCCCAGAACCAAGAACCAAAATCAATATAGGACTCTCTTGTCTCATTCCATGTATTGGTTGGTGTCCTGTGTGTGTGTGTGTGTGTGTGTGTGTGTGTGTGTGTGTGTGTGTGAGTGTGTGTGTATGCACTCTACCCTTATGAGTGCAGATGGAGGCCAGAGGGCTGGTATCTTCTTCTATGGCTCTCCACCTTAGTTTACTTTTAAAGGTTTTTGTTTTTAATTATGTGCAGGAGAGGGGTTCATGCATGTGAGTGCAGAGCCCATAGAAACCAGAGACTTTGGCTTACATTGAGCTTGAGTTACAGACAGTTGTGAGCTACAGATATGGGTGCTGGGAATTGAACTCTGGTCTTTAAGAAATAGCAGTGTGCATTCTTACCACTAAGCCAACCACTTCCACCTTACTGTTTGGGACAGTGTCTCTCAATGAACCCAGAACTCACCATTTCAGCTAGACTGGCCGGCTGGTGACCTCCTAGGATCCCTCTGTGTCTGTCTCCCAGTGCTGTCGTTATAGCCATGGGCCACAGCATCAGGCTCTCCCATGGGTGGGTATTGGGGACATGAACTCAGGCCATCATGCATGCACTGAGCCATCTCTCCACCCTCATGAGTCACACTTTTAAGGATTCAATCCCAGAGCTCAGCCCAGACCCAAGAGAAGAGCTGCCCAAGTACCAGGGACTTTGCAAACTCTTCAGTAGATGGTGACATTTGGGACTCCTTTCTGGATGATGCTTCTCTTGTCCCCTACTCAGAATCCCCTACCCCCAAGAAAGAGATGATGTCACCAACGCCTCATGAGAAAGAAAAAGTACAACTGGGGCCTGCCACAAGTTGCAGACCCTCCCTGTTTTACCTGATGAGATTATTTTACTTCCACAAAGATCTGCAGACCTATAAGTGCCCTCACAGGGAGAGATGGCTGTTGGCCACACAAAGGCCTGCCTGGAGGGAGCTGGCTTCCACAGGGAGACAGATGAAGGCAAGTGAATTCCCCTACCCCTAATAAGGTCTTAGTGGAGGAAAACTGCCCTGACCAAAACTGTTCTACATCACAAAAGCTCAGCAGAGCACCACCAAGCCCAAGCCCAAGCCCAAGAGTTTTGCTGGTCCCATTCTCCCCAAGTTGGTGGCCAGCCTTGCAGAGATGGGGCTGGCAAAGGATCTTGGCCCCTTGGTCTTCTGAATACAGACCCCACCAGCATGGGCCAGCATGGGAAAGAGAAGCACAAAAAGGCTGTTGCCATATGAGGTCTCTCCCTGGACATAGCAGGTGCAGAGCAACATACCCAGGTGCAGTTCCCAGTACTGCCTAGAGACTGTGACAAGCTAGCTATGCCACCTTGCCTGGCTCAGCCTGTTTCCTCTCTTTGAACAGCTGGAGTGGCCAGAACATGCCAACTTGTTGGTGTACAGTTACGCTAAGGATGAAGCTAATGGTGCATGACACACTCAATAAGCAGGACACTGACTTCACAAGGCTCACTGGTGCCGTCAGCCTTCCCACCATGGAGACAGTCTGGTACAACACACGCCACCATTTCTGGAGAAGTCCATGGAGCCCTCTGCCCTTCCCAGACTCTGGGGTCCCGGGGGCATCCCTACAGCCTACCTGCTAATGACTGGGCCACACCTTGGAGGGTCCAGTCAACCTCACAAACAGTAACAAGCTAGAGAAGGCCACCCACCCACTCTGGAAAGAGAGCAGAAGGCTTGGGCTGGGAGGAACACATCTCCAGGAGCAGTTCCTGGATGTGGCCTCCCTGATGCCCAATTCCTTAGGCCGGGACCAGGAGAGCCCAATCAGTAAGGCCCCCTTTGTTTTAAGTCTATGAAGAGTGAGGAGCATGGGGCTAAAGCACTGGGTTGGCCAAGACCTGCAAATGTGCACGGAAGACCGATATGGGGGAGTGGGGGGGGGGGAACAGAGGCCATGCACTGCACCAGAGCCTCCATCTACACCCAGCTGCCAGTCAATGCCTGTCCTTCTGGGTGGTGCAGAGATGGCCCAGTCAAAGCTGCGCAGATCCACTTCGGGGGGCTGGGTCCACCCCAAACCAGGCCACTGCTGCCTTGCAAGTCAAACAGCTTGGCAAAGGCCCTTGCACACACTCATCCATCTCCTGCTTCCCAAAGTAAAAGAAGGTGGTCGGGACCTATAGCCGAAAGCCCCTGGTGAGCAGGGCCTCCCCTGCCGCCCTTGGAGAGGCTGCTATAAGGGGGACACCTGGTGAGGAGACACTGGAGATGCAGAGACAGGAGATCTGTGAAGTTGGGCAAGTGGAGAGTCACACCTGGGACTGAACTAGGGGACTGTGGAGCGGGGCAGACCTTCCCTCATCCATCAGCTCGGGCTATAGAAACCCATTTCCTGGTGCAGCAAACAGGAGCAAAGGAAAAGAGTAGATGGGGAATACGCATCCAAGAGGGTGTCCAGGACCCTTGGACCCTTGCCATCACTACCTGAGCATTCTCCCAGTCTCGCCACCCCTCTCCCTCCCAAACACAGTCACATTTGCCAGGGAGGGGGCGACAGGCCAACCTCGCAGCGACAGGAGCCGCAGCATCATCATTAGGCATGAATCACCCACCCACCCCGCTCCAAGCAGCAGAGCCACACTCCGCCCGGGCGCCCCCTCCCGGGACCACCGCCCCCCTTGCTCGGGCACAGTCGGAGCCCTTAGGACTGGAGGGGGGCCGCGGGTGGGCTGGGGATGCCCTGAGGATCTGGGATGGTCCCTAGCTCACGCTGACAGGCGACATCCTGCCAGGGTCGGGGGCGGGGGTAGAACAATGGGCCAGGTGCGGGGCAGGGGCGCGGCCGGGAAGGGCGGAGGGAAGGTCGCGGTTCGACGGGGGATCAGGGATCGGGATCCGGGGCGCACTCACAGTAGGTTTTTCTGGTCAGCTCCTCCACAACTTCAGGCTTCAACTTGCTATTGGATTTCCCCATGCTCGGCGGCCGCGGCCCCCGCTCCCCGGGCCAGACCCGCTTGGGGCGCCCAGCGGAGCGGCTGGGTCGGGCCGGGGCGCACGGAGGCCGGCAGGCCGGGCTGGGCCGGTCCGGGGCCGCGCCTTTGTCTGGCCGTGCCCCGCGCGTCCCGTGCGCGGGCTCCGGCGAGCTGTGCGACCGCGGCTGGCGGCTCGAGGGGTCTCGGGGAACCGGCGGCGAGGGCCAGGCCTCGGAGGTACAGGCGGCCACGGCGCGGAGTTGCGCGGGGCTGGGCGCCGCAGCCGCCAGCACTCGGTAGCCGCGGTCGTCCCTGGTTACTGGGCTGCGCAGCACATGCTCGCAGCCGTGCGCCGCCGCCGCCCCTGCGCTCCCCGCCTCCCGCCCGCATCGGCGCGCCAGGGGTGGACTCGGAGCCGCCACTCAGCGCCCGGCGCCACCTCCCGCCCAACACCCGCCCGGCGCGCGCCCGGCGTGGAGGCGCCCCCTTTCCTGTTGGCTCTCCCGGGATGCCCGAGAGGTCGCCGCGCCACCCCCTCGGCAGATCCATCACCCTCTCCGCGGCGGCATGGGCGGGGAGGGCCCGGAAAATCGGACGTGAACGAGGCCAAGTCCCTGCCCGGCTCAATTCATTCATTCCACTCAGATATGTTGGGCGCTGGAGACGCAGCGGCCAACCCGAGAGGCTCGATCTCAGGCTTTTCCGGGAGCGTCCTGAAGTGCTGGCTGGCACGGGTTGCAGTGGGAACACTTAATGTGCGGCCTTGGAGGAAGTGACCTCTAAGATCAGGTTGAGAACGGGCTGGATCATCAACCCAGAAAGGGTCTGGCCTGAGAGGGAGAGCAGCCTCGGTACCCGAGGTTCCAGGCAAGGCTGGACAACCGTCTGCGGCCAGGAAGAAGAGCCAGAGCTTCTGGAAACCAAGCAAGCCGGCTTTCCCCAAGGACCTGACCTCTGTCCCAGGGACCCATGAGTACTAGCAGTTTAGGCCTCCACTGTTGTCGGGCTTGCTTGGAGAAGGTAGGGGAGCTGAGCCTGGCTGGTGGGGCTTCACACCTGGACTCTCAGAGGTTAGCACCTAGGGAGGGACTTTAGGGAGAGCCTGGTTGGCCTGGCCTGTCCCCTCCCAAAATGTCATCGTAATTAAGACCTACCTTTCCTGTCTTTCTGTCCAACACTGCATCTCCTTAACAGCTCAGGGAAACTTGGCCAATTTGGTTCAGTGTGGTTTGCTTCCTCCAAAGCATAAGCCCTCAGGGGCAGAAATATTCCCTGCTCCCAGAAGGCCCTCAGGACTAGTAGCCACCTCTGTCTTGGTGGCAGAAGCCTGGGAGCCCAGCTACCCAGGAAGCAGATGCAGGAGGTTGCCTGATTCACTACCAGCTTAGACAACATACTAGTACTCTCAGGGAAAGAGCAGAGAACAGAAGAGGAGGGAGGAATGACCCATGGCCGAAGCCAGAACCAGAGGTATGGAAAGACCGTGGCAGGGATGCAACCACAGACAGAAATTTTTCTCCCCCTTAGAGGGGCCAGAAGGCGGGTGGGTGGGGTGGTGGTGATCCCTGGCCAGGGCAATGATACATTTCAATCCCACTTGTCCCTTATCTCTCTGACCTTCAGACAGCCTCTGCTTCTGCCCTGACACCAGCCCACACCAGATGCAGGTCCCAGCTTGCTGGTGTGAAGGGCCCATTTGCTACAGAAACTGAGCGGGGCATGGACCCTGGAAGCTGGCACTCAATTCAGAATGGACACCAAGGAAAGGCCACAGAGAGAGGTCAGAGCTAGCCAGCCTAACCTGAGCCTCCTGCCCAGAGGGAAAACACGGACCAGTGATCGGGCAGCAGGGTTAACATTGCCTTACAGAGCTGTGAACCAGGCCTATCACTCCTCACTCAGGAGGTGGAGGCAGGAGGTTCAGCAGCTCAAGGCCAGCCTTGACCACATAGTGAATTCAAGGATAGCATGAGTTATATGAGATTTAAAAAATAAAAGGAAACCCAGGTGTCCTGCCATTTGTTGGGCACTGTGCTGAAGACGGGGGACACTACGAGTGGACAACATGAGAAATGGCATGTTTCAGCCAGCCCTGTGACATCAACAAAGCCACACCCGTCATGAACACCATACAAGGAACCAGGAGGATTCTGGGGGATACAAGGGTCAGGGAAGTGCCTGGCTTCTCACAGTTATCAACATTGGGCTAGTATTAACTGAGCACCTACTATGTGCCAGGTCACAATAGAACTGACAATTTAGTGATCAGAGGACAATAGAAAGCATGAACAAAAGAGATAATGTGTTCCATAACCTGGGGAATGGCACAAGTAAGATATGTCAGAGCTAAGGCAGGAACAAGGCCAGGGTCTGTGAGCCCCCTGGGAGGGGATCTGGCCAATGACCTGAAGCAGGGAGAAAGGAGTTGAGGACGCTGAGGACAAAGTGAGGCTCTGTGCAAAGCCAGGGCAGCACAGCTGGAACAAGAGAAGTCTCATGGTGGGTGGGTGGGTGGGCGTGAGGTAGGGTGAGAGGGCTAATTCATCAACTGTGGCAGATCAGTGAAATAACCAAAAGGGTTTATCCTGGCTCGTGGCTGTGGAGGCTCAAGGTCTAAAGACTGTATCTGGTGGCGGCCCTGCTGGTAGAGCGCCAAGCAAATAGAGGGAGAGGGAGAGCATTTGCTTTCTCTGCCTCCTCTCATAAAAGCCTCCAAACTTTCCAGGCACAGCGGTATATGTCCCTGGTCCCAGCACTGACACAGCTGGGGCTAGAGGCTGACTGCAGGTGAAGAGGGGAAGGCCAGCTAGGACACCAAGTAATAGCTCAGTGTGTGTGGAGTGGGGTGCAACTGAGATAATAGCTCAGCTGACGAAATGCTTGCCTCAGAAGCCTGAGGGTCTGAGTTTGATCCCCACAACACACATAAAAAAAAAAATACGGCCATGGACTGAGGAGACAGTCAATGGGTAAAGCACTTGCCACACAAGTGTGAGACAGGGGTGTGGCTCTCCAGCACCCATGTAAGTGTGAGGCAGCTCTCCAGCACCCGAGTAAGTATGAGGCAGCTCTCCAGCACCCATACAAGTGTGAGGCAGCTCTCCAGCACCCGTGTAAGTGTGAGGCAGCTCTCCAGCACCCGTGTAAGTGTGAGGCAGCTCTCTAGCACCCATGTAAGTGTGAGGCAGCTCTCCAGCACCCATACAAGTGTGAGGCAGGACTGCAGCTCTGCAGCATCCATGTAAGTGTGAGGCAGGAGTGTAGCTCTCCAGCAACCATGCAAGTTGTAAGACAGGACTGCAGCTCTCTAGCACCCATGTGTGAGGCATATGTGTGGCTCTCCAGTACCCATGCAAGTGTGAGGCAGGTGTGGCAGCCTACCTGTAACCCCAGTGTTCAGCAAGCTGGCTGGCTAGACTCACTTAATCCATGAGTTCTAGATTCCATGAGAGATTCTGCCTTAGTAAGATAAAGTGAAGAGTGGCCAAAGGTGACACTGATGACAACCTGTGACCATGCACATGCACACATGTGCACACTCACCCAACACATACGAATCCACGAACATGTGACCATGCATACATACACACAGCACACATATACACAGTGGGGTAGGAGAGCCAGGCATAGTGGCAAGCACATGACAGGCAAATCACTGAGCTCATTCACTGACCTAGCCTCTGGAGCCCAATAACACACCATCTCAAAAACCAAGGTGAGAGGCTGCTGAGAAATGACACCTGAAGCTGGCCTCTGATTTCACATACACATGTGTGTGCCCACCCACAAACCTGTACACACATGCACACTCATTTTTAAGCCCCCAATGCTGGCTCACAATCATTCATAACTCCAGTTCTAGGGGATCTCATGCCTTCTTCTGACCGCCAAGGATACCAGGCATGTGTGTGGAGCACATACATACATGCAAGCAAGACACTCACACATATAGAATAATAAAATAAATAAGTCTAAAGATTTTTGACCAATGTGAGCCACAACAGGCAAGTTAGAGGTGAGGGCCAGGTCAGAATCATGACAGGAAGGCTCACTCCAGGCAGGCATGCAGAGTAACTGGCTTGAGGACACTGCAATCCAGCCAAGAGCGATGATTGCCAGGCCAGTGTGGCTGGGGAGGACAAGAAGAGCCCTGACCAGAGCCAGACAGTGAAATCAGGAGCCCGGGGCACTGGGTAGGACTGTGAGATGGAGGCAACAGGGATAGGGCAACATATGTGACCTGGGCAGCTGGAAGGGAGGGAGGGGGCAGTGCGTAGGCAGGAAAAGCAAAGCCTGGTGATGGAGAGGTGACAGCCAAGGTCGCTGATAGACATGTACACAGAGGTGCATGGATGAAAGCTGAGGACATATGCACAGGGGTGCAGGGGTGAAGACTGAGGGGCTGATGAACACTGATGCACAGGGGTGCAGGGGTGAAGGCTGAGGCTCTGGTGGACACACAGGGGTGCAGGGGTGAAGGCTGAGGCTCTGATGGACCCAGAGGGTGCAGGGGTGAAGGCTGAGGCTCTGATGGACACATGCAGAAGGATGCAGGGCACAGGTGTAGGAGCCATCAGAGATGCAGGTCTAGGTGGAAGGCATTGTGCTGCAGACAGGGAATGGCACCTGAAACAAGGACAAGGCCACTCAGGGACAGCAGGGACTCTGGCAGGGTAGGGTGTCCTAGAAGTGACTTGGAAGAGGAGCAATTGGGAAGGAGGAAGCCCAGAGTAGTGCAAGAGCCCCTGGAGGCCCTGTGCAGACAGCCTGTTGTCCCCAGGGAAAGAGGACCCTTAGGTTGCTATGGGGGTGGCAGGGAATGGGGGAGGGTGGGGACAGCCCAGCACCTGTGAAAATCGAAATTGGTTGAGGAGCAATTGACTGTGTGTGGTGTTAAGAGGGCAGTCCCAGTGTGAGAGAGGGGTCAAGTGTGGGCCTGCAGAGTCCACTAGAAAAAAGCACTTTTGGGGGCTGGAGATATGGCTCAGTGATTAAGAGCACTGACTGTTCTTCCAGAGGTTCTGAGTTCAATTCTCAGCAACCACATGGTGGCTCACAACCATCTGTAATGTGATCTGGGGTCCTCTTCTGGCACTTACTGTATACATGATAAATAAATAAATAAATAAATAAATAAATAAATAAATAGATCTTTAAAAAAAAAAAAACTGCCTGCTTTGGAAACTCGGGGCCGTTCTCTTCCCAGGGAATGACCCCAAGGCGTCAGAATAAAATCCTGAAAGAAAGAAAGAAAGAAAGAAAGAAAGAAAGAAAGAAAGAAAGAAAGAAGAAAAGAAAAGAAAAGAAAAAAGCACTTTTGGAGTTGAGGACATCTAGGGGGAACAGGGTTGAAGAGAGTCATGAGCTGAAACACAGGATCCAAGATGTCTACAAGACATGCTACTGAGGATGAGGAGTTGCATGCTAAAAAGAAAAGCAGGGTTGGGGTGTACAGCTCAGTGGGCAGGGTGCTGCCTGGCAGGCACAGATCCCTGAGTGTGATCCCCAGCACTTCACAAACACTTGGGAGGAGCTCAGGACCAGCCTTGGTTACTTGGTGAGATTGAGGCTCTCCTGGCTTGTATGAGATTCAGAACCCACATAAAGGTGGAAAGAGAGAGTTGCCCTCTGACCTCCACATACAAACACCTGGAATAAATACATGAAATTAAAACAGAACAACAAATACACTGGTTATACTTCCCGCTCCACGGCTCAGGGAGCATTGTGGGGGAAAGTGGGTCAAAGAAAGGTAAGAGGCAGGCTGGAGACCAGGCTCAGGAGGTAGGAGCACTCCATGCTCTTCCAGAGGACCCCAGTTTGATTCCATGCACACACAGAAGCTCATAACTGTTTGTAACTCCACTACCTGGAGAGCAGACTCCCTCTTCTGGCTTCCTTGGATATTGCATGCATGTGATAAATGTGTACAGATGCAAACACCCACACAGATAAAACAAAATAAAAATAATTTTAAAAAATGTCAGTGCAGACAATAAGGAATAGAACCAAGAGAGGTTGTCTTATGGGCATGTATATAAATGATATTGTTAAAATTAATTTTTACAAAGATGGTATGTGTAGGTATTTTAAAAGACGGGATTTTGAAAAATTTGGTTGTTTGTTTTGAGACAGGGTCTCACTATGTAGCACTGGCTGGAACTCACTCTATAAATCAGGATGGCCTCGAACTCACAGATATCTGACTGCACTTGCCTCCCATTAAAGGCCTGTGCAGCCATACTATGCTTTTTAAAGGAGCATTTTTACTTTATGTGTATAAATGTTTGTCCTGCATGTGTGTCTGTGCACCATGTGTTTGTTTGTGTTATGTTCCTGTTGCTCTTGGAGGTCAGAAGAGGGAAATGGATCACCCTGGAACTGAGTTGTGAGCTGCCACATGGGTGCTGGGAACTGAACAGACAGTGTCCTTAACTGCAGAGCCATCTCTCTAGCTGGTCACATTATTTGGCTTCTGTGTAAACAGCATGAAGAGGAAGAGGAAGAAGAAAAAGAGGAGGAGGCCCTCCTGAGCCACAGGCACACCTGAGAGCTTGTCCTCTGCCACCCAGACACAGGGGATCAGAATGAGATGACCCATGGCCTGGGAGAATATAAAAACCCACCCTTGGCCGGGCATTGATGGTGCACACCTTTAATCCCAGCACTCGGGAGGCAGAGGCAGGTGGATCTCTGTGAGTTCGAGGCCAGCCTGGTCTCCAGAGCGAATGCCAGGATAGGCTCGAAAGCTACACAGAGAAACCCTGTCTCGGGAAAAACAAAAAAAACAAAAAAACAAAAACAGTACGGGTTGCTCTTCCAGAGGACTTGAGTTCAGTTCCCAGGACCATCACCCATAACTCTGGATTCAGGGATCCAATGTGTGGGCACAAGCACACATGCACGCACACAATAATAATGACAACAACAAAGGAATCTTTAAGCAGTCATCTGGGAGCAGTCATCAGGTTCAAGCCTCTGGCATGGAGGGCTGCTGGAAGAATGGCAGAGAGAGGAGACAGAGAGACAGAGAGACAGAGAGACAGAGAGAGAGAGACAGAGAGAGAGAGACAGAGAGAGGCTGGAAAACAAGTTAAGAAAACACAGTTAAAGGCTGGAGTAAAACTCAGTAGCAGAATAAGTGTCTAGCATGCCCAAGGCCCTGGGTTCCATCCCCAGCACTGGAGAAAAACAAACACAAAACCGACCAGACAGGAAAAATCAGTTCCGCAACCCTGAGTGGCAAAGGCTGTTGACACTGACTGATTATGCAGCGCATCACTCACTGGACTAGAACTCCCAAGCTCTCGTGCAAAGAAAGCAATGCCATTTGAGCAGCTGGGTGTACCACCCACCTGGATTTGATCGCTGGGCTTGGTACTGGGGTTGTCCTGTAGAGGATAACCACACTGTGCACTGTAAGTATACACCATTGCTGTGTGTCAATCAAATGTCTTCAAAAGGCATTGCACAAGCCCCTGGCAACATGTTACTGTCCTGAGGGCTAGGGTTGGGCTCAGTGTAGAGAGCTTTGCCCAGCATGTGCCAGGCCCCGGGCCCAACCCACAGCACTGAGGCAGTGTTTTACTATGTAGCCCTGATTGGCCAGGAATTTACAACATAGACCAGGCTGGTCTCCTCTAGCTCAAAGAGATACACCTGCTTCTGCCTTCCGGTGCTGGGATTAAAGGTATGCACCACCACCACGGAGCAACTTTAGCTTTCTAAAGTAGAGTTTTATCAGGGACTCAGAAAAAGATGAACCCCTCAATAGAACACTGGGGAAAGGACCTTGCGAGTGTGTCATCACTGTCAACCTGACTGAAATGGAATCACTGAGGGGACACGCCCCTGTCTGGGAGGGTATTTCCAGAGAGACACAGCAGAACACAGGGCCAATCCAGAATGCAAGTGGCACCATCCCATGGGTTGGGCTCCCAGACTGGATACAAAGGACAAAAGAAAGCCATGGTGCCCTGCTTTCTGCAGTGCTGGGATTAAAGATATGTATCACCATGCTGGGCCTCAACCACTTGTTTACCTTAGTTTTAGAGACAGAGTCTCTCATTCAATTTGAAGCTGGCCACTCCAGGTAGGCTGCCTGGTCTATAGCGTCCAGTCTACTGAGTCTGTCTTTCCGGCGCTGAGCTTACCGGTGTTTGTTGCCATGCCCTGATTTTATGTGGGTGCTGGGATCCAAAATCAGGTCTCCACGCTTGTATAACAACATGCTTCACCCATGAAAACATTTCCCCAGTCCCAGGTGTCTCCATAAACCATGAGCCAAAATAAATTCTTCTTCCTTAAGTTGCTTTCTGTGGGGCTGGGTGGTGGTGGTGCACGCCTTTAATCCCAGCACTCGGGAGGCAGAGACAGGTGGATCTCTGTGAGTTCGAGACCAGACTGGTCTACAAAGTGAGTTCCAGGATAGGCTGCAAAGCCACAGGGAAACCCTGTCTCAAAAAAACAAACAAACAAAAGTTGCTTTCTGTTCCTGAAAAGGCAACAGGAGCAAGTGCAGATGGAGTCCACCCAATCAGAGCTGTCCCTTACAAGTGGCCAAAGGGGCACAGAACAAATTGGAAGATCCTAGTGATGATGTGGACAGTGGTGATGGTGGTGATGGTGATGGTGGTGATAATATTACTAACAAATTTTAACAAAGAATCCAAATGTGGGCATGCATAGACCCCAGAATTCCATTCCTAGGGGAACAGTCTGAGATCTACATAATGCATTCAAAGGCATTGTTAGAACAGCATCAATGCCAAGGAAATGAGAGGAAGGTGCCAGGTGTTGGTGGCACACACCTTTAATCCCAGCACTTGGAAGGCAGAGGCAAGTGGATCTCTGTGAGTTCGAGGCCAGCCTGGTCTACAAGAGCTAGTTTTAAGACAGCCTCCAAAGCCACAGAGAAACCCTGTCTTGAAAGGAAAAAAGAAAGAAAGAGAGAGAGAGAGACAGAAAGAGAGAGAGAGAAAATGAGAGGAAGTCTAAAGGCTTGGCCTATCAGTTGGTACCATGAAATTCCACACTAAATAGTAGTTCATCAAGTATATTACATGTAATTCCGTAACTACAGCCTGATGGAAATGTAGTCAGCTATGATCTGCCTACAACATAGTGCACAAAGTTTCCAGAAGCCTGTAGGATGGCTCCAACAGTGTGAGGAAAAGAAAAATCTTTGTACTTCATGACTTGAATTGACTGAGACAAGGTTTCATGTAGCCCAGGCTAGCCTTAAACTTGTTATGTAGCTGAGGATGACCTTGAAGTTCTGATTCTCCTGCCTCTAATTCCCAAGTGCTGGACTTATGGGCATGAACTACTATGCCCAGTTTTGAATTAAGTAGTTTTAATCATGCCATGTTCTTATATTAGCCAGGGCTCTCTAGAAGAACAAAATTTATAAAATGAACACACACACACACACACACACACACACACACACACACACACACACACGGCTGGATGTGTCAGCTGGGCTTCAGTATATGCTGAAATCCCAAAGTAGGCTCTAATGCCAGTGAAGGAATGGACTTGCCAGTGACAGGCAAAGAGAAAGCAAACTTCCTTCTTCCATGTCTTTTTTTTAAGGTTTATTTACTTATTATGTATTATTATTATACAGTGTTCTGTCTACATGTATGTCTGCAGGCCAGAAGAGTGATTGGGGAAGTACTTCTGTGTATGTTTATATTGCTGATTATTGAATAAAGTTCTGTTTGGCCAATGAAACAGCAAGTTATACAGGACTAGGAGTCAAAGAGGATTCTGGGAAATGTAGTAGAGAAATGATGTTCCAGGCAGGAAGTGACATAGCAAGGAGACCCATATTTAAGAAAGGAGAAACAGGAAGTGTCCCTTTTTCCCCTTTGCATCCTCCAGTGGCGGGATGTGAGCCACCAGCAAGAGAGGGCACCAGCGAAAGGCATCCTCTATAAGATAAGTCTTATAAAATATATAGATTTATGATAATTGAAACTGAGCTAACAGATGAGAATCCTAGTCATTGGCCAAGCAGCATTTGTACCTAGTACAAGTTTCTGTGTATTAATTGGGGCCCTAACTCGGGCGGGCGACTGGTGTAAAGCACACACGTGGCGGTGGGGCTTGGCAGCTTTTGGCGGAAAAATTTATCGTAACAGAAGAGGGCATCAGATCCTGCTATAGATGGTTGTGAGCCACCATGTGGTTGCTGAGAATTGAACTCGGGACCTCAGGAAGAGCAGCCAGTGCTCTTAACCACTGAACCATCTCTCCAGTCCCTCCCCATGTCCTTTCTATAGGCTGAGAGCAGAAGGTGTGGCCCAGAATAGAGGTAGACCTTCCCACCTCTAAAAATCTGAATTAAAGGTGGATCTTCCCAGCTCAAATGATTAAATGTGTCTTTCCACTTCAAATGATTAAGAAAAACTCTCTCACAGGTGTGCCCAGCCATTTGGGTTTTAGTTAATTCTAGATGAAGTTAAGCTGACAACCAAGAACCACCATCACAGTTCTCTAAATTAGAAACTTCAAAAGTGCATTCTCCAATAGGCAATAAACAGTCTATGGGAGGCATGTCACATGGTAAAAAGTTTCCTTGATCACCTGTTTTTGGAGATCCCTATCTCCAAACGTTTGTTTTGTTTTGTTTTGTTTTGTTTTTTGTTTTTTTTTACATGTTTATTTAGCAGTGCTGGGAATGAAACACAGGGCCTCAAACAAGCTAGGCAAGTGGTCTCCCACTAAGGCACTGCCTGTACAGGCTAGTTTTATGTTGACTTGACACAAGCTGCAGTCGTCAGAGAAGAGGGAGCCTCAGTTGAAAAAAAATGTCTCCATAAGATCCGGCTGTAGGCAAGTCTGTAGGACATTTTCTTCATTAGTGGTTTACCAGAGAGGGCCCAAGCCATTGTGGGCTTGTCCTGGGTTTTATAAGAAAGCAGGCTGAGCGAGCCACGAGGAGCAAGTGAGTAAGCCGCCCCCTCACGACCTCTGCATCAGCTCCTGCCTCCAGGTTCCCGCCCTCACTGTTTTTGATGATGAACTGTTACCTGGAACTGTGAGTGACATAAACACTTTCCTGCCCAAGTGATTTTGGTCATGGCGCTTCATCATAGCAATGGTAACCCTGACTAGCACACTGCCTTCTTTTTGTTGTGATTTGCTTTTGTTTTTTGTGGGTTTTTTTTTGTTGTTGTTTTTATTGTTTTTTAAGACAGAGTTTCTCTGTGTAGCCCTAGCTGTCCTGGAACTCAGTCTTTAGGCCAGGCTGGTCTCAAACTCACAGAGATCCACCTGCTTCTGCCTCCTGAGTACTGTGATTAAAGGTTTTCACCAAAACATGGTTGGTGACACTGTCTTTGTAATGATTCACAGGAAAGATGTGTGTGTGTGTGTGTGTGTGTGTGTGTGTGTGTGTGTGTGTGTGTGTGAGCATACACTGTGCACAGGCATGTGGAGGTCAGAGGTCAACATCAGCTGTCTTCTCCCACTGCCCCCACCTTATTTTTCAAGGCAGGGTCTCTCCCTGAACCTGGAGCTTGCAAATGAGGCCAGGCTGTCTGGGAGCCCCAAGGGTCTGCCTGTCTCAGCCTCTCCGGCACTGGGGGTCACAAATGACAGTCCTGCATCTGGCTTTCTACATGGGTGCTGGGGACCTGAACTCAGAATGTCATGCTTGGACAGCAAGCAACCCCCCCTCATCTGAGCCGATCTCCCCAGCCCCCAACTTTGGCTTTTTAAATAAGTATTTTCATACTCATGTAGCTGTAGAACACACTGGTCAGAAGCTGGGTGTGGTGATGCACCCCGGCACTCAGGAGGCAGAGGCAGGAAAATCAGCCGTCCAAGGCCAGCCTGGACTCCATAGTAAGCCCCCAGGCTCAAATATTAGGAAAATTCCAAATGGCCTTTTGGAGACCCAGGTCCACGGGTAATTAACCTTGGGGAACTCATGGTCACAGGAGTTCCTGGAAGAAAGGACTGAGGAACTGGGCCTCCTTGTCTCAAGTTGAATGGGACATTGACCTTTGATGTGAAGGAGTGCAGCTTCTGGCTGTCAGTGGGTGCTGTGTAAGTTCCAGAGCTGGGAGGAGCCTGCCCAGCCACAGTTTCTGGCAATATGGGGTGTCAAAGCTGCTGGGTGCCTGGCCCACAGACGGTGCCATCAAACCATGTACTCGTGTCAGTAAGGCTCATCAGGGCTGTCCCCAAACCATGCTTTAGTGGGCTGCAGCTCTCCTCTTGGGCAGTGTCTGGGATAGCATTACACAGGGAGGGAGCCGAGGCAAGCCAGAGTTTAACTAGAGAGAATGGCATGAGACGCACGGAGGAGAAGCCAGGCTAGGGAGCAGGAATGCCTCAAAGAGTCTGCCCTCTTTCCTGATTACTTTGGCTACCAGGTTGCTGGCAGCACAGTCACCTGGAGTGAGTCACTTCCTAGCCAGTTTGCAAACCTGGGCTCAGGGGAGCCTAGGAGTGGGTTGCCCTCCCTCAGTGGGCCCTGGGCCGGTCTGTGTGCTTTAGGGACATACATAAGTGGCTAAACACCTCCTCCCCACTGAGGAAAGCCAGGAGAGCACTAGTTATCCCAGCCTGGTTGTAGGGGCAAACTACTTGAGCTTTAGATTCATCTGGAAAGTGGGGGAAGTGATGTCCTCATGGACAAGGTGTTACAAGACCACAGGGTCTGCATGAAAAACCACAGTGCAGGGTGCTGCTAATATTACTGACGTTGTTATTCATTTTCATGATGAAGATCATGATGGTGATGGAAATGGTGGTGGTGATGGTGGAGATGAAGAAGATGCTGATTGTGGTGATGATGATGATGATAGAAGGTCGGGCTGCTATGGACTGGACCCATGGCATTTCGAATGCCAACTAATCAGGCCCTCTACCACTCAGCTGTATACTAATTATTCTTGGCAGAGGAAAAAAAATCATAGGAACTTTCTGTGAAGGTGGCCTGAATCAGGTTTGTTCTAGCACTGGGACTAGGGATGGACACTAGACCCCCTTTGAGCCTCTGTGTTCTGGATTCAAGTGGGTACAGTGGTCGCCCCAAGAACCTGCTACTTTCAAGGCTATCTGTGGGCCTTGAAATAGGCTTCTGCCTTGAGAGGAGGATTTATGAACTCCACAGCCACCCATCTAGTCCAGGGACAAGTGCCTCCTTCTTCTGTCAAGTACCTGAAAGTGAGCATGAGCCTCTTTGCCACCTTGAAGGGAACCCACTGCCACCAGGCCAAGGACAACTTTTGCCAGGTGGAGGTTCTGCCATCCACAGTTGTCCCAGCCTGGGAGTTTGGCTTCATTTCTGGATGTCTCTGCCACAGCTATTCAGGCTGTGGGGGGCTGGGTTTAATGGGTAGCTGATGGTGAGCTCCAGGCATCCGATGGCAGCAATAGTGATCTGAGCTTATGCCTGTCTGTGGTGAAGGTTGGAATGGTGACACAGCAAGGCTCTCTGATGTGCACCTGTCTTTCCCAGCTTCATCAATAGCTTATGGGAGCTGGGCAGGGGAGGTGCATGCCTTTAATCCCAGCATTTGGTAGGCAGAGGCAGGCAGATTGCTGAGGTCAAGGCCAGCCTGGTCTACAGAGTGAGTTCCAAGACAGCCAGGTATACACAAAGAAACAAATTCTGTGTTAAAAACAACAACAACAACCAAACCAATAGTTTATGGAGATGTACACTCTTGCAGGGCTGCATCCCTGAGAAAGAAGAGGATATTATAAGCATAGGATAATTCTGGGCAGTGGTGGCTCACACCTTTAATCCCAGCAAGTAAATCCCTGAGTTCAAAGTCAACCTAGTCTACAGAGAGTTCTAGGCTGGCCAGGGATACACAGAGAAACACTGTCAAAAAACAAAACAAAACAAAAACCACAAAACAACAACAACAACAACAAAAGCATAGGACAGCAGCCAGGACACTGTAGCTACAGCCTGCAGGTAGGCCCCCTGCCAGGTCCAGCTGTTTATCGTCACAGCCTGGGGCTAAGACGTGGACTTCTCCAGTTTGCTGCATGGATGGGGCTCCCAGCAAGCCTTTCTAGAAGAATAAATAGAGTCTTGTTAATAATTCCATCTGAATCACCAGTTGCAGCCAGCTCTGGATGTGTGACGCCAAGAGTGGCTGCAAAAGGCCCAGGGAGACTCATTACGCAGAGGTATAACATGATTAAAAATCAACACAACCACCGTGCATGGATTTTATGAGGTCTGGACAGCAAAGGCCACAGGCAGAGCACAGTTACCCAAAAAGCATGGAAGCCAATGGAACTGGATAGGGGCTCCAGGTGAGGGAGAAGGGATCCTCTCAAAAGCAACATCAGTCACTCCTACCTGGGCCTCAGTCTGGAGGCTGTGATGCTACCAGTGAAGGGCAGGGGGGTGATGGATAGGACCAGCTCAGGGGACAAGCTCCTGAGATTCTGCCCTATCTACCATTCTGGGGTGACCTTGGGCAAACCAACTGGCCCCTGGATGAGGGGATGAAGTAACCCAGGAGGCAGCAACAGTTCAGCTTCCTTGTGCCCACACTGGGTCAAAGTCCCTCTGTAATAGCCTGTGACATTCAACAGGGTCATCTGTCCATATTCCTAGGAGAGAAGATACTTGAAGGCAGAGGCAGGCATATCTGTGAGTTCGAGGCCAGCCTGGTCTACAGAGTGAGTTCAGGACAGCCAGGGCTACACAGAGAAACCCTGTCTCAACAAACATTCTGATCTGGCACCTTCTTAGGATGCACTAGGAACCCAGAGAAGCCTGTCAGGCTTTCCCATGCCTCATGCAGCGTGGAAGCCCTGCAGTCATATGCATGGTCCAAATGTGCTGAAGCAGAAGTGGATTTGTGTAACTGGAGACTAGCAGCATCTGCCTTCAGACAAGGTTGATCCAGGGCTCCCAGGCTATACCTGAGTCTCAAGTTTTCTCTCTGCTGACTTTGCTCCATCCACATTGAGACCATTCTTGGAAACACAGCAGCTGAGGGATCCCATGTTGGGTTACATCTCACTGAGAGACCATTTCTCCCTATAACCTATTCTGCCCCCTAAGACTCCAGCGCTGGGTCCCAGTCTGCTCTGAATTTATCTGTATTCCACCTCACCCCATGTGTGTGTGTGTGCAGGGGTGCCTGTGCGTGCAAGTGTACATGTGCCCGCTTGGTGCTGAGATGGTGCTGGGAGCTTCTGCGTGCTAGACAGGCTCTCTTATTACTGAGTCACACTCCAGCTCCCATCTATCAATGTTTTGAATCAGTCAGTATATGGATAGGAAGGCAACGGACATGGCGACCAATTAAAACCAATCAGAGTTTGAGCCTAGAACTAGGCACATACTTGAGAAAGCAGAGTCTGATCTGGAATAGTGAACAGGGGATGAAGACCAGAGGAGAAGGCACATGCCTGGTGTCTGCTGCCCCTCTCTGAACACCCTGAGCCTCCTAACGCCTGAGGCCAATTCGTCATGTTCTGGTGCTTCCTCCATGCAGCCCTCTTTGACTGCATGTCACCAGGGTTGGGTAAACCCTTTTCTGCAGACACATGAGCTTGGTATTACATCGTTTTTTTTTTAATTTTTAAAAGATGTATTGGGCCGGGCGGTGGTGGCGCACGCCTTTAATCCCAGCACTCAGGAGGCAGAGGAAAGTGGATCTCTGTGAGTTCAGACCAGCCTGGTCTACAGAACAAGTTCCAGGACAGCCTCCAAAGCCACACAGAGAAACCCTGTCTCGAAAAACCAAAAAAAAAAAAAAAAAAGATTTATTCTATGTATATGAGTGTTGTATCTGCACATACAAGAACTGTGTGCATGACTGGCGCCTGTGGAGGTCAGAAGAGGGCATTGGCTCCCCTGAAACTGGAGTTAGGAATGGTTGTGAGCCACTAATGTGGATGCAGGAATCTGAAACTGCATCCTCCACAGGAGCAACAAGTGTTCTTAACGGCTGAGCTAGCCCTCCAGCCTCTATATGTTTTTTTAAAAAAATTAAAAGGGTGTGTGTTAGCCATTGTTCTATTACTGTGAAGAGATACCATGACGAAGGCAGCTTATGGCCAAAATCATTTAATTGGGGCTGGCTTACAGTGTCAGAGGGCTAGGCCATGATCATCATGACATGAAGCATGGCAGCAGACAGGCGGGCATGGTGCTGGAACAGTAGCTAAGACCTTACATCCAGTTCGAAAAATGGTGGCAGAGAGAGGGCAAGACTAGGTCTGGTGTGGGCTTTTGAAAGCTTAAAGCCCTCCTCCAGTGACACACCTCCTCCAACAAGGCCACACCTCCTAATCCTTTCTAAACAGTTCCACCACCAACTGGGAACCCAACATTCAAATATATGAGCCTATGGGGCCATTCTCATTCAAGCCACTAGCATGTATGTTATGTATGTGTGAGTACAAGTGCCCCCTCACATCTGTCAAATTTGTAGATCACCAAATTTAACACCAGCCTCAACTACATGAAGTTCTGTCTCATAAAACAAACAACAACAAAAGAGGGGAAAGTAAGAAAACCTTAACATGCTAGGTGAATTAGAATCACACACACACACACACACACACACACACACACACACACACACACACACACACACACAGAGTGCTTGGGGTGGGGAGGAAATGGAGACCTCTACTGGAGACACAGCATCAGTTTTTACAAGATGAACAAGCTCTCAAGACTGGCTGGCTGCACAGCAGGGTAAGCGTGTTCACATTATTGAACTGTGCACTCGAGAAGGCTAAGCTGGAACTGGACAGATGGCTGAGACATTAAGATTACTTGCTGCTCTTGCAGAGGACCTGAGTGCAGCGTCAGGCACCCATGTCAGGCAACTCATAAACCCAAGTAACTCCAGTTGCAGGGGAACTGATGCCTTTTTCTGGCCTATGTGGGCACCTGCACATGTGTAAACACACAGACACAGATACTCAGAGATATAAATAAAAATAAAATACATCTTTTTTAAGGCTATGATAGACCCAGGCATGTTGGCATATTCCTGTAACCCCAACACTCGGGTGTGAGGTGATGGTAGACAAATCTCTCTCTCCAAAATGTGTTGATCATTTTTAGAATAAAGTTTCCATTTATCAGCCTCTTCCCAGGTGTTTTGTTCTTCTCAGTAATGGCACTGTTTTCTTATACACTATTGATCCTAAATGTCTAGAAACATGATGGACTTCTAGGGAGTCCAGGCACGTCTTTAATCCCAGAACTTGAGAGGCAGAGGCAGGTGGATCTCTGTGAGTTCCAGGCCAGCCTGGTCTACAAAGTTGAGTTCCAGGACAGCCAGGGCTACACAGAGAAACCCTGTCTCGAAAAACCAAAAGTAAAAATACAAAACGAAACAAATAAAAAAGCCATGATGGATCATTTTGTTTGTGGCTGGCCTGGACCTCTTGAGTGCTGAGAAAAAGGGCATGCACCACCATGGCAGTTGGACTTCTTTACAATTAATTAAAGATATTTCTTAGGGTTTCTTTTTATGTTTGGGCATGAATATATACATAGGAGTGCAATGCTCTCTGGTGTCAGAAGAGGGTGTTGGATTTCCCAGAGCTGGAGTTGCAGGTGTTTGTGAGCACTATAGTGTGGGTGCCTGGAACCAAACTTGGGTCCCTTGGAAAAGCAGCAGCATCTTAGCCACTGAGCCTCTTCCAAGCCCTAAAATAATAATTTAAAACCATTTATTATGTATACATGCTTATCATAGCATGCAGCAGCGGAGGACAACTTTCAGGAGCCAGTTTCCCCCATCTTCCATTTAAGTCTTGGGGACTGAACCTGAGTCATCAGGCTCCGTAGCAGGTGTCTTTATCTGCTGAACCACACCCCTGGCTCCACAGTTAATTTTTGTGTATTGATCTGTTCATACCTCCGTGCTTAATCGAGGGGACAGGTGCTTCTGAAGTCACTTAGGCTGGCTCATACATGACAAGGCAAGACTGGAGGTGGGAGCCAGCTGGAAGAGGGAGCTAATGCTGTGTGGGAGGGGGGGCAGCCGGTGGGGAGAGGAGTGAGAAGGCTTGACCCATAGGGCCAGGATGGATGTGGAGCACGACAGTATCGAGAACAGGACAGGCTTTCCACTTAGGTCACACTGATCAGGGTTGGGGAGGGGTGTGGTACTTGGTTATGTGCCTTTGATGCACTTTTAAAAGAAGCACCAGGAAGTAGCGGGATAAGCCATCAGGAGCTCAGAGCAGCCGTAGGCTGAAACTAAACCAGTTATCGGGGAGCCTGAGGAGGATGGAGGAGCCTGCCCTGGGTGAAAGTTGGTGCAGAGCCAGAGGACCCAACACAAGGAAGGACACAGGAAGCTGGAACGGCAAGATGACTCAGACAGGAGCCTGACTTGCAGGTGGCAGAAGTCTAGAGGCAGGAGAATGTCTTATTGCACCCAAGCCACTCAGGTTAGAGAGACCATCCTATCAATAGGGCCTATTGCTGTTAAGGCGGAACTGAAACGATGCTCGTGCCACATGGACCACACAGGTCCTGGTGGCTCTCTCATTCTGTCTTGTGTCTCCCAACACTGCAAGTCAGATGTACCTGCTACTGCTCAGACTTGGCCGGGTGGGTGTTAGCACAGAAGGCAATGTTCAGCCCTCGCAGGCTGGAGCTGACTGAGGTAATCACTTCACGGTGTATGTACATCTAGAAAAGCTGAGGAGGCATGTTGTCAGTGTGCACCTCTATGCCTGGATAACGAGCACAGTCATTGCTTCTATGCAGGTCAGTCATGCCCTTGCAGTTCCTAAGTGGGTCACTTCTATTTTCCCAGATGCTGAGAAAATTTCTCTTGAGGCAGACAGGCCAGCACCAGGGGCCAGGGCTGAGTTCTCAAAGGCCAAGGGGCCTGCAATATCATGAGGTGCCCCTGGTGACACACAGCAGCATGCCTCCTTACAGGACACACCCAGTGTCTTGCTTGGGAGCCAGAGGAGCACACAGTTATTGTTCTGTCCACCTGACAGATTCCTGATGAAGGCCACCCAGAGGCAGCTGTGCCCACGAGGGAGGCAGGAGAGGGTGGAGAGGGCTCTCAGCCTGGCACATCTGAGCCAGACAGCTGCAGAAGCATAGCATCACAATGCTGCATTGCTTTGTCAATATGGGCAAATAGATGGCAGAAGGGCCAGCCCTCACATTACTTGGGCCAGTCAGCTCTTTGACTTCAGAACACTGCCTTTCAGACTGTCTTGTGGACAATACAATTATACCTCCTACCAAGGATGGCTGCCATCTGACTGGATTAGCCAAGGATAAGCCACAGTGTGACAAGTTTGTGTACTCGGGAAGAAACCAGGCACCATGGACAAGCACACTGAGCACTGGGATGGGTGTCCACAGTGGCTTTTGGATTTCCTCTTTGGGGCTGCTCTATGTCCCTTCCTGGGTCCTTGTGGAGGTTCCATTACCAGTCAGCATTCACTGTGAACTTAAAAAAAAGATAATACTATGAGGGTTTTTTGATCACATGTATGTTTGTGCACCACATGAGTGTCTGGTGCCTGAGGTCAGAAGAGGGCATCAGAGGCCCTGGAGCTGAAGTTATGGATGGCTGTAGGTTCTCTGTAAAAGCAGCAAGTGCTCCTAACCATGGAGCCATCTTTCCAGCACTCACTGTACACTTTTTTAAAAAAAAATTATTTATTATGTATATAGTGTTCTGTCTACATATTTGCCCGCACATCAGAAGAGAGCACCAGATCTTATTGTAGATGGTTGTGAGCCAATGTGTGGTTGCTGGGAATTGCAGTCAGGGCCTCTAGAAGAGCAGCCAGTGCTTTTAACCACTGAGCCATCTCTCCAGCCCCACTGTACACTTTTAAAAAAGATTTATTTATGTATTATGTACAGTTTTGTGCGTGCATGTATCCCTGCAGGCCTGAAGAGGGCACCAGATCTCATTACAGATGGTTGTGAGTCACCACATGGTTGCTGGGAATTGAACTCAGGACCTCTGGAAGAGCAGCCAGGGCCCTCAACCTCTGAGCCATCAATCCAGCCCCACTGTACAATCTTAGTGCCCAGGCTGAGGCCACTGCTGGAGCTCAGTGGGTACCAAACTTAGCAAATGGGGTTCTAGTGTTCAGTGTGTAGTAGGGTCAGGTGGGTCTCTTGGCCTTAGCAGGTGAACCCATGAGTTCAGACAACAGGCTTCTGCTTTCCCAGTGCCAAGCTGGGTCTCTGGTGTCAGAGTTCAGACAGCTCAGCAGCAGCATTTCTAGCTGGGTGCCCTAGGTAGCCCTGGGGAAAGAATGGGGAACAGCCAAGGGCCCCATTTAGGCTGGCTTCCTCCTTCTGCCTCTGCCCTGGCCAGCGTATGACACTTAGGTAGTCACACCTTGTTAGGTGGGCCTGCAGATATACGTTTTCACAAGCCATTGAGAGACCACCCCTGGATTAAAGGTCCTGATCAGAGCTGTTATCAAAATGCTAAGGACAGTCGCATCAACTCTGTCCAGCAGAGTTGGCTAGAAGGCAATCTCAGCCCTCTCCCCAAAAACCTTCAGAATCAGAAACTCTGGGCCTTGCAGGGCACCTGGAAGTGAGAATAGCTAGATTTGCTAATCTCCAGGGTTGCCTCTTTGCCATCCCTGCCTCAGCACTCTCTTTCTGGAGTCTTAAGACTGTCCCTGCAGCCTTTGCTGTTGATATAAACCCAAAATCATTGACAAGGGTTATAGCTGAGGCACTACTGCAGCAAACTCTTGGTCAATAAAATGCACCCTCAGGCTCTGCAGAACACAAGGCACATCTAACATTACTACAGATGCACAGTAGAAACCAGAGCCCCCCCACTCTGGCCTGGGACTGGACTCCATTCTCTTCTTCTACATAGATCTGGGCTTGGCTGCTGCCTGGGTGGCATGTGGCAGTGATACAGCTTTCTATGGATTCTGTGGAATAAGACCAGGCTTTGGGTGGACAAGTCACACAACGGGCAGGCTACCCAGGGGCCACTCACCCTGGAGCACCTCTGAGCAGGGAAAGAGCCTGTGGTGAGGCAGTGTGGGGTGGTGGTTGGCTCTGAAAAGCAGCATGGATGGGAATGGGATATGAACGTTCTACTCGGGGTGGGGGCCCCAGAATCACACTCTCACAACTTGGGACTGTACGCTGCTGCTTCTTCCTCTTCTCTGTATGTGATGTTTGTGTATTTGTGCCTGTGCACCCCACATCTTGACTCACCCTTTATCCCCTCCCCACCTTACTTTGAGGCAGTCTCTCACAGGACCCGGGACACACTGACCTACCTGTTCCCCATGTGTGAGGTTTACAGGCAGGCACCACCACAGCTGGCTTTTCTGTGGGTGCTGAGGACCCAAACTCAGTCGTCATGCTTGCATGGCTGGCACTCTATCCACAGAGCCACTTTTCAGCTCAGAGTTATAGTAAATGAACTTTTCCTGTATGGAGAGTGTCTCCACTGAAAACACTCCTAGTGAAGCACTCTGTGCCAACCGGATGTCTGATTCCACAGGAGACGACGGGCAGAGCCACTGTATAATCAGGAAGCCTGTCTCAGTGTGGGCTTAGCTCCAAATCTCTGCTGTCACCTCCCCCTCGGTGGCAGCAGTGCTGGATCCTGACCTGGAGTCTCCCATGACTGCACCTCAGTGGTCAGCATTTGTACCGTAGACCTGGTGGTGGAATTTTGCCAGGTAGGTACAAGGTGGCCAGCCAATCAGTACAAATCACACAGAAGCAATTACAATAGTTCTTAACCTGGGGTCTAATGGCCCTTTCTCAGGGGTCACCTAAGGCCATCTGCATATCAGATATCTATATTATGACTCATAACAGCAGCAAAATCACAGTCATGAAGTAGCAACAAAAATAATGTTATGGTTGGGAGTCACTACAACATGGGGAACTGTATTAAAGGATCGCAGGCAGCATCAGAAGGTTGAGAACTGCTGGATTAATAACAAAAAAGGAAACAGGGAGCACCCAGGCTTCCTTGGGACCACAGACACAAGTTTCCAGCATGGAATCTTTATTAGACATGTTCGCTTTGCTTCCATACAGTGTCCAGCCCACCAATCCTGAACACATCCACACCCCATGCTTGTAAATATTCAATGGTTAATGCTAAAGTTACTAAGTGGCCCCCCAGCCCCTCCACCCCAACCTGAGTAGGGCACACAGGCCCATAAGACCTTCTGCAGGTGAAATCTCTGGGTTACTCAGTCTGACAATTTGGGTCATCTAGAAAAGCTGCCTAGGGATTGGGAAATTCCCTTGTGTGGACAGGCTTTCTGGCCCTCTGCAGAGGGAGACAGTGCTTAGATGCTAAGGCTGACCCTCCTGCACAGCCTCCACTGCAAATGGCCATCCTGTCTTAGGAGTGAAACTGTCTTTGTTCTTGATGGACACACCAGGAACTTGTGTGCCTTCCCCAGGGGCCTGTCTGCAATCTCCTTATCCTCAGAATCACACCAGAGCCTGACATAGCATGACCATGTCTGCTCCCATGCTTGTCTCATCCCCCAGTGCAGCCTCTTTATAGTGCTGGGAAGTGAGGAGGTGGTCCCCAGCCCAGGCAGAGGGCCACCTAAATGTAGGATGCCTTTAAAGCATGAAACAGACACACCTCTACAAGACACAAGGGGCCTGGGGGAATTGGGAGACTCCTTGGCCTATGACCTGTGATCACATTCTAGGTGGTACAGGTATGAGCAAGTCTCCTAGGAACGTATGTTATAGATTCTCACTAGGGCAGCCTTAGGAAAGCTGGAGTAAAGGGCAGATTGTTGAGAACACCGGCCTGTTTCAAATGAACACCGTTCTTATAGCCAAGAGATAGGAATAAAGTCCTCAGCGAATTTCCAAGAGGAAAGGCGGCGGCAGCGGGCGGGGTGGCACTGTGATGCGGTGATGTGTTGAGGTGCCGGCAGGCCAGACAAGCTGAGGTGGGTGGTGGAGTGTGGGAGCAGGGCTGGGGTGGGTGGGGAGCTGGGATCTTCCTGTGAGGATCAGCAACTTGGCAGAGGGAGGCTGGAATGCTCAGCTGTCCTTCTGGATATATGGAGCGGGGCCAGCAACCTCATAAGATGAATGCTTCCTCAAGGAACATACTTGGGAATATGGAGGTGGCCAGAGGCCACTGAAAATGAACACCAGAATCTTTGACACTTCCCCTTTTCAAAGACTGGCTTTAGACTCCACTCCAAGAGTCAGATAGATGCTGTGGTATGGGGAGACCACCATGTGGTACAAAAGCAGCAGTACATAGTGTTAGTTTGCATAGTTTGCACTCTGGAGAGAATGCTCCCTGGTTTAGAAAATACATCCTGCACCTACCACTGGCAGACAATGCTGCAGTGCACCAGGCCTGCAGCCAGGATGCCAGGGAGGGCTAAGGGAGTCTGTGGGGTGGTGATGGTGATAGGGAGTAAGGGAGAGGAGAGGAGGGAAGAGAAGAGGAGGGAGAGGAAGACGGAAGGACCAAGAGGAGCAGAAATCCCACAAGCACCTCAGGAGCTGTGCGGGCCTGGCTGCTGAGCAGGCGGAGGGTTGGAGAGTGGGGACACTTAGGTATTTATTCTGAAGTGGTTTTTGAAGGAAAACTCAACAGACACAGGCCTGGTGTGAGGGAGGATCTTTGACCCTGGAGTGAGCTGTTCCTCCAGAGAGAATGAACCCCAGTCAGGCTAAACATTAGCCAACACTCTGCTATTCAAATGTAAGAGGCTGCCTGAGTCCTCGACACTATTAAGAACCAGGATTTGGAGTTTGATACTTGCTCCTGATGTCCAAGGAGTAATTTTCTAGCAGTCTACACTTTATTAGATGTCACAGCCTGCAGCTTCCAGTCCACAGCACTGTCAAAGGAAGCATGGACACCTCACACAGGCAGAAGCAGAGGGGGACACAACGCAGCGCAAGAGATAACACAGTGCAGTGCAAAGGGAACCCTGTTTTTGTCAGCCCCTCGTCCACAGGACTTCACCGTTCAAGCACGGCTGTGGAGAGCCAGGTGGGCTGGACTCAGGCTACAGAGGGCAGCTGTGAGCTGGGGCAGCTAGGCAGCCCTGCACTCCAATCAGCCTCTCCTACCCGAGGACACCACTGACTGCTGCCTCATGGCTCTCACACGATGGAGACGGCACATTTACAGTGCAGGATGAAGAGCTGCAAGGTCTCCTTCACAGTCTGGGCACACCAGGCCAGCCTTCCCAGCCCTGTGTTAGGCTTCTGACCCCATCACCCCTGACTTCCCACCTACAGCAGTTACAGGGCAAGACTTGGGAAAGGCACTGCCCTGGCCCACCTTCCTGCTTGTGCACCCATGCTCTGGAAGGACCAGGCTGTCCCCCTATAGCCACCCAGAGAGGCCTGTGGGCTAGGCTGTACACAGTTGCTTTCTTGTTCTCTGCCACTGAGCAAATGAGGCCCCTCCATAAAAACCCTGTCTGGGGGAGGCAGCCTCACCTCACACCTTCTGTGAGTCTAGCGCCTAGTCAACAATGTCTGCTGGCAGGGAAGCAGCCCCCCCCCCACACACACACAGGCTGCCATCTGAGGGGCAGGCCTAGATGTCACCACAGGAACATATTTCTGCAGTGCTGCTGAGTGCTTATGTGCAGAAAACAAAGCATTAAAAATTATCCTTGTCTCTTCTCCAACTCCCTTCCTGTCACATACCTTAAACAAATAAATAAGAAAACAAAACAAAACAAAAAGGACAAAGAGGTCCCTAAATCAACTCCTTCAGGCCTGTCAACCTTTCTCTAGATAGAACAGCTGTGGTAGAGAGGGGCCTCCTCAGACCTGGATGGCAGAGACGGCTTCTCACTGGAGGCGATGATATGGAAAGCTGGGTTGGGGCACGGAGACAGACACAACTGTTTTCAGGACAGATTTGATTCTTCTGCACTGGGAGGTAGTAACTGTCACCCCAGGGAGCCCTTGTTCCTTGAAGTTGTGACTCACCTACAAGTCCTGTGCACTAAGCAGCTTTGAGGTGCTGAGCTGGTCACCTGTGCCCTTGGTCACATGCCTTCTAAGATCGTCTCTGCGGCAGCAAACTGTCTCATGCAGGCAGCCGCTGGTGTTCTTGCCCAAGCTCTGTCTCAGATCCTCCAGCATGAGAGGCTCAACTGTGCTCACTTCCTTCACGCATGCTTGAACTACGTAGTTCAGGCCCAGAAGTCCTGCCTGGTCGTGCCAGCTGTGGATCAAGCCTTTCCTAAGGATTTGCTTAGATGCGGCCCTTTCTGCCCCCAGCGGCTCCTTAAGGAACATACTCCTGTTGAGAAGACACAGGTGGAAGGAGAGGAAGCCAGGTGGCTGGCTGCTCTGGACAGGTGGGGGGTGGAGTCTGGAGAGCCAGCTGGAGAATACTTCTGGAGCTCCAGGGCTCCTCTCCCCTTCTGACAGGCCTGGAGACAGCTATTCTCCACCAGCAGGGCTGTGTGTGGTGCTGGCAGCGGCCTGGACAGCAACGCCAAGGGCCCTCTTGGCTGGTCTCCAGCACCACAGTTTTACATCACGATTAGAAGAGGGGACAACATTTAGAGTGGTGCTTGGGGCCAGTGGCCCAGTCAGATGCTTCATACCACCTAGGGTGACTATTTGGCTTTCTAAAACAATTCCATTCATTTCTGTTGCTGTTGTTTGCCAAAGGTGGACAATCTCTCTCTCTTCTTCATGTCCTTGGCAGACATCTGCCTACATCCCAAAGTTAACTTCTTTCCCCACCCTGGTACTAGGAATTGAACCCAGAGCCTCGTGAATGCTTGGCCAAGAGTGAGCCACATTCTCAGCCTCCAAAGCTCTGTGAGCAGCGGCAGCCTGCCCTTCCCACCACCACAGCCTTTCTGAGTGGCAGCCGCTGGGGTTCCCCTGCATGGACCCCAGACTCCCAATTAGGAAGGTATATCTTTTACCCATCCTCTATGCTCCTACCCTCCCTGAGGGACAGTCCTAGCCGCCTGTAACCCACCACAATCCAGATCCTCTAAGAGTACAAAAGTAGATGTCCACGGCCCTCAGCCGTGCCATGAGCGAGCGCTGGGGTGTCACTGTTGGGAGATGCCACAGTTCTGTCAGGAACACGCTTGCTCACTGATAGGGCTATGAATAAGTTAGTTTTCATTGACAGTGCATCCTCAGAGTGGGTTCTATCACGCAGTGCCTTCCCAGTCACCCTGGGGCTCCACAACACCATTGGTTACTTTCCTGACTTTCTTCATATTCTCCATCACTCCTGATGTTGTCACTCTGAAAAAGAAAAGAAGCCAAAATGTTGGGGGAATCCATAACCCTGCAGTAAAGCTTCTAGGCCAAGTGGAAACCTGGCCCCCTTCCACTAGTGTGTTAGGTGCTGTGTGGTGCTGGCCAGGCCACTTGCCCTTTCTGAGTGTAAGGATAAAGAAAATTCCTACTTTCCAGAACCACCATGAGGAAAAGATTCCCTGTGTCTCCAAGCAAGCTATCATCACTGCCAACATTAATTTTTCTCTCTTTCACCACAGTGGCCAGAGATTGTAGGCCATATTCATATATTTGTTATGGTTATGGGACATTCAGGAAAGGGAGCTAACTAGTGGGGTGGACACCTACAGCAGCTACACACAGTCATTCCCAAGGCACAGGACAGAACCACGGCTCAGTGCTCAAAACTCTGCCCTATGAACAGTTACCACTACTTCCTTGTTGTCTGTCTGGTGTTCCCCAGCCATGGCAAGAAGCCCCCAGCTTCTCTTCCATGCTGCTGCTGCTGCTGCTGCTGCCTGATTCAGCTCTTTTTGCAGCTACCCTGCCCCCACCCTCTGCCTGCCCCTCACCTAGCTGACCAGCTTCATCTTATCTTTCAACTCAGGCTTCCAAGCTCTGTGTCCTGAGAGCTCTGTGTCCATGAGACAGCTGCTAGTGCCCACCTGCACTGCTGGGCCTGCGCTGCTGCTTTCATCCCTCTAGGGGCTGTGGGCTTCCTCAGAGCAGCAACAGAGCCTATACTTGACAAGCACTCTAGGGTGATCCTGCAGCCCTAAGGATGTGTAGATAGGAGAGACGGCAAGGTGAGGACAACAGCCCTCATAGACTAGGGGCAGTGGTACCAAGCGGGACAGCTGAGGGACACACTGTTGGGTTCATGATATGGTCACTCACCCTCTGAGGACAGGGAAGGTGGCCTAGATAGCTCCCCAGTGCTGCTGCTGGGCCTGGGTATGGAGCAGAATAATGCCCTACAGCCTCTGGACAGGACAGAGTCATTTCAAGTGCAGCTCTGTTCCCATCCAACTCCCAGCATCCACCCAGCAGCCCACACCGTAGCTGCCACTCTCTTCTTATGGACCTAGGGAATTCTAGTGACAGGCTCTGGAGCCACCCAGGTCACAGGTGGGAAGTGAGGCCTCCTGGGGGGCCACAGCTCCTACACAGGTCTGAGCAGCATGTCCCAGAGGGTCAGCCAATAGTGTGCTGAGAACAGAACAGTGCTGGGGACCCTCACCAGCTGTACCTCTGTCCACATTCCTGACAGACCTCCATGTCTCCCCAAACCCAAAGGGCAGAATGACCACAGATCATCCATCACAGCAGGCTGCAAGCAGACAGCTTGGCTGAAGCTGCCCACAGACACATCTATTTCTGTGTCTAAGACACACTTGGGGGCTACACTGTGAGAGGCCTAGGTAAGAGGATCCGGGCATCTAATTCTCCGTGGAATGGGAGCTTGGGGAGACCTCAGGCCCTCTCCACTTCTCCTACACACCACCCAGGTCAGGAACAACCAGATAGTAAGGAGCAAGGCAGATACTACCAAGGTTAGTCAGTGAAATATTTGTAACCAAAATTGGCAGGCTCAAGAAGAGATGTAAAAGAAATGACAAGGGAAAGCAAGCCCCTGTAACTTCCTTCTCAGGCTGAACAGAAAAGCCACAGGCCTTATGGAGTGACAGCCATGCGGACTCCACAGGCAAACCTGGGCCAGCACAAGGATGGAAGCAGTTCTGTCCTACACAGAGAAAAACAAGACAAGGAAATAACCCAGGACATGGTCACACAAGTCAGGGAGGGGCACCTACTGTGAGGTTTGTTAGGAAGGCCATGGACTTGTTCTGAGGATGTGGAAAGGAGAGGAGAGAGCACAGGCCATAGTTCTTTCACATACTGGGGCACCATCCATGGCAGGGTCAGACCTAGTTGCTCTTACAGAAGACAAACACCAATTGTGGCTGATGCCTTACAGAGAGCTAAAGACCTTCTAGAACATTGAGGCCAGAGCTCTGCTTGCATCTGGCACGAGTTATTTATGGAAGACTTAAGAGGTGCCATCAAGAACACACTCCCAAGCAGGAGGGGGTAATACCCCAGGTGCTGTGCCATTCACCTGTCCTGAGAGATCACCACCAGCAACAGGTGGGGGACCCCCATGAGTCTGTTCCTCCTTCACAGATTCTCAGTCTCCAGAACTCTCTCCTTCCCAGCCCGCCTCTCTCCCTTCGTCCTTAGTGGTAGAGATGGGACCCAGAGGCTTGTGTACATTAGAGAAGGTCTCAGTGGTGAGCTCAGGCCCATCCTATGTCCAGGGGTCCCAGTCCAATGTCCTTACTGAGCTAAGGTACTCTGCCTCCAACAGCTCCTGAGTTTCCGCTTCCCCTCAGAGTCTGGACTGCACTGAGGCTCCTGGTGATGCCAGTGCCCTAAATAAACAAACCTGTGTGGCCACCACTGCAGCATTCCTGTCACTGTAATGATAAGCCTCCATGAAGTCCCAAAAAATACCCAGCATGACCTGAGCAACTGAGGTCACCTCGGGATTATCTCCATCTCCAGCATTCCCCCTGGGCTATGCCTTGCCAGACTGGAGTATGTGTTCTCTCTAGTTACAAAGCTTCCCCTCCCTTCCTTCTAAGAGCCAAACACACTCAGAACTGCTATCTGTAAAGTTTATCCCTCTCACAGACACCAAAGTAAAACTTTAAAACACTGCCATGAAGGTCAGGCATGGTTGCTCTCTCCTTTAATTCTAGCACTTGGGAGGCAGAGCCTCTGTGAACTTTGAGGCCAGCCTGGTTTACATAGTCATCCACAGATATACAGTGAGACCCTGTCTCAAAAAATAAAATAAAACATTGCCATGAGACACACACATCCTCTTTCCAAGGCCAATGGTCTAGAATAGAAACACAGGGAACATAACTCCCACAGGACCACTTCACAGTTCCACTCAGCAGAGGATGCTATGACCTAGTCATTCAGCCAAGTACCCACCACCTTGCAGGAGAGGGTTAAGAGGGCCACCAGCTGACTTATGTTTGTGCCTCTTTCAACAGCCACTTGCAAAGACAATGCTACCTCTGGACAAGTTACAGCTGGAGGCTCTCCTGCTTCTCCCACTATGTGGAAAAGGAATTTCTGCATGGGGGATGAGATGTGGTCAGGGCCCAGGCCAGGATCCACTTTGCACTCACTGCCCTAGTGGAGCAGCCAACATGAAGAGCTGCCCTATGAGGCATGATGTGCCTGACAGCTCTGCCTGGGCTGTACCTCAGTCTTTGATCTGTGGAGAGGAAAAAGGCAAAGGACAGGGCAGTGGGAGTCTCAATCTGAGCTGACACACAGGTTATGGCCCATCTGGCATACAACTGCCTTTCCTGAAAATAAGGCCTGTAGTTCCTAAGTCTGTGACTCAGATGCAGGTCAGAGGTGCTACCTGCTGTCAACCTGTGGTGACTCAGAAAATGCCATTTTCAAACACTAATAGCAATGCTTGCAGCCTGACAACCCATTCTAAACTGGCCACTGGGAGCTGCTGCAGTGATGTTCAACAGTATGGCAAGTTCTAATTTTCCCTGACAAGACTGAACAATGGTTGGCAGATACTGCACTTCAAACTAGCTAAGCACACCAGGGGCTCCAGTGTCCATGTCCTTCTGCTAAAAATAGAGGCACCACCTCCAAGCTGCAGGATGATGAGACCAGGGGACCCACTGCACACCATGCCTTTCAGTTCAGAAGAGGGAGGGTGGGTGGGCGGGCAGCTTACACAGACTCCATCTCCAGGTCATCTTCCTCCTGAGAGAGCTGCAGGTAGGGGTTATCTGAAGCTGGGCGGAATTTATACCCCGTCAGGACAAAGAACACCAGTGTGGCTGTTTCATCCAGCAGCTGCAAATTTAAAATCCACCCCAAAATAAAAGGATTAGCAACACTGCTCTTCAGAAAGCAATAGAACTAAACAAGCTGCAGCCTCCTTCAGTCCCCACATGCTTTACCAAGAGCAAGAGCCAACTGCTTGGAGCATGGCCAGAGTGAACGCTGAGGTGTTCCATGGGAACCCACTTTTTATTTTATGATGAGAGGTTACAGTGTGCCATTACACTGGTTCATCTTATACCTTCTCTATCCTACTTGTTCTTCCTTTTCTGTGTATGTGTATGTGTGAGAGAGTGCGTGAGTGTGTGCGTGTGCGTGTGCGCATGTGTCTGTGTGTGTGTGTGTACACCATGGAGTTGAGTGTGGAGGTGACAGGACAACTTACTTATGGGACTACAATCTCTCCTTCCATCATGTGGGTCCTAAGGATCAAACTCAGGCCATCAGTCTTAGCAGCAGACACCTTCACCATCTAAGTCACTTCCCAGCTCAAGAACAAGGGGCGTGAGGTGATGATTCTATTAAATTAATTCTTCTTTTAAAAAAAGAAAGACTTATTTTATTTAAGTATGTGTGTGGATGTCTACTTGTGTGTGTGACCATCCGCACAATGGCTGAGCAGGCCAGAAGAGGGTGTTAGCTCCCTTGGGGCTGGGTCTACAAACCATTGTGAGTTGCCCACCCCATGTAGCTGCTGGGCTGAACTTGGGTTCTCTGGAAGAGTAGCAAGTGCTCTTGACTTCTGACTCATCTTTGCATATATAGTACTTGATGACCCATGACCAGTTCTAGTATCTTACAAGATAGTTTATGATTATAATAAAATGATAGGTCCACCCCCCCCCAAAAAAAAAAACCCACCACCAACAAAAACCAAATCCCCAAACCAAGAAGTACTGAACTCAAAACTGCTCAAGTTCTGAGACTGAGGGCAAAGACGGATAAATTCTAATTAAACAGGGCAGATCTCACTCTCTGTGCTTGAGGTTTCTCTCTTCAAAGACTTAGAATTAATCAATAATGCAATTACATCCAGATTTCTTGTGTAACCCAGCAGTTCTTCTGGGCACACAGATCATTGCACTTGGAGAGCAGAGGAGATGGAAGGTCTTAGCAGTCATTCCCAGGTAAGTCAGACACAATCTGAAGCTATGCCCCAAACATGACCCCCAGGCATAAATTCCAGACTGCCCCCAAGAACAGCAGACCTGGTAGAGCCACTTCCACTGGAATGGAACAGCGAACTTGAGAAGAAAGGCGATGATCCTGGTGAAGTAAATGTAGCACACAATCTACAGAAAAAGGAAGTCAGAAATTAGATACCGCTTTCTGCCACTAACTGCAAAGCAGAAAATAGTTCCCCGAAGGAAAAGATGTGGTCTATTGCCCCGGTTACCAATTCCCAGGGAAAGTGGGGGGCTCTGCTCTACACGTCTCCCTCATGGTGGCTATGGCACTGAACAGACCCTGCCGGGGAGACTAGCCCCTTTAGCATGGCTGTTCTAACACTTTCTCACAGCCCACATGTAGGCCCTTTGGTGTCAGTCTCCAAGGGCACTCTTTCCACTCCTTGGTGGCAGTTCCCAGCAGTTACAGCAAAATGGTCACATGGGGAACACACAGATGTAGTGAGCAGCTGAGGCCCATACTCCAGGACATACAGAACCATACACTCTAAGCTGCTAACACCTTCCTCTCCCTTCAATGAGGCCTCATTGAGCCGGCCATGAGACCACACTGAACACTAGACCAGGCTGGAGGTGGCTAGGTTTGAAGGCCAGGCCAGGTGGGTGTGATGTCTCCCTGGCCTTGTATCATCATAGCATCAGGAAATGCTCTGTGGTGACACCTGTTCTGACGATGACACACAATCCATGTAAACAAAACAGACACCAACACAGAAAGAGAGCAAGCAAGTACAAGAACACCAGCTGGATGGATGTCTGCCCTGCTTTTCTGCTGCCACCCCCAATGTTTGAACGTTTGCTAGGGCAGAGCTGTCAAGCGTCCCTGAGAGTCAAGAAAACACTGGGAGATTATACTCCATGTGTTCACACCACAGGGCTGCACTCACACAAAGCTTATGTTCATCACTGACTTGCTGGACGCAATGGTGCCCGCCTTTAATCCCAGCACTTGGGAGGCAGAAGCAATGGATAGAGGTTAGCTAGGGCTACACAGTGAGTGAAACCCTCTCTCAAACAAAAAACAAAACCCAAAATTCCCAAACAAAAGCAGCCTCAGTTTTCTGTTTTTAAGGGACGTATCACTGCAAAACAAGTAGCTCTTGCCTGGCAAATGGAGAGAGTGGTGAATACTCAGTAATTTTCTGTGGAGAGCTACAGAAAAGCACAAGAGTGCACCCAAATTTCTAAGAAGGGCAAGTTAGGGGATGGCTGGGTGTGGCCTAGGCCTAGAGATGCCCTTAGGGCAGTACACCGGACACTACACAAGGCCTAAGCCATTCTCTGCAGCTCTGGTTTCACGTCAAGTAGATGTGCTACTTTCTAAGTATTTAAAGACACTTCTAACACGAAGGCTTCAAAGCAGCAACCCAGTTTTCCATTTCCACTGTAAGAGAGGGGATGTGAGGTTGTGAGGCCACCGGTAGTTCCAGGTGCTGTCACCAGGCCTGTTCACTGATCTTATTACAGACTTAGTTGTGTTTCTACTCACCAAGACGTAGTAATGTCTGAAAAGCTTCAGCTTTGCTAAGTTAATGGCAGCTACAAAGAAAAGAATGAAAAGTACATTAACTTTCTTTTCATCCATTCACCGTCCGTCTATCCTGCCACCTACTCCCATTCATCCATATGGAGACAAAGTCTTGCTATGTGGGCCAGGATGCAATCAGGCAAAACCCCCCACCTCAGGCATAATCAGTTATGAAGCATAGGGCCTGAACTTCATCCATTTTAAAAACTGTATCCCTTCTATATGGGTGGAGGGCACACACACACACAAGAAATGGAGCAAGTTGAGTGCCTTCAAGATGCAATCAACCTCTCAACTGTTTGGGGCAACCCCTCACTTGCGAGATGGGCAGCTATGAGCACAAATTGATGCTATGGATGGGGTCTCAGTACAGACAAGGGCCAGGGCTAACCTCTCCAGCCCAGCACTGCTGCCCCTCTACCAGCATCAGCACGAGGCTGGCCTAAATGACCATCTGAGGGCCTCCCACAGGGTACAACTCTCAGGTACATTTGGGCAAATTTCACTTTAGTTTCTTTTACATGCTTCATAGTTAAGTCCTTTGAAATCAGGCTCCTTGGTTAAGCTCTACCTTCAAGAACATTCAAGGTCAGCCAAACCAGGACAACCAGCTTCCTGACACTGCCTATAGCAATGAAATATTGATGACCACAGAGAGTAGCCTAGCTCCCTCCCCGATTAGCAACCCTTTCATTCATCATAGCCTTCCTGCAGGAGGCAAATTAATTTTGCTTAATAGCATTCAATTACTGATTCAGTTTAAGAATGGGACTGTGGGTGGCAGACATTCAAATTTCCTCTTCCTCTCCCCTCTGGCTCATGATTAGTGGGGGGCAATGAAGCTTAGGATGCCCACAGAAATTCCAGGAACCCTAAGTCATCAAGGTGATTAGCAACTAAGAGTGCTGCCAGGTCTTCTGAGAGAATAAAGGCTGCCTTTCTGGAGAGTTCCAAAGTCTAAAGATAACATTGGCTTTTCATGTGTGCCTGTATGTGTGCAGTCATGCATGCATGTAGGAACAAGCATACACACCCAGCAAGCAAGGGAGGTGATAATTGGCAGATCACCCAACACTCTCATCTCAGAATCGTGGGTTTTTTTTTTTGTTTTTGTTTTTTTAAACAAACTCTCTGGTTCTCACCCTTTGTTTATCCAGTCAATTCTAGGTGACCAAGTCCTGACTTGCACTAGGCACTGGGTACAAGCAGTGCTCTGGGAAGCTGCAGCCTCCTCCCTGTTGTCGGGGACACTTAGAGGCTGAGAGGGGTATCGCTGAGGACAGATGCTAAATTTGAGACATAGGTGAATCAAACGGTCCTAGGACTTGGGTTTCGCCCACATGCACAGCCTTGCATCTCCTGCTTCCATAACAGGGCCAGCTCCCACCACACACTGCAGGAGAGCCAGCCAAAGCTTGAGGGTACTACAGCCTGTCATTCAGAGCAACCACTAACTGTCTCCTTTCCTAAGTAGCCATAAAGTGTTCCGTGCTCTCAATTTCTCTCAAAACTCTGCTGGCTAAGGGAGCCCTGCAAATGGACACTTTGCACCTGGAGAAAAGATTGCCTGGCAGGGGGTGTTCTGCTTTTCTTCAGAGTTCCAAGTGCTGAAACAAGGATGAGCTAACTGAGGGAGGATGGGACCAGGCTGTGAAGGGTGAGGCGGGGTTTTCCGGGGGCAGTGAATCAGGTAGGGATGGAACCAATGGGGTACCTCTGGGACAGTCTCATGGACAGGCAAGAGAGGGGCTCAGCATACTGGACCTTGGGGGAGCTGGCAACAGGGCTAGACAGAGTAAAGCAAGGTGAAGACACAAGACTGAACTTGTCCTTACTGGTTCTGAGGGCCTCAGGGAGTTTTAACAGAGAAAATCAATAGTAAGAGCCTAGCTGAGTTAATGCCCCCATAGACCTACAGTGACCCAGGTGAGGTTAGGGCATCGAGCAGCAGGCTTAGCCAGACACTCTGGCAGAGACAGGAAGGAGTCCTACAGGAACTATGAAGGAAATGAGGGGGGCACAAAGGGGTGTGAAGAGGGGGGACTGAGGCCCTGCAGATCTTAGGGCTAATTATGAAGAGTATGAGCAGAAAGTGACACGCTGGCATCTCCCTGGTACCACATGCCATGATGTCACACCTCCAGGCTACACAGATGCTTTCTGAAGGGGGGGGTAGTCTACAAACAGTTCTTTAACTGTGCCTGTGTGCCTCACACCCTCACATCAGAAGGGTTACTACAGAACAGCATTAGGTTACCCAGCATTCCCAGGGCTGACAAATAGGTCTTAGAAGAATATGAAGAGCTCTAGGCCATTTCCTAAATCAGTCATGATAACACCATGACATTAGTTAGCACTGCTGCTGACAGGGACCAGGCCCCTTAGCCTCTGGCTGGGTTTTCCTGCTCTGTTGGGGACAGACCCCAGAGCCTCAATCCTGTTAGTCAGCTCCTCTAGCCATCCCTGATGCACACTGTCCTGCAAGCTTCTAAGGGGAGGGGAAACAGGACAGCAGAGCACTCAACCATACAGGAGCAATGCAGCAGTACACCTAAGGTTCAAACCTCAATTCTTCTGCCAATTCTACTCATGTGATACTAGGCAAGTCACCTGCCCTTTCTGTCTGAACTTTAATTTGTTCATCTATTAAGGCAGAAACAGTAACATCTACCCTTAGGGTTACTGGAGTAATCAGCTGGGCAATACAGGTAGTGAACAGCTCATCACCTGGATGCTGTTCCAAATTTATCATAATCTTCTCAGGACTACATGGGGTTAGCCTGCATCAAGGGTGGCCACTAGGACTGGCAGAAACCCAGACTCTAGTAATGCTGGAACACGATATGAACCTGGGACTGCGAGCATGCCCAGGTTCTCCTGGAAACAGTGCAACCTGCCATATGGAGTTGATGAGTCACGACACAGAGCAGAGGAGCAGCTGCAAGGTGAATCTTCCCTGCATCATGAGAAGAACAGCCAGCAGCAGGTCACAGCCTGGAACCCCAAGCTTCCCTTTCTTCTATTCCAAAGATTTCCTGGGAGTTTAGGAGGCTGATGGCTTGCTGCTCCCTGGACCAGAGAGAGCTGGGCTCTCATGGGAGTGAAAGCTTGTGGAGGCTTGGCTGGCTATTTCTGACTCTGCTACATTGGAGTAGCGAATATGGTCAAAGAATGAGTAGGCAAGAGGGAGCCAGGCGCCCTCAATTCCAGCCCCTCCTCCACTGTAAATCTACACGCCTGCCCCTGACCTGTGCATCCTCCTGGCTCTGTGCTCCTCATCTGGAGGGGAGCTTCTTCGGGGCAGAGGCCCCTGCTCAGGGAGCACCAGAACGGCCAGAGCTTCATTAACTGAAGCATTTTATTTGTTTTCAAGACAGGGCTTCTCTGTGTGGCTATGGCTGTCCTGGAACTCACTCTGTGGAACTCAGAAATCTGCCTACCTCTGCTGGGATCAAAGGCATGTGCTGTCACCACCACCACCTGGCATAAATTGAAGGGTTCTTATGGAATTTGGTCAAATCTCATCGTGGAGGTTGGAGTTCCTGCTGGGAGGGGAACAAGCAGCATGGCCAGAGCTCCAGGGCTCCCCCAGTGAGAGCACCTGCAGACTCTTCCTGCCAAAGGCCTATGCCTTCCCTTCCCACCTCCAGGTCAGGAGTCAACTCACAGCCGCCACAGGAGGGGGGCACTGCTGACCTTCCCAGACTGCCACCCTCCCTCAAGTCATGGTGGCCAAGAAAACCACAGGGCAGGTGACAGCTACTTGGAGATGGTGGGCAAGAGACATTTTTCTTTCGGGATGCAGCTGGTGAGTTGCCCATGATCTTGGAAATCACCCCACACTAGGTTACCCAGGTAAGCCTAACTACACTCTGCTGGGGACTGGCCAGATGGCTCAGGAGATAAAGGAGGCCTGAATTTGATTCCCAGAACCCATGGAATAGATAAAAACAAACTATTATTACTCATAAGCAAACTTGTAACACTAAAAATTGTGGCTTGATGTTTGCCTGTAGAGGTTAGTGTTTATGTCTTGAGACTTCCCTAAGATTTAGTAAGAATTTTTCAGCTAAAAAAGAAAAACAAAAACAAAAAACCAGATACAAACAAATTCCTTAAAAAGTGTCCTCTTGACCCCCAATGGGAGCTCTATGGCTCACACACATTCTCCCTGTCCCTGTATATTAATGTGCACATTGCACACACACAATACACAAAATAAAAATCAAGGAGCAGAAAGATGGCTCAGCAGGTAAAAGCGATTGCTGCCAAACCCAACATTCTGACGTCATCTCTGGGACCCACACACTGCAAGGAGTGGATAGATTCAAGAAAGTTGCCCTTTGACTTTCACAACGGCACCCTAATACATGCATGTATGAAGTCTCATGTATTCGCGCATACATGCACATGCGCACGCACGCACGCACACACACACACACACACACACACACAGTGAAAAAAATTCAAAAATAAATAAAGGACAGGAAAGGAAGGCAATGTGTGGAGAGGAGTTCCAGCAGGGAGGCTAATGAAAGAAGATATGGGGCAGATGTAATCAAAACACACTGCAGATGTGTATGAAGTTGTCAATAAATTAAAAACCATTTCTAAAAGGAAGTTGGAAAGGGAGCTGTTATTAAGAGCATATGCTGCTCTTGCAGAGGACCCAAGTTTGGTTCCCAGCACCCACATGAGTTGGCTCACAACTGCCTGCAACTCCAGTTCCAGGGGACCTGAGCCCATCTTCTGGTCTCCTCAGGTTCTACATGCATGTGCATAACCAACCCTGTCCCTCCCCACCACAAGAATATACCAGAATTAATTTTTTTTCAGATCTTAAAACAAAACTCCCAAGAAGGCCAGAAACAGATCACACCTGCCCCCAACTGGCAGTTTTGAAACTACCCGGAAATGAGAAGCACTGCAACCATCATTGTCTGCTGAGTGATGTGAACATTGAGGGTGTCCCCACTATGTCATTTCTGCTTCTTCTCACAGGCGCCTTTGTATAGGAAGCCATGCTGTTAGAGATGTGCCTGGGTTGAAAGATCTGGCCTGATGAAAGATGGGCAGGCTAAGCCTGTAAGTGGAGGCCTCAAGCCGAAGGCCACCTTCCTTAGGACTAGTTCTCTCTGTCTACACTCCACATGAAGAGACAGACCAGCTCCACTTCTGACCCGCTGCCTTCAGGATTCCTGCTGGTGACAGCCAGTGCCACGCTCAGTAACAGCTGATGACTTACAGGCAGACAGAAGCGAAGGCCCAGGACAGCTTCTTCGTCTTTGCCTCCGTGTGAAGAAAGCCCCAGAGTTAAGACACTGCTCCTTGCTCTGCTCCCCTTGCTCCTGCTCCTCGCCACTGTGCCTTGGAAGCAATTCTTAGTCAAACACAAAGGCTGAAGGAGTAGTTTTTGCCAGCTGCATGAATCGCTCAGATTCACTCTGATTCTAGCCTTCCCTCCCCCGCAGTCTGCTTAAGTTGCAGCTCAAGCTCACCCTTCAGAGAGCAGAGGAGCTCTGTGCACTCTCATACATTTATGGCCTTAAAGTGTTAGTGGGGGGTCCTACAGCCTCCATGAAGAAATCCCATGGACAAATCTCAGACAGTTTGGAGAAGCAAGCACAGGGAAAGGGCTATAATTGCCAATCAGGATGGTAAAATGAGCTATGTTACTCAGAGCACAGGATACTTTCCTCTTCAAGCCATCAGGGGAGTGCTGAAAGTGATTAAAATCTATTCCTACATGCATCTAAACAACAGCCTAAGAGATGTCAAAGTCAGTGAGCTGAACCATTGGGGCTGTGCATGTGCACCGGACCATATCTTCAATGACAGAAATGAAAGTGGACCAGCTGGACAGGTGGCTCAGGCCTAGAGATAGCCCTGAAGTGAGAATCTCTAGTTTAGAAGTTCAGGATTAGCCCAGGCATTAAAGTTAAAAACCTGCCTCAAAAAAAAAAAAAAAAAAAAAAGTCAAAGACCACAGGGCAGGGAAGTGCAATGCTCATTTCCTGCTCCTCCTTCCCTTCGACTCCAGACCCCAACATCAGCACTGCTCAAGGAGGGGTACAAAGGGCTGGTCCGGACTGGCTCAGTGCCTTCACCTCTCCAGCACATAGCGTGCAGCTGCAGAGAATGAGCTCATCAGATGGACACAGTAGAGACTGCAGCCAAACTTGAGCACACGTCACTCTCAGCTCTCCACCCCCAGCTCTCCACGGCGGTCACAACCAGCAGTGAGCTAGGATGAAGGTCACACTTCTGCCTGCTTGATAACACAAGCCACCAATGCAGGCAACAATCTCTGGGTAAGAGAGCCCGACCTTCCTGGACTACTGCAGTGATCAATCAGGAAGAGCAAGCTGCGGTCCCGAGACATGCCAGCAGCCCTGGGCAGAAGCAGGACATGAGGGGGCAGCCACCACAATGCGGGCACACTGAGCTCCTGACACTTAATGAAGCGGTGCATCCGCCATCAGCTGCTTCTCAGCCTGTGCTTGAGAAGCCCCTGGGCTCTGGGCTGTGTGTTACATGACCTCAGGATGACATTTCTTATTAAGTAAGGGATTAATTGTTTCACAGTGTTGGAAGATACTAGTTGATAACAATTCAGGAATTTTCTGAGGGGGGAAGAAACCAAGTTTTTGGTGTATAACATAGTAAATATCCCTGTTTTAAACTGGTGTTATGACATATTCTTTCAACTGCTCTCTGAGCTGTGCTTGAGATTTTTCTAGGGTCCTGACCCTTTGATAATGTGAGAAAGTCCCAGCTTCCCAGATACCCTCACACCTAAACAACTGCACCCACAGTATGTGGCACCCGCAGGAGCCCTGCAGGAAGCATTTGCAGACAACAGCTTGTGTGAGAGCAGGACAGAACCCTCTGAGGCTTTCATAGGCACCACTGTGTGCCACAAGAGAAACCAGCCCATTTTTGGTGCTCCCAGGACAGCACTGAGAGAGAACATGTCTGCAGGAGGCTCTGGGGAGAGCACCCTGGCAAACAGACCTCTGGCCAGAGTGTTCCAACGTCCTTAGCTACAGGGACAAAAGGAAGGCGACAACGTTCTTTTATCAAATCAAGGAATTCATTTCTTTACCTCCTCTGTTACAAAACTCTGCTCTAGGTGACAGGGTCAACAACAGTGTATGCAAAGGCACTGCAGGGCAGGGAATCACACAGCCAGGCTGCACCAGCTCCAAGGCTGTCCCCACAGCAGGGAGGGAGGCTCAGAAAGAAAGATAGCTGGGAGGTCCCACTTCTCTTGGCCTCTTCCTTGAGGGTTTCCAGCTGGAGGTTCTAGGCTTCCTCTGGCAAAAGCTCTCACTGCCCACAGCATCATGGCTCCTACTTGGGAAGTGAAAAACCAAGGCTGGACAAGCCTGTTGCAAAGAGACACTGAATCGAAAGGGCTGGGGAAGAATGTGCTTACAACCCCACTAAATCAGAACAAATCTGTTCCATGTTCAAGGGCATCTGGGTAAGCAGAAGTACACAGTCCCCACATGACAGGCAAGGTAGGACAGCAGAGCAGCCTAAAGCTTCAAGAGCACAGCTCTGGCCACCAAGATGGAGCTCAGTAAACACTTAAAACAGCCAAGGTTTATGCTCAAGTACAGGACAGACCAGCAGTCAGTACTCAAAATGAAGTTCATACTATGGTTTGAAGCATGACATCTCTTAAATGTCTACAGCTGGGGTCGGCCAACTGTCTATGCAGGGCAGGATAGCAGATGTTAGACTCTGTGGACCCCAAAATCTCTGTGACTACCCAACTCTGCCACTGCAGGGCAAAGCAAGCCACCAGTAGACAGTCATGGCTACAGTCAAATACAATTTTATTTATAAAAACATGGGGATACAGGTGAGTTGAAGTTGTCTAGTGTGCACAAAGCCCAGGGTTTGATCCGCAGCACCCATAAAAATGGGTGTGGTAGTATATATCTATAATCCCAGCACATGGGATGTGATAGAGGCAGAAGTTCAAGGTCAGCCTTGGCTACATAGTTGAGTCGAGGCTAGCCTTGGCTATAAGAGATCCTGTTTCTTTAAAAAAAAAAAAAGCTAAGAGAGCAGTTTGAGTGCTAGAGGAATCACTCAGCAATTAAGAGCACTTTGCTCTTGCAGAAGATTCAATTCCCAGAATCCACATTAGCTACACCTCCCTGTAACTTCAGCTCCAGGGGCATCTGTACTCATCAGACACCCATGAGCACATGCACATACACACAATCAAAAAAAAAACAAACAAAAACAAAACAAAACAAAACAAAAAAACAAAAAAAACACAGCAACATGAACCAGTTCCCTAAAGCTAGCTCCAACAGCACCTATCATTGAAACTCCTCTACCACAAGCTTTGAATGGCCAGTAGAGCTCCAGAATGGCAAGTCACCGTGCTCTCATCTCTATGTGCAAAACAGACAGGCTGCTCTAAGGGTACAATGGTAGTAACCTGTCTAGGACAACCAGAAGACCCTGCAACAGCAACACCACCACAAACAAACCCAGCTGTGTAGCTCAAGGCTGGGACTTTAAAGAAAAGAAGACCTGTAACTCTCAGATCTGGAGGTCCCACAGCCTGACACCACACCTCCTGGTACATGGCTCAAAATGAAAACAGCAAATTCCTGTGGTGAATGGTGAGGGTGGGAAAGGCATTGGGGGGGGGGGTCAGGTGGGTTTTTAACATTGTGCTCTGGGGCCAGCAAGATGACTTAGTGGGCAAAGGTAGGTGCCTACAGCCAAGAGTTCAATGCCCAGGACCCACAAGGAGAGAACTGACTCCCACACATTGTCCTCTGACCACTACACATGTGCCACGGCGCACACATGCATACAAACACACAAATAAATGTAAAACAAAACAAAACAAAACAAAAACAAAAACAAAACTGTGTCCCTGTGAAACTGAAAACACACTCCCTAGAAGAAGCAGGCATTCCTTGTGTAGACCCAGTCACCTTCGACCAGGCCCATCTCCATCTCTTGAGCATCACACCACGGACCAAGCTCCAGCATATGGATCCTTGGAGGACAGAGTCATATCTAAAACACATCATGATCCAGTGAAAACATGGGCAAATGACTTGAAATGACATTTTTCCAAAGAAGATATACTAATGGCCATTAATCTCCTAGAAATATGTATAGTATCACTAATCACTAGCAAAATACAAATCAAAAGTATACTGAAATATCACTTCACCCTCACTAGAAAGCTGTAGCTTTCTGTCTCATTGCTGCTACAAAGTAACTGCTCTATCACAGCATGGAAGGCCTGGTGGTAGTGTCACTGGCCACTGTGTCTGCAGTCAGGGAGCAGAGAGATGATGACTGGTTCAGCTTGCTGTCTTCTCCTTCTTATGAAACCTGGAACCCCAGTCCAGAGAGGGTAGTCCCCACATTTAGGTCTTCCCACCATAACTTCCTCTAGATAATCCCTCACAGACATGCCCTGAGATTTGTTTCCACGGTGATTCTAAAGGTCAAAAGGGTTAACCATCTGTTTCGGCAAAATTGACACCTGGAAGAAGAGTCTCAGTGAGTCTAGATTAGGTTGGCTCTCGGGAGACTATTTGACTGACAACTGATGTAAGAAGACCCTGCCCATTGTGGGAGGCACCATTCTCTATATAGGAGGTTCAGAACAGTATGAGAGAAGAAAGCTAGCAAAAACAAGCAAGTAAGCAAGCAGGGATCTGTGTGTTGATTCTCCTGCTCTTTATTGTGAATGTGTGAATGTGCTGTTTTAAATTCTTGCCTTGACAGTCCCCAATAATGGACTGTAGCCTGGAACTGGAAACCCAAATTCCTTTTCTACCCCAAAAGCTTTTTACCAGGACATTTCTTTACAGCAACAGAAATAAAACTAGAACAGATGGCAAACAGAGCAATATAAAACAAAAAATAGGCTGTGGATATAAACCCCCTGGGTGGGAGAGTGCTGAGCACTGAAAGCCTCAGTTCAATCCTTGACACACACCAAAAACCCTCAAAAATAACAAGTGTTGGTGATGATATGAAGAGTCAGGATCCAACAAGGACCCTTGCAAGAGTCAGTAATGGTGGACATTTTGGCAAACAGATGCAGGGGTACCTTAAGATTCAAAATACCACCTTTAAGCAGATAAAAACAACACAGTGGACCTAAGCAGGTTTATGTACACCCACGTTCACCATAACCAAAATGTGACAGCAACTCAAGTGACCCTCAACACACGGATTGTGAGTGAAGAGGTACATACAGACAGTGCAATGCTATTCAGCACTAAAAAGCCAGGAAACTCAGATGTGGACCAACTTTAGGACACTGTGCTAAGTGGAATAAGACAGACACAATAAGGCAAATAGTACAGATAGCACTAACATGAGGTCCCAGAGAACCAAGTTTATAAAGGCAGAAGGTATGTAGTGGTGGCGGTGGGCTCTGCAGAAGCCAGGGTTAAGGAATGGGAAGGGCACAGTTTCAGTTGGGAAGTCAGGAAACTGTCAATGGACAGTGCTGACAGTTGCAGGACCATGAAAACCTGTGAAACAGCACAGAACTGGACACTCAGAAACAGTTCAGGTTTAGTGCTGTATGTATATCTCCCCAAGCAGCAAAAACAAGGAGAACATGGATGCTATAAGGGGTGGCCCGTGGAGGCATGAACATGGCAAGAGTGGGAGGTCACGGACAGGCTGTGTAAATCTGGCAGTGACTGTTCCGGGGGTCAGCCCTGAGAGAGGCACATCTCCTCTGGGCTGGATATGACCATTGCAGTGACAGAGTAGTGATGATCCACGTGAGACCCTCAGGAAAGCAGGCCTACTGTTCTCCAGTGGAGGGCACCAGGCTTCTTCTCTCCCCAGGGTTCCAAATGCCCCTAAATAAGGAGTAAACGAGACTGGCAGGGACATCTTGGCGATCTTGTCATCTGCAAGCCACCCAAGCTCTTTCATGTAACTTCAATAAGGTTGCTGGTTCACCACACTGGACTGAACTGCTTCTCTGGTTTTCCTATGACCTCTCCATCTCAGATGAATAGATGTTTAAGTCTCACCAGGAAAGACCCAAGCAGGGAGTTTCACACTGTAATCACGCTGTTGTGTTCCTACTCAAATCCAGCACAGGGGGAAGAGTTGAACTCATCTCAGGGTTAGTGGACATGAGCCCCACAAATCACACAAAAAGCTTCACACAGCCAGATGTGCTACTCATACCTGTAATCCCAGCACTTGTGGGTAGAAGCATCATCATGAGTTCTGGACCACCCTGGGCTACAGAGTGAAATCTAAGTCAGCCTGGGCTAAGGCATAATCCTGACTCAAAAACAAACACCAGGACTGGGGATGACTCAGCAGGTAAAGCACTTGCTGAACAAGCAGGAAGCCTTGAGGTTAGAGTCCCCAGAACACACGAAGGCTGGATGCAGTTGCTGCCCATCTGCAATCCCAGAGTGCTGCTCCTGTCGCATGTGGAGACCCCTGGTCTTGGGCACATAGCACACAAGAGCTGAGCCCTGAGGGAACCCTATGGCCTCCACCTGCATGTCATGGTGTGTACAAGCACACAGAGAGTGGAATGAAAATCAAATAAATAACCTTATGTAGACACAGGAAGTCTGTGTCTTCCTAAATCTTCCAACAGATCTACTGCCCAGAAAAGGGCTGTGAAGCAGCTCCCAAAGGGACGAGAGAGTGAAAACAAGAATTAATGCATGGCAGTCACCTTACAGTGTGCACGGAAGGCTTCTCATGCACATGCCCAAATAAAACAGCTCCTTGCAGGAGGCAATGGGACCAGCAGACATATCTAATAAACACAAGTGTCCTGGGAGTGAAGAACATTCCTCATTGCTGTTAAGTTTCATGGGCCCCGATTTTGCCTTTTGAAGTCTTGCCCCTGTCTGCCTGCGATGTCACCTGTCAGGTGGGACACAGTGTAATGTCATGTATCAGGTGGAGCACACTGTTTCAGTGAATGACACTACTCTCTCAAACACTGAAGCTTTCTTAAGCAACTCCACACTGGTAGTGTTCCCTCTGCACACCCTGGAGAACTAGGAAACTCGTGCTCATGGCAGCTGTGAGCTTTCCTATGCTGTATTCTGTACTTAAAAGCACAACTTGTATTCTGGCAGTAAACACTGCCAGCTGTTTCCTCTATGACATGCTTACTTCCCTTGTTTCTGAGTGACACAAACGGCTGTCCTTTTTCAGACACGTGGCTTGTGACACCCCCGCCCCCAGTGCTACATGTACTTTCTTTCTATTCCTTCACACTGGATATACAAACAAGTCCTGGGCCTAAGACTTGACACAAGTACTTGCTATATCATCACAGACATTCTGAAACAAACCTGGGCCACCCCATAAGTAGGTGCCAGTGAAGAATTTGGTGGCTTGGCTGGAGAGATGACTTTAAAGTTAAGAGCACTCGCTGCTCTTGAAGAGGACCTGAGTTTGATTCTCGGAACCCATGTGGCAGCTCACAGTCTGGAACTCCAGTTCCAGGGGATCTGCTACCCTTTTCTGGCCCTCGAGGGCACCAGCCATGTGTATTGCATACATATACACACATACATGCAAAACACCCATGTACAGAAAATAAGACAGATAAAGAACTCAGTGGTAGCTGTGGTGTGGGGCTGCTGCCCTGATCCCACACAGGCATCACTATTTGACCTGGGAACACATCTGCACATCAGTAAGGTCCCCAGAGCAAAGAGCTATATATGGCGGTTTGAGTAAAAATGGCTCCCATAGGCTCATATAGAAGTGGTCTTGTTGGAGCTTTCAAAAGCCCATGCCAGGCCCAGGCTCTCTTTTACTCTCTGTCTGTGGATCAGGATGTAGTTCTCAGCTGTTTCTCCAGCACCATGTCTGCCACCATGCTATGATGATAATGACCTAAACCTCTGAGACTGTAAGCAAGCTCCCAGTTAAATGTTTTCCTTTATAAGAGTTGCTGTGGTCATGATGTCTCTTCACAGAACAGTGACTAAGACACTAGAATGTCAGGCCATGAAGCCAATGTGACCCAAAGAGCCCTGAGAGTGCCAAAATGATGTCCTATAGCCAAGGTTCCTTCCTGAACATGACAACTGCTCAGAACGAGGCCATATCTCCCCCAGCCTGCAGTCATCCAATCACAACACGTTTCTGAAGTGATTGTAAAATGAAAGCTCTGCCTCTGCCTTTCCCTCAGGAACAGAACGCAAAAAACCAGGTGACTAGAAGTAGGGCCCATCAATCAAATATGCAGTATATTACCAAGCCACTCCTGTCAGGTAATGACGTCAGAGAGAGAACTGGAGAGAGAAGGAATCTGGCAGCAAGCAGATCTTAGCAGGAAGCTAGAGTACAGGCAACCACCATGCCCCTCAAAGGCTGTAGATTCCAAGACAGATGACCTGAGAGAACTCTCAGTGTGTGGAGGAAAAGAAAAAGGCAGGGCTCGGGCAGCTTCTCTTTAATGATTTCCTCTGTTCTTCCTCAGGTTCAGTCAGAGAATCCAGAGACAAAGGGGTACATAGGAGCCCAACACACACTCCTTGAAACCAAACCAACAGTGTTTTCTTGCTTGCTCAGCCTGCACTGCACCTACACATGCCCAAGTCACTGTTGAGATCAGGTGACAGATCAATGGGTGATGAGCCGAGAAGAGGCAGTGGAATGCTGGGCTCCATCTGACCATGTGCCTCCAGATCCCAGAGCAGACCTTCCCACAGAGGGTTACCAAAGGTCTGGAGGACCTAGTGCCACCCCTTAGCCAAGGCCATACTGTGGTGACACTGACCCTGGCCTGCCAGCAGACTACAGGTCCTATGCTTCCCTGTGGGGGCTTCCACTGAGGGAACATGGCCTCCTTGGCTCTGGAAGTTGTTTTTCAAAGAACAAAGTGAAGTGCACACTTATGGATCGGCTCAAAAACATCCTACAGAGAAGACTTCTCCATCTCTTGCCCTTCTTTAGGGGCTCTGTACTTCCTCATAGATGGGATGCAGGGCTACTTATAAAAGTGTAGACGTCTCATACCGCCATCTGGTGGTAGACATAGGAAAGACCTCATGTGTCCTTGGTCTAGATCAAAGGTTCTCAACCTGGGAGCTGTGATCCCTTCATAAGGGTTGCCTAAAACTATCTGCATATCAGATATTTATGATTCCTAACAGTAGAAAAATTACATTTATGAAGTAACAATGAAAATAATGTTATGGTTGGGGTCACCACAACATGAGGAATTGTATTAAGGAGTCTCAGTATTAGGAAGGTTGAGAACCTACTGTAGGCCAAGCCCTTTCTTGTCATCCTCTGCTAAGATCTGTGTAGGACCTTAACACAAGATGGAGGACACCAAGAGAGGCTAGAAGGATAAGCAGCAGAAGGAAGATAGTGGATTTTGCCGGGCGTTGGTGGTGCACACCTTTAATCCCAGCACTCAGGAGGCAGAGGCAGGCGGATCTCTGAGTTCAAGGCCAGCCTGGTCTCCAGAGTGAGTGCCAGGATAGGCTCCAAAGCTACACAGAGAAACCCTGTCGAAAAACCAAAAAAAAAAAAAAAAAAAAAAAAAAAGATAGTGGATCTTAATTTAGAGACACCAAAACATACAAGGAAAGAAGCTCAATGAGACAGGATAGCCAGCCCTACCCAGCGTGACCTGTCACAAACACAAACACAAACAAAAACAGAAAAAAAAGACATGGGGAGCTGGAGTGATGATGGCTTAGCAGTTATGAGCACTGGCTGCTCATCTCAGGTTCAATTCCCAGTACCACGTGGCAGCTCACAATTGTGTGTGTGTGTGTGTGTTGTGTGTGGTGTGTGTGTGTGTGTGTGTGTGTGTGTTGTGTGTGTGTGTGTGTGTATATATATATATATATATAATATATATATACATGCTATATATGGTATTATAGCCTATCTGCAGGCAGAACAACACACATAAATAAATTTTAAAAACACAAAATGTCCCATCTCAATACATCGAGGAAACCCTCTAGGTATTAAGTTATAAAAGCAGTAAGTCACCTTTTAGAATAATATACACAAAACAACAAAAACAACCAGCTCAGAACATCCCTAACAGTGCCAGGCAGGCCTTTCTCCAGGGCAGGTACTTCCTTAGAGTCCCACCTCTACACTGCTCATTCCCTGTGCTCCCTTCTGCTCACTGCAGGAGGCAGGGGGGCTCTGCCCCTGTCTGGGAAGTCACTCCCCAAAATGTCAAAGGCCTTCAGAAGGAAAGAAAACACATGATAGAGAGGCTGTACCTCAGCACTGCAGAGAACAAAGCAAGCATTAGGCACCTGCGGAGGCCACTGGGCCCTAACTGGACTCTGATCAGGGTAGTGTCTTCTATACAGGGCTGCCCAGAGCTGCAGGATCCTGGACAGCTGGATGGGCTAGTCTGGGTCCAAGCTGAACAGAACATAAATAACCCAGTGAGCACACTCAGGTCTTAAAGTGAAGTGAAACCCCAAAGCCAGAAGTCATGCAATTCAATATTTTAACACTTGGACGTGGGGGGGTGTGTGTGTGCAGCTCAGTGACAAAGCACATGTCTTGTTTCAATCTCAACACCAAAACCACAGAATGGGACTAGAGAGATAGTTCAGCAGTTAAGAGCACTAACTGCTCTTCCAAAGGACCCAGGTTCAATTCCCAGAATCCACATGGCAGCTCACAACTGTCTATAACTATAGTTCCAGGGAATCTGGCACCCTCACTCAGACATACATGTAGGCAAAATCCCAATTTACATACAAAGATAAATAAGTCTTTAAAAACAATAAAAAAATAGCCCCCCAAAGTAAAATATCTTGATATAAATGATCAAGCCTATGGAATGATTTGCAGCTAGTATATTATTTTCCACAAATTCTAAAATGAATCCATAATTTTTTAACAAAAACAAAACAAAATGCTCCGTGATGAAACCCTGGAATGCAGTCAGGTGAGCAATTTCATATGCTCTAAGAGCACTGTTCCTCCGCCTGGTAGGCCAGTCCACAAACTGGGCAGACCAGACACACCGCTCACTCTCTGCAACATAGATGGAAAAGCAAAACTGCCTGGAGTTGTAATAGTACAGGGCTGGGACACCAGGCAATACTTAGAAAGACTTTTTGGCCCCTCCAGACTCCCAGAGTGCTGCAGCAATGAGAAGGACGCCACTGCCATCAGTGATGGAAGCACTGCCATCACTATCTGTTGAGCAGTGCTCTTTGACCCAGACCCAAGTATTCCCTCATGAGACAAGATTTTCTATTGGATTTGGGTTTGAAAAGTCAAGATCTTGGACCAGGTGGTGGTAGCGCACACCTTATTCCCAGCACTCAGGAGGCAGAGGCAGGCAGATCTCTGAGTTCAAGGCCAGCCTGGTCTACAGAGTGAGTTCCAAGACAGCCAGGGTTACACAGAGAAACCCTGTCTTGGAAAACAAAACAAAAAATTATAAAAACTGGTAAATACCACAATCACAATGGACAGCAAAGGTGACACAGGGCTGCTGACCCAGGCCTCCCTGTGCAATTGTCTCTATCTCTGTAACCTGCTTCCCCACCAAACCATCCCTGATGCCCCTAAGGAGTGAGTCCCTAAGCCCCACCTATTCTGTCCCCCAGAATCTGGTGCTGGGGAGCCAGAATCTACCCCAGTTCTTAGCAGGACAAATGCCAGTGCAGTGGGAGGGACACAAAGGAGCACAAGGGAACTTGCCTTTTCCATCTGTGGCTGAGGCTTCTTGTAAATGTCTGATTGACCTAAAAATAACCATTTGGAGAACAGAGGTTAGTAGAGGAGCCTGCATTCTCTTCTATTTCTGGCTCTAGTAGCTTGGGACTTGAACCCCATTGTAAACCGAAAGGGTCGGACCAGATGACTGTACAGCACCCTCCCTAAAACAAGAGGTCTCTGCCAGTCCACACTTGGCCATTTATGGTGCTCAAACTGAGGTGAAGATGCCCTCTGCTGGCAGAATCAGGGCCAGCAGGAGGGGCAGTAGAAACACCATCATTTAACTCCACAGCCCGGCCACGGGGGAATGACCCAAGAGAAATCGGCTGCTGACTCCTAAATTGAGGTCTAGCAGCTGTGCAAGTCTAGGGCTTTATGTAAACTCACTGCACTTGGTAAGATTTATAGCTCTGGGAAAGGCCAGTCTCTGGCAGCCTTTTTCTGGCTGTGCTGCAATGATAACTAATCACCATACTATGCTCTAGGCAGGGGACATTAACATTATTAGCGATGCCATGAAGTCAGGCACTGTGATGCACACCTGCAATCCCATCATTTGGGAGGCTGACACAGGAGCCCTGCTGACAGTTCAAGACCACTGTGACTGAACTACAGGCTAGCCAGAGCTACACGGTGAAAGAACAAGATATAAAATAAGAAAGGCTTGGAGCTGCAGGCACAGCTCACAGCCATAGCGGAAGGCCTGCATTGAGCAGACAGACAAGGAAGTACAAGGGGAGTGGGCCAGGGATCTGAAGGCAGGGTTCTAATGTTGACCCTCTTATCTATGGATAAATCACTTCTAACCTCAGTAAAGTACCCCCAACTTCATGAGAAAGAGAACACATGAATGCTACCAGTATAAAGGCAGTTTATGCCACTGCTGAACCAAGGCTGGCTGAATCAAGCATTTCAGAAATTTATAGTGCTACTTATTTGTAATTAAGTATTTGTCTGGGGTCAGGGACAGGCTTGCTCTCTCTTGGTTCCAGTTGGGTCACAGAGAGCAGTAGGGCGCTGATCCTGGGTTATTGGTTTCTCTTGTAAGCGATTTCTCCCCGAATAAAATTAACCTTTATCATCCTAGTCCTGTGAATCTTAATTTGAACAACCACAGACCACTGGTGGCCTGGTGACTCTATGCTTGCTGTGGTTTGAATGAGAATGCTTTCCCCATCCACCCTACCCCATAGACTCATACACTTGACTACCTCCTCCCCAGTTGGGAAGGATAGGAGGTGTAGTCTTGTTGGAGGGGGTGTGTCACTGGAGGTAGGCTTTTGAGGCTGGGTTAGCACTTTCTGCTTCCTACTTACAGATGAAGATGTGAGGTCTCAACTACAACTCCTATGCCATGCCTGCCTGCCTGATGCTTATGGATTCTAACACTATGAAACCATAAGCCCCAAATACATTCTCTCTTCTCTTAAGTTACCTTAGTCATGGTATCTCATCATAGTAACAGAAAAGTAACTAAGGCAATGCTCATCTGGGACCTTTGTCCTTCAGGGTCCCAAAGACAGACATGAAGAATAGGACCTGACTCCTGCTTCTCAGCAAGGTCCACTACCTGAGGGTAGCACTGCCCATCCTGATGGTAATGGGGCAGGATGGCAGGGTAGCTGAGGAGACTGCATGGTAATGGTCTCACCCCCATTTCTTTCTTTGAGACAGCATCTCATACAGCCCAGGCTGCCCTGAAACTTGTTAATATAGCAGAGAATGACCCTTTTGCCTCTACTGCCTCCATGCTGAGATTCCAGATGCACCACACTGCCATGTTATGTGGTGCTCGTGAAGAAACTTATGGCTTCAAGTATGCCAGGCAAGCACTGAGCCACATCCCAGCCCTCCTAGTTCCCCTCTATACCGGCAGCAGCTGTTTGACATGTGAATGCTTGTGATATACAAAGACCAGGGGGAAGGTGATTCTAACTAGAACCATGCTCTTAATAATCAAAGTGGCTGGACAGTACATCCGACAGACAACCTTAGGGTTCTGGAAAGCACTGACTTACAGCAATGAGTGCTGCCAGAGAACGCACCTCACTCCTCAACATGAACTATGTTGGAGAAGCCATGAACCAAACACTAAGGATGAGTGGGGAGCTGTGTTGTCATCAGCTTGTTCTTTCCACCTGACTGCACTAACATAGCAACCTGCGCCTCTCTGCCAGGATTTCACAAAGACTCCCTTCCTCACAGAGCACAGCAATGACACCTCTTTTCACACAACTGAAGTACAAGCCTGAAGCCTGCCATTTCGGGATCAGAGCAAGCCACTCTTCAGAGCTCCCAAACCAGGGTGGCCTGAGTTTGTTTGTTTATTTATTTATTTATTTATTTACTTACTTACTTACTTATTTTAGAGACAGGTTTGTGGCTTTGGAGGCTGTCCTGGAACTAGCTCTTGTAGACCAGGCTGGTCTCAAACTCACAGAGATTCACCTGCTTCTGCCTCCCGAGTGCTGGGCTACCACTAGTATTATGTCAAAGTATAACCTCATTTTTCATCTAAACTGGCAAGAAAAATGATTCTCCTACTTAGCCCTTACCAAATTCGAGCTGACATTTTACACTGCCTCCCTTCTCGACTGGGTTAGAACTGGGCCCTGTAGCCCGTGATCCAGACCAGTTCTCTTGGAGTCCCCTGTGTACTCTCAGTAAGTAAGGCCTGGGGTACTATGAAGTCCCAGAATCCCACCTCTAGCTGTTATTTGGGGCAGCCTGGGGTCCTTTTCAGACAGCCCACGTGACTCTGGCTGCAGGCGAGCTGCCCTCCTAGGGTTACTTACCACACCACTGGGAAGAGGATGGCACCACAGCACAGCAAGTCAACCAGGAACAGAGAGTCCTTCCACAAGCTATACTCTGTCGTGCCCTCCTCGGTGGACTCTATGATGATGTAGGCCACATTTGCCAGCACCTACAGAACACGAGACCCCAAGGCATTTAGTGCTGTTATAACAGTGGCCCAAGTGAGACACTCACCCATGCTGTCAGCCTCAGCCAGTGGCTGCAGTGACATTGCCATCCAGAAGCCCAAACCTTCTCATACAGTATTCTGACTCCCTTAAACTGTCATGGTAGAAAAACTGTGAAGAGATACCCAAGGACCCTCAGTGTTTCTCTCTGTCCCATCAAGTCTTCCTAGCCCAGGAAACAGATTCAGGGAACACTACATTACCCCAGACTGCAGCCATATCAGCCTGCAACCAGGCCTCAGGTTAGGCTTACCAAATTAAGATGTCCCCAAATCCCTGGCCCATAGAAATGGAGATTTACTACTTGGCGTTGCCTCAGATCATTTAAGTCTGGGGTGGTACATAGCAGCGGGTAATGGAAACACTTTGTTTTGGGGCACTCAAAGCCTCAGAAAGTCCCAAAATCTCCTGGGCAGGTGGCACTTCCCATCGTCCCACATAGTCAGGATGCCAACACTCCTCAGGCCCAGCTCTTCCTGAGAACTCTTGATCCTCATGGACAACAATTCTCTTTTTTTTTTTTAAGAAAAGATATATATTATATATATATATATATATATATATATTATATAATATATATTAGATTTATTTATTATGTATACAGTGTTCTGTCTGCAGGCCAGCAGAGGGCACCAGATCTCATTACGGATGGTTGTGAGCCATCATGTGGTTGCTGGGGATTGAACTCAAGACCTCTGGAAGAGCAGCCAGTGCTTTTAACCTCTGAGCCATCTCTCCAGCCCAGGGACAACAATTGTAAGTGGCTGATACAGAGACCAGAGGTCGGATCAGCAAGATGTGCAGATTCCAGTGACTGTTCCGCTCCTCACAGGGGCTAGTCAGTCCAGGACCCCTACACTGCACACTGCACACATCTGCCTCCATGTCTTGCTTTTATTTCCACAATCAGGGCTTTGCCTTGATTTTAACCCTGCCCCTGGGCTTAACTGAGACCCCACTGTGTATCAGGGAAGTTTCTGGTGTATGACACTTTCTTTAGCAAGTACATGAACTATGATGCAAAGATAAACATGAGGCATGTTGAGGCTGGAGAGATAGCACAGCAGTTAAGAGTACTTGCCGGGCAACGAGGAGGATCAGAGGCTGGATCCCAGCATCCATTTATCAAGTCGGGGTCCTAAACAATTATATATATAACCCCAGCTCAGAGTGGGGTAGAGATAGGATGATTGTTGGACTTACTGGCTTCTAGTCTAGTCTAGTCTACAAATGCAAACCAAAATGCACACACTGTTCCCAGAGGCAATGCTGAGCCACACCCTACAGTGCTCTTGAACACCATGTAACTCATTCCTGCTTTCAGGTAAGAGTTTAGGGTGGGGCAAGCACAGTGCTTGCCTTGCCTATTCAAGGTTCTGCGTTCCATGTCAAGCACTACAAGAAAAAAAAAAAGAAAAAAAAAAAAAAAAGGAAAACTTTCTGGTACTCCCCATGACAAAAGGAAGCTGCTTAGACTTTGGTCAAGACTTTCCCAGACCAGACCCCATTGTCTAAACACTAACTTCCTTAGTTTTCTTGGGTGACATTTAACATGGATGGCCTTGTGTGTTCACCTTTGAGGAGTCAGCAGGATAGAGCTTCTTTATCATACCCCAGCTCAGGCCAGGGGAGGAGTCAACAGACAGGACAGCCTGAATCTGCCAGAAGGACATGAAGGACAATTCCCTAAGGGCAAGGAGAACTCAGGTTCTGTCAGGTACACACTCATAAAACCATGGCAGGATATGTATGGGACTCCATCTGCCTAGAGCTGGCCCTGGTGATTTGGTCACCAGAAGACCTTAGCTTGTCTGGTTCGCCTGACAAGTGTCACAGGTATCTGTAGCTACTCCTTTGCCTATCACATTCCTTTTCTTAAACATCCACGTTCTTTCTCCATTGCAAAGCCCTTCTAGATCATTCTGAAATGATCTAGATCATTACTTTCTCCCTGAAAACCTACAGCAACTGGTTTGTGTCACAGTTCAGGTGCTAACCCACCTCCCTCCCTGCTGAACAGCCAATCAATACCTAAACAGCCAATCAATACCCAGAGATGATACAGCCCAGGAAATTTCCCCTTTCTTCCTCTCCTGCCAGCCACACCCAAGCTATGGTCTTAAAGGAGCTGACCTCACCAAAGGCATGGCCGTGGCTAGGCAGCTGGGAAGAGGTACCTAGCTGTGGTGTCCTCGGCTTATCTCTGTTTCCTTCCATAGATTGCTGGTGTAAGACAAACCATGGGTCCTCCCTGAGGAGCTATGCACTTGTTAGTCAGGTCTCAGACCACAGCCTCCAAACACAGGATGAGTTTTAAAATGTTAGCCCTATGGGGCCACTCTTCTATTCCACTTTGCAGGAAAACTCACTGAAGCTAATCAGTCCTAAAATTCTGCAGGGCACCTGGGCCTACTCATGAACAGAACCATTTTGCTAGAGGCAGCTGAAGCAGAAGGCACAACAGCATTTGTCCCTCACTGTTCTGCAGCCCTAACCACAATCTAGGATGACCTGTCTGAAGGCAAGTGGCTCCAGGACTTCCAGCACACACCCGAAGTCTAGATCTGTCAGCACTCAAAAAGGGAGCCCCTATCTGCAGCTCACGATATAGAAGCTCAGGTTTACAAGTGAGCTGACTCCCTGCAGACAGGCCTGGAACTGAGCCTGCCCAGAGCTAGGGAGGACTGACAAGCCAGCCAGTTCCAGTACCTGGAGTGGGATGACAATCATGAAGATCTTCTTGTCTTTATCAGACAAGATGTGCTTGATGAAAGCCCAGCCAGTGCCAATGAGAGCGATGGTGATGAACAGCAGCGCCCCCTTTAGACTGGAAGACAGAACATTTCATAGCTACCACAAGGCTCTGCAGACTCTAGTCCCATCAGTCACCCTATCAACTCATTCCATGATCCCACACCCCCACCCCACTTCTTCTTCCTTCTTTAAGATTTATTTATTTATGTATATGAGTGCTATGTATGTATGTATGTATGTATGTATGTATGTATGTATGTATGTATGCCTGGACAACAGAAGAGGGCACTGGATCACAGATCACAGGATAGATGGTTATAAGTAACCATGTGGGTATGGGAAACTGACTCAGGACCTTTGCAAGAGCAGCCAGAGCTCTTAACCACTGAGCCATCTCTCCATCCTCCCATTTCTTTTTCTTCTTTTTTTTCACATAACCCAAGCTAACTCAAAATTTAATTTAAAATGCAGTCAAAGATGATCTTGAACTTCAAATCCTCTTGCCTCTGTCTCCACCTCCTGAGCGCTAGGATCACGGGTGTGTACTAGTATGCCTGGTTTTTGCTGGGGATGGAGTCCAGGGAGTCATGCATGCTTGGTAAGCACTCTACCAACTGAGCCACATCCCCAACTCTAGCCCGTAAGTATCTCTGTAAGGCATTTTATGATGCAGGCACTACCACACTGTCTCTTAGACCGGCATACTTACAGGTGAGTTATGTAGTACACAACAGCCCAGCCTTCGATTGGAAAGCCCTGCGAGGAGATATAGTGGTAGTCGATCTGAAATCAAACAGCTGTGATTCAGAAAGGTCATGCCACATCCCAGTGCAGGGTGAAGCAATAAATGACTCCAGGAGACCCCGCGATGGGGAATGGGTTCTGCCCAGCCACCCCACTGTCTGATACCTCCATTGCCAACTGACCAGCAAGTACACAAGTGTGCTAATACACTTAACTGAGACAGGTTGACAGAGGTTTCAATGACCTTAACAGCCAGTCCAGGACACTCTCTGGATTCACACTGGCAAATGCTCTCACTCCAGCCATGCATGCTGTCTTGAAAGTCCTGCTGCTCACAGATAAGACAGCAGCCAACTGGTCAGTAAAAAGACCCATGTACAGGGACCTGGCTTCAACAATCTCCAAGTTTAGATACTTGGGATTGTCAAACATTTTAACTTAAGAGGCAGATTCCTGTAAGAACCGGGAAGGTTGGCCATGGCACACAGCCTTCATTTTCTAAATGGCATCATGATTTTAAAGTGGCTCAGAGGCCTTCCCAAGAATCTCTTAACTTAGATCCAAAGGGGTAATTATCCAAGTAACTGCCATGTGTGTTGTTGTAAGTGGGTGCATTTTTGCTTTCTTCCACGACTCTATTTCAAGCATAGGAGAACCAACCACATGCACTTTATGTATATCTCAGACCCCAAAATCAGGGAAGCTGTGATCTTGGCCCCACAGACAAGCTCATTTTCATGTGCACTGGTTCTCAGTAGTCAAAGCTCAGTTCTTGGGCTCCTGAACTTTGTAAGATTTGTTTTTTTTTTTTTTTTTTTCCTTCAGTAAGTTTACTGAACTTCACTGGCAGGCATCCAGGGATGCTTAGTAAAATGAGGGAAGTCCAGGAAGTCCCGGCAGGGGGCGCTCATCTCCAGATGACATAAACAAGGGGGAAGTGTGTTCAATGTGCACAGAGACTCATATCTATAATCCAGCACTCAGGAGCTAAGCCAGGAGAATCACAAGGTTTTCGAGGCCAGCCTGATCGAGAGTGAGATTGTCTCAAAAACAACAAAATAAGAACAAAAGCCAGTGTTCTGGAGAGATTGTGGCCTGTAAGTAGTACAGGAGACTGAGCTCACTGGCCCCATGGCCAGTGCTCCACACAAGGGGCTTCATGAGAAACACATTCTATCCCCTCGATCCCACCTGTGTCCTGCCTTCTAACTTATTTCCCCAATCAAGTATGCACATCCATCATTTCATAAATGACCCCAAATACTAATACATACTGCATGGAACACCAAAGACAGAGACTTGGTGAAAGGAAGGGCCGCCATCAACCAGTGAATTTTAAAAACATCATTCCTACAAAAAGAGAGAAGAAAGAATTAAAAGACTCTACTTCCCCAAAGGCAGCCACGGTGTCAGGTACATTTCTTTGTTTTTTGAAACAGGACCTTTCCACATAGCCCTGGCTGTCCTGGAACTCACTATGTAGACCAGGCTGACCTCGAACTCATAGAGATCTTCCTGCCTCTGGAGTGCTGGGACTAAAGGTATGCGCCACCATGCCCAGTTTCATCAGATATATTTCTAAGCAAGCACCAAGTACAATCTGAGCAAACCATAAACATAAAGCCGTTTTCTTTTCTTTTTACAAACCAGTTTTTGCCCGCAGGAATGGCCTCAGATGAGTCTGTGGTGGTTTGAATGAGAATGGTCCCCATAGACTCACACAGTTGAATCACTGGTCTCCAGTTGATAGAACTGTTTGGGAAGGATTAGGAGGTGTGTGTGGCCTTGTTGGAGGAGGTGTATCACGGGAAATGACAAGTCATTCCTAGTTAGCTCTCTGCTTCTGAATTATGAATCAAAATGTGAGTTCTCAGCTACTGCTCTGGCACTAGACTTACCTGGTGGTCATGATGGTCATGGACTCACCCTCCGAACTGTAAGCCTCAAATAACCTCTCTTCTATAAGCTGCCTTGGTCATGGTATCTTATCACAGTGGCAAAAAGTAACTAAGGCAGAGTCCCACAACATTCCTAATACACAGTTTCATGCAGTGACTGGGAGTGATGCACTGCAGACAGGCAGGATGGATGCTGAGGTATGGATGAGGTTAGGATGGACATCTAACAAAGTCCACCAGTTTTCTCCCTGGAAACCACACTGAGTGAGTCACACAGCAATGAGGGAGGGCAGTCCTAGAGACAGTGTGAAATCCCAGGGAAGACAGGAAAGGAGGTGTAACTGCAGGTATCTGAGCCCACGCAGGTCTGGGACCTAGCCACTGTGACAAGTGAGGAGAAAGTGCTGGCACCAGCCCAGTGGATAAAGGTCCTACCCTGATCGCCCCTCACAAGCTCTAGGCCACCCTTGGGCTCCAGGCATTAGATTCTTCCTCCTGTGTCTACCCCTACTCCTATAGGAAGGAACTTGAGGCTATATGAAGAAAAATAAAACTCTTAAAGTATACACAGACTTGAGTAAGAGCCAAGGACATGAGTACACTCTCACACATCAAGGCACTGACAATCTCATACCGATAAGTGCATGGAATAGGAGCAGTATATTTGCCAGAGAGAGGGGTAAAGCAATGGAACAGACAGGAGAGTGCAGAAGGAAGATCCACAGGTGTAGAAGCTTGATGGAGGAGACAGTGAACTTGACGGGAAAGGATAGACTGGTAAGTGACTGTGGTGGCAAAAAATTAAATGGAAACTACACGTAGACGAAAGTAAGCTGGTCTCACTATCCACTTACCTAGAAGGGTTCTAGAATAGCTCAGCTGTGAATGAAACACACCTTGTGACCTGGAGTCACAAAGGGCCCCTTGGACCCAAGAAGCACTACCCTAAGACAAAATTAGATGGTGGGGCTCCATCACAATCAAAACCTTCATCCAACAATACGCACTGCTGACAAGCTGTGTGACCAAAATGACTGGAGACAAGGCCTGCATGTGGAGCCAGGTGAGGGATCAATCCAGAGCACACAAGAATTTTGTTCATGCAAAATGGGAAAACCCAACAGGAAAATATGCAAACAATACAGGCCTGCAACGATAGTGCCTAGCAAGGACATTCAGACATGGGAAGTTAAGACCCAGAAGTTTACACACACCAGACTGGCACATATCAGGGTCACTTGTGCTAAATGGATGGTGCCAGGGCTCAGGCTCCCCTGGCAAAAGTGAAAATGGTATAGCCACAAGGTGAGCAATCCAACAACAATGAAACTCAACTAGAGTAGGCCACAACCCTGTGGGCCTCTGCTCAGGACTGCTCCTCAGAGGACAAGTCCCTAGGAGATATCAAAAAGTAGGAGAACAGGATACAGCAGCACTGTCTAGGGCAGCAGGAAGATAGTGGCAACCTGGATGTAGACCTGTCTCTAAGAACTACAGGGGTAACACTTGACAAGACAGCTCATAGGACACTGTGGTGTGGCTAAAATCAGCCATCTGGATGCAGAGTCATCAGTGCAGCTGATGGAAAAGGCAGATTTAAACAGCTGCATCTGCAGACAACACTTTCTGTACATTTAAAACATACAGAAAACCCCCCAAAAAAACCCAACCAAACCAAAAAACCAGCATATCACAGACATTACTTACAAGAACATACAAATGTGCCAAACTGTATATTCAGCATATTGGGGTGACTTTCCATAGCTCAGGAAAAGTGGGCAAGGGACAGGAAGTAAGGGGGGATGGTCACTTGGGAGAGGAGCATGCACAGAGCAACAATGAGACCACAACACAAGCTGAGCTAATTTCCTGGGTACTTTCCTGTTCTAGTGACTGCTTACTTGAAGGTCAATAGGAAGTCCAGGCCAGAGCAGTCTGTCACTATTGAATGGCAGTGGGCTTTACCCAGAGTGCAATACTGCCTACTATGAAAGGCCACTCTCACATCCTGGCAAGTTTGACTTGAGTTTCTCAGTTAAGCACCCCCATGCTGAAGCAATGAAAGGCTCTGAAATCATGGCAACTTGATGATGACCTCTGCAATGTCAGAACTCCACCTCAACAAGCCCAGGGTGGCAGCCAACCTATAAGCACTGAAAATCATCAGCTGTCTCTCACTCTGCCAGCACAGCACAGCCCCCTTCTCCCACTGTGGGGTACACAGCATACTAAACCTGAAAGGGGAGGCAGGCACAGCAGGCATCCCTGGCCTCCAGCCCCAGCTCAGTCAGGTAACTGGCTGTCTCTCACTTCCACTCTCTGGGCCTCAGGACATTTATGTGCCAAAGATGTCTCATTCTTTCCAGTTCTATGAGAGTAACAAGTGTCCTAAACACTCCTGGCAGCCTTGGGGGTCATATGACTATGTGAAACACAAACTTCCAACCCCTGGACATTCGCAGGCCATCACATGGGGGTGGCTTAAATTGCATCTTTATGGATGCATACACATCCACACAGACCTAAAAGTGTGACAGGCACAAAATAGGTCAGCCCCACTTAACCACAGATTTTGTTGTTGTTTTTCGAGGCAGGGTATCTTTAACCTCAGATTTAAAACTGTAGCCACCATTTTATCCAAGTGAGCTGAGACAATGGCATCACCATTGCTGAGTAAAGGGAAATGAAACACCTTGTTTGCATAGCACCCTGATGCTAAGCCCTCTTTATCGGGTACACAGACATAGAGCAGAGCTCAGGATGTTAAGAGGCTCTGCAGAAAGCTGGGCGTTGGTGGCGCTCGCCTTTAATCCCAGCATTCGGGAGGCAGAGGCAGGCAATCTCTGTGAGTTCGAGGCCAGCCTGTTCTCCAGAGAACCCTGTCTCAAAAAAAAAAAAAAAAAAGAGGCTCTGCAGAAAGAATGGCAATTATTACTGCTTCAGTTTTGTAGATAAGAAAAAAGACTCAGGGAAGAGAAGCAGATAATAGGAAGTCACAAGTGTGTGCTTGGGGCAGAGTCATGTGCATATGTACAGGTCAGAGGACAACTTGCAGGAGTCAGTTTTCTCTTTCTACCACATAGAACCAGGGGGTTGAACTCAAGCCATCATTAGGCTTGGTAGCAAGTGCTTTTAGTCATTTAAGCCAGCATGCAAAATTCTTTTAAAAGGGTCCACATACAAGACTGAGTGTCTGCTAAAAGGCAATCAAGGCACCAGGGGTTTCAGCATCTGCCTCAGTGCTCCAAGGAAGGGGTGTCTGGGGCATCTAATTATGTGAGTTTTGGGTGGCATGGTGTATCAGATTTGCACACCCTAAGTCTATGGGCCTTTTAATGTGAAAATACTTTATACTATTTTGTTCCAAGATTTCTGGGCAGGGAGACATGGAAGTCATACTTATGTAGCCACTCTCCTCAACAACAAAAAAACAGAAAGCCAGAGCCTTAGGGTTTGGGACAAGGGTCCTGGTGAAAGGCAGAAGGACTCTAAAGGGTTTTTTCCCAGGCTCAAGCTCCTGGCAGACACAGAGAAAGTCCAGTGAGGTTTTGAGCTGAAGCTTGCAGAGCTGGAGGCTTTCAGCTTCCACTTGGGCAGTGGCATCCTCACTAACTCCTCTCAAGATGGATGATCCCTGAAAGGCACCACCCTGGTACCACACTCCCTGTGTGAAGCTTCCTGGGCTACAGTGTGTTTGCTTGTGTGTTTATGCTAACAGTTGGATCTGCTCTCTAAACAGAACAATAAGAGTGGCCAGCAGCACAGTAAGCAGAGCCTCCCACTAGCCTCTAGGTCTTGAAGAAGACACCCTGAAGCTGGCAGGGCTGTTCAGTGCCATCTACCCAGGGGCAGAATCCAGCAGGATGAAACACACAGCTCTCCACACACTGAGAGCACTTACCTTCGCTTACGAAGGATATGAATCCAGACGGTCCCAGATAGAAAGAAGAAGGCAGCCATGGAAACATACAACTTGGGGAGAGGGATCTCCCCAGCAGAGAGGTAGCTGTCAGGGTTCTTCTCAGTGATGTCAATCTGTGACCAGTGGAAGATGGCTCCCTCTTAGACAACACACATCCACAGCTGTCTCACTGAAGCTCAAGAGCATACGTGCCCACAGGTAACAAGCAGGTTGCTACTGTCTGGGATGAACACACCCCACCCAGCTCTACACTTCCTTCTGCAGGAGCACCCTGCCCACTTTCTCCAAGTGACATTTCACATGCCCTTGATTGCAAAGGGTGAAAAAAGCCCTGCTTCATCCCTAGCACCAAAACCAAAGCAAAATAAAACAGAAAAGCTCCCACAGAAAGCTCCCACCCTATTCTTACAGAGAAGCAGGTGTCTCACACTGACAGCATCCTTGTGGATGGCCCCATGAGGTACTCACATTCAGGCTGAATGAGACCTTCTCACTAGGCTGCGGCGTGTTGCCTGGGCACTTGTGGAAGTAAAGGCTGTACAGGCCTTCCTGGTCATCAGTGCTGATGTTAAAGAAGAACTGGGAAAGAAGAAGAAAGAGGTGCTCACAGCCTCAGCCACAGCTCCCAGTCTCAGAAATAAGTTAGGGGCCTGAGCACACAGGCTAGCTGGCCTCGGAACCTCCAGAGCAGAGGTTAGAGGGGGTGGTCCTCATCTTGTGAACCTCTAGTACCTTATGCCAGTGTTCAAGCACAGAGATGGCTCCATGGTGATCACCTGTACGCAGTGGCCTGGGTTCTCTAACTCACTTCTACCATAGCCACCTGCCTGGTTCTGCTGAGGTCAGCAGAGGTAGCCAAAGACACAGCATCTCATTTTCAAGTCGACAAACTACATCACTTTCAGAAACATTAACAGTGGGCCACTACTTGTCACAACTTATCAAAAGTCCTATACACACAGGACCAAAGTGTGCCACTGTAGGCTCTTCCAAGTTAAGAAAGGCACAGCTCTCATGAGGAAAGCAGCACCATGTGCCACTACCAGGAGACACCCACATGTACCTCACAACTGGGCTGCCTGGGTAGGGCACTCAAGGGCTTTGGGCCTCTCTGACCTCCAACTACATCACCTTCACTCAGCACAGGTTCTTCCAGGTGCACAGCCGTCAGCTTCTGTCACGCCTGGAGTGAGAGGCAGCATGACTGGTGGATGGGAGAGGCTGAGGGGTCACAAGAGGACCTAAGCAGAGCGGAGCTGGAACCTGGGCCTGTCACTCACACTGCACTGTCACAAGGTTTCTCACTGTCAGAGACTCATGGCTTCCTTAGCAGATGGAGCTAGCCGCCTAGTGGTGGGAGGGGGTGGTCCTGCAGCCAAGGGATCCAAGAGCAAGGTGCCAGTGAAGACTTAACCTCTTACATGGCAGAGATGGAGTAAACTTTACTCCAAGGTGACTCATACCTGAAATGAAACTGCACCATCAATCTTACGAATTGAGAAGGATTTCTCTGCTGTTGCCTAAAAGACACAAGAATCTATTTCAGGCCAAAAGTGGCAGAAAACAAGCTTAGAAAAATCAAAGTTAATTGGAGGGGCTGAAAACACAGCTCAATAGCTAAGAGCACTGGCTATTTTTGCAGAGGTGCTGGACTCAATTCCCAGAACACAGAATCCCACAACTGTTTTGTAATTCCAATTCCAGGGGGTCTGATGCCCTCTTTTGGCATCTAAGGGCACTGCATGCATGTGATACACATACATGCAGGCAAAACACCCAAACACTTAAAATAAAAAATTAAAGCAAAACTGGATGGTGGTGGTGGCATATGCCTTTAATCTCTCTTGGGAGGGGTGAATCTCTGAGTTCCAGGTCATCCTGGTCTACAGAACAAGTTCCAGGAAGGCCAAGGCTACACAGAGAAACCCTATCTCAAAAAAACAAACAAAAGCTAGTTGAGCTGGAGAGATGGTTTAGTTGTTAAGAACACTTGCTGCTCTTACAGAGAATCCAAGTTTAGTTCCCAGTACTCACATGGTGACTTACAAACTTCAACTACAGTTCCAAAGGATCCAACACCCTCTTCTGGTTAACATAGGCATAAGCACACATATACATACATGCAGGGGAACACTCATTGTACTAGTTAGTTTTACATCAACGTGATATAAGTCTAGAGTCATCTGGAAGGAGGGAAACAACTGAGAAAAATGCCCCCTCAAAATCTGGCTGTTGGTGCTGGAGAGATGGCTCAGAGGTTAACAGCACTGACAGCTCTATCAAGAGATCCTGAGTTCAATTCCCAGCAACCACATAGTGGCTCACAACCATCCCTTATGAGATCTGGTGCCCTCTTCTGGTGTGCAGATATACATGGAAGCAGAATGTTGTATACATAGTAAATAAATAAAATCTTAAAAAAAAAATCTGGCTGTTAGGTATTTTCTTAATTAGTGATTGATGAGAGAGGGTCCAGACCATTGTGTGTGGTGTCACACCTGGGCTGGTGGTCTTGGGTTCTATAGGAAAGCAAGCTGAGCAAGCCATGGGGAACAAGCCAGTAAGCAGCATCCTCATGGTCTCTGCATCAGCTCCTGCCTCCAGCTTCCAGCCCAGCATGAGTTCTTGTCCTGACTTCCTTCAGTGATGGACTATGGTGTAGAAATGTAAGCCAAATAAAATAAACCCTTTCCTCCCTGGCTTGCTTTTATTCATGGTGTTTCATCATGGCAAAAAAGAGCCCTAACTAGGACACTCATACACATAAAATAAAAATAAATCAAAGCTAGCAAAAAATAAAAAATAAAAAGTTCTTCAACACCAACTTGACTATAGACCTTCGAGAGCTCTCTGACAGAGCCTTTCACTGTCTTTCCAGATAGGTCTAAGATCCTAAGATCCTTTCTCAGAGAAGGCAGTTCCCTTTCCCATTTCCTTCCTTCCTGGCTACTCTCTAACCCCCTCCCCAGTCTTCCTGTGAGTGTCTTTCTACCCTACAGCTTCTGCAGGACTAAGGATGCTGCCCTGGGCAGAGCCAAACATCCCACCTAGACTCTGCTCCTGACTTGAAATATTAGAACACTGTCTTCTGCACAAGCCATGAAAAGAAATGGGCTACATATATACAGGAGCAGGATAAACTCTGATGGTTATGCTGAACAAAGGTAACAGACGAATACATCCTACTTGGCTCATTTCTATAAGGCCCCCTAAAGCTGCTGTCTACTGCAGTGACTGCTCCCCAGGCACAGGATGAAAGGGGGCAGGAGAAACCATTGAAATAATGAACACATCCACAATCTTGATTGACAGGTCAAATGTATCTAACTGCCCCTGTAAATTGTCACCCAATCTTAACTTTGCAAAAATGGTTAGAAGGAAGCAAGCAAGCAAAGCTAGGCCTGATATGTGCATCCGTGATCCTAGCTTGGGAGGCAAAAGCAAAGCAGGAGGATTAGGAGTTCAAGGCCAACCTTGGCTATGTAACAAGGTGAAGCCAGCCTGAGCTACAGGAGACCCTGTCTACAAACAAAAAATACAATCCCCACATTGAGGAATCAGGACATTGCAAAACAAACCCTTTTCTGCTCTCCTACTCACTTCTGTGCAGTAATATCTCTCTCTCTTCTTCCCTTCCACTGTTCCATCTCCCCCGAGACAAAACCTTGTTTACATTCCAAAGCTCTAGTCTAATTCATCTCAATCCTGTTTTATCACAGCAGGTCCTTCCCAGGCCTGGGCATCACTCTGTTGACCCTGCAGTGTTTTCAGAATCATGAGCTCTAATAACTAACCTAATCACAGGCTCCTGACAACCTCCCATGGCCTGTATGCCAGCATCCTGTACCACCTGTGCTCCCCAAGTCTGTCTTAGGGGGCACCCCCACTGCTTGGGCTTCCCCTGTGCTGTGCAATCCAGCACTCCATGTAAGTTTGAAAGGTTTTCAGTGTGTTGATGCTGTCTCTCCAAACACAAGCCATGTGTCATGCACACATAGATACATACATACATACACACACACACACACACACACACACACACACACACACACACACGGACACCCAAAGAAGCTGGAAGGAGGTCCATGCTTACCTTTGAATCCACTGCACTTCTTCTAGCCTTCGAACCATCTAGAAGCACAAACATTTAAAAGGTATCACTGTCTAATTCACCTCACATATCATACATCACAGTATCATTTTACAGGGCTCCAGCTAATCTAATATCCCATCACCAAAACAAATCTCAGTGCCTCCACCTCTTCAGGTCCCCAAACATAATTACTGGGCAGAAGAAGTAGCGAAACAAAGTGGAATACTGCAAGTGTCACTGTGTCAATCATTACAGAACCAAGGGAAAGGCTCTGTATAAATTATGTGGACTGCAGAGATGCCACATAAAACAGCTCTCCATGCTTTCTAAGCCAGCATGCTCAGAGGCAGTTTGACAAGCATCTAATTAGTGCAGTTGACTTGGAGAAAACCTCTGTGTGTAGTGCTGAGGATGCTGGGGATGACACTCAGCCTGTGTATGGGAAGCACTCTTCCCTGCGCTGTACCACCAGTCTCGATTTGCAGGTAGATGTCTTGCTGACTTCTCTTTTTCATTACTGTTGGTTTTTGGAGGTCCCCCCCAATAACAGTGGGTTAAGATTACTAGCGGAGAAAAATGACAAATTATATCTTAATTTAAAAAAAGAAGCTGACTAGTAGATGGCTGGGGATATAGCTCAGCTAACAAAGTGCTTGCCTGGTGTGCATGAGGCCCTCGATGCCTAGCACCCTATGAAATGGAGTGTAGTAGTGCACACCTGTAATCATAGTACTCTGGGTACTATGGAAGATGAAGAATAAGTTCAAGGTCATCCTCAGCTACACAGAGAAGTCACGGTTAGACTGTGCTATGAGACAGATCTCAAAATCCAAAACAAACAAAAAAAAAACATTGCTAGCAGCTTTTTTCATGGAACTTGCGTCACTATCCTTAGGAGACCCCTCCTGGGGAAGGAAGCTGTGGTAGTTTGAATGTAATTGGCCCCCATAATTGCATAGGAGTGGCACTATTAGGAGGTATGGCTTTGTTAGAGTGTACATGGCCTTGTTGGAGGAAATGTGTCACTGTGGGGGTGGGCTCTGAAGTTTCCTATGCTTAGGATACCACCCAGGACTTCTGTCAGTCAACATCCTGTTGCCAGCAAGCCAAGATGTAGCCAACACAATATCTGCCTACATGCCACCATGTACTCCACCATGATGGTAATGGACTGAACCTCTGAAACTGTCAGTAATCCACCCCAATTACATGTTTCCATTTGTAAAGTTGGCAGGGTCACAGCATCTCCCCACAGCAATAGAAACCCTAAGACAGCAGTGTAGCCCTGCTGCAGGAAAGAAGGCAGTGTTTCATGAGCACAAGGGATTTGGACAAGCAGAGCCAGAGCACAGGAATGGAACTGCACATCTCACTCCAGTTCTTTCCTGTGCTTCCTAATTTGCATCAACCTTCAGCAAATCTAGAGAAAAGTAAGTAGTAAATGGCCTTAAAAGGATGTATATGAACCATTGGATGAGACTAACAGTTAATACAACATATCAACATCCGGAAGGGGGTTACTGCCTCAGGAACAGCAGTGTGTATGGCCCAGGGCTCGGGAGGTGGAGGCCAGGAAGCAGGAGCTCAAAGCCTGGTCACACAAATCCCTCTCCCCAAAACACCAGAAAAGGAAAAATAAAATCAAACATGGTCTCTTCTGCCTTTTCATTTTTGCATTTCTCTCCAAACTGGGTCTCCCTTTGCTGCACAGGCTTGCTTTGACTGGGCACAAGTGCTCTTTCTGCCTCTGCTTCCCAAGTACTGGGGCTGTAGACATTCACAGTGCCCAGCACTTCAGAGAAACAAACCAACAAAACAAAAGCACTACCCAGTATCAAAGTGTTAGCAGCCAGCATTTCTGCACTCTGATGGATGCTGGCCATCCACCTGACAGGGAATGGAGTGTCAGTATTCTCAAAGGCTATTTATCCTTTAAGCCAGAGAATCCAGCTTCACTAACCCATCCTAAAAACAGTACTACACACACAATAATTTTCCTTTTTAAAAAGACTTACCTTAAATGTGTGGTGTGGCTTATGCCTTTAATCCCACTACTCAGGAGGCAGAGGCAGGTATAACTCTGTGAGTTCAAGGCCAGCCTGGTCTACAGAGTGAGAGTGAGTTCCAGGACAGCCAGACAGAGCTACACAAAGAAACCCTATTTTGAAAAAAAAAAGACAAAAAACCTTTGTGTGTGTGTGTGTGTGTGTGTGTGTGTGTGTGTGTGTCTGTCTGTCTGTCTGTCTGTCTGTCTGTCTGTATGTATGTATGTATGTATGTGCCACAAGCATAGGTGCCAGTGGAGCTCAGAAGGGCTTTGGATCCCTTAGGACTGTGATTGCAGGTGTTGTGAACCTCCTGATATGTGTGTTGGGAGGTGAACTCAGGTCCTCTGGAAGGGAAACAAGCTTTCTTAACTGCTGAGCCATCTCTCTAGCCCCCACACCAAGGGGTTTCTAGGAATGAAGAAGTTCAGTGGCCCAATACCTGGAGATAACAATGGGTCGCTTTAAGGAAAAGGCTGAGCAAGTGACAGCATCATTTTCTTGGGCAGTGGGATGAAATGACGTAAACCAATAGGCATGCATAGGCTGTCCATATGATAAGGAGTTGTGGGCACCGTGTTCTAGGCTGAGGAAATAAGCCTACTCAGGGACAACTACCAAAGTGCTAAGTGGGGACAGATGAGAGGCCTCATTCCTCTCTTCCTTCCACATCCTTCTTTGGCTACAGTTAGTTCTGTGTGGCCTATAGAGCATCAGGCTGCAGTTCTTGAAAACACAATCTCTACAAAGCAGGCTTACCTTGGGCTCTCTGCACCTCGCTTTCTGTGGGGATGGAGCTGACAGCAGGCTCCTGGCTCTGACCCAGAACTTTCTCATCCTTGCTGAAGACAATCTTTGGTAACTGGGTGCCAGCTTCTGGTGGAGATCTGACTTTGACTCTATATCCACAGAAGACAGAAAGGAGAGTTCAGAGCAGTGTTCCAGTCTTCACTGAATGCTGTGGCGGGCCCAGCTCAAGCTCTGTTATTTTTTGCATGTGTTTGTTTTCCAGATAGGGTTTCTCTGTGTAGCCCTGGCTGTCCCAGAACTCACTCTGGACCAGGCTGGCCTCGAACTCTCAGAGATCCGTCTGCCTCTGCCTCCTGAGCACTGGGATTAAAGGCTTGTGTTACCTCGCCCAGCTCCAGCTCAAACTCTGAATCTGGCACCTTGTGCTGTCCCTGTCACAGGGGAGACGCAGATTCTGCCAACTACATGCTGTGCTGCAGAAAGAGTAAAGCACTGGCCAAGGGCTGGGGAAACCATGTGAGGACAGAGCAATAGCCTAGCCCAGACCTGGACCCCAGCCCTGACAGCCCAAGCTAGGAAGTAACTGAGCAAGGAGCCTGAAGTGTCACTCTAAAGCCAGGGTTTAACAATACATTAATACATGATTATTCTGTTCAAAACCACAGAGAAACCCTGTCTTGAAAAACCCAATAAATAAATAAATAAATAAATAAATAAATAAATATCTGTGTGAATAGCCCTGGCTGGCTGTCCTGGAACTCTATAGACCAGGCTGGCCTTGAACTCACAGAGATCCACCTGCCTCTGCCTCCCAAGTACTGGGATTAAAGGTGTGCGCCACCACTACCTGGCCCTTAAAGGAATCTTAATGTGTTCAGAAAACTGGTGAAAGGGGAAATAGAATAAGACATAAGGCTCTATAATACAGTCAAGTGAAGTGAAGGGATGTGTGTGAGGAGCTGAGGACACTATCAATTACTGGCCTAAAAGCCATTTCCTCCTTTCCCCTTCCTTTTTTTTTTTTTTTTTTAAAGATTAATTATGTGTTTGTGTGCGTATGTGGGTTTATGTGTACTACATGCATGCAGGAGCCTGCAGAAGCCAGAAGAGGGCTTCCAATCCCCTAGAGCTGGAGTTGTAGGGGGTTGTGAGCCACCACTGTGAATGCTGAGAACCACACCCAGGACACTGCCTACAGAGTGAACACCAAGAATGGGAGAGCAGAGATTAAAGGCACAAATCCCTAATGTGAGCAAACTGCCACTGACCTGCCCACCACCTAGGGACTTCAGGTGGGTGGTCAATCTTTGCTTTCATTCCTCCTGCCAGGCTCAGTGAGACCTTTCTCTGCTGGTGCCAAATACCTAGAAGACTGCAGCGTTCCTGACAGATGTTAGCAGAGGTGACCAGGAGAGGCCCAGAGTAGCTCTGTGAAAAGTACTTTACTTTTTAAGAAACTTCCTCACTGGTCTTTCTATTTCTGACCTTGTTCATCCATCTCTACATTGCCCACTCTAGGCTGCTATCGGCTAAGTCTGAAAATAATCTGGACACAAGATTCTTAGCTTGGAACCCTTTGAAGGCCAGAGAGCTAGCTCACTGGGAAAAGCACTAGTGGTAAGCCTGAACCTGAGTTCAAACCATGAACCTTCAGGGCAGGAAGAAGAGAAGCAACTCTCACAAGCAGGCACGACAGACGTGCACATGCACTCACACAATACAGAAACGTAAGAAAAAAAAAAAAAAAAAGGAAAAGGGAGAAGTTACATACAAGTTGGAGTGGCTGGGCCATAGAGGTGCTTGACTGGCAGGTGCTTGCCTCAGAATTATGAGGACCCAAATTTGATCCCCAGAAGCCATGTGTAAAACAGTGGGGCATGTGATGTGAGCCCGCAACCCCAGGGTTGGGAAGGTGGCCAGAGGAGAGTGCTGGAGTTCACTGGCCAGCTAGCTTAGGTAAACCAGCATAGATCAAAGCTCAGTGAGAGATGCTAGAACAGCTGGGCATAGTAGTGTACATCTTTCTCTTTCTTTTGGTTTGTTGAGACAAGGTTTCTTCATGTAGTCCTGGCTGTCCTGAAACTCACTCTGTTGACCACGCTGGACCTGAACTCACAAAGATCCACCAGCTTCTGCCTCCTGAGTGCTGGAATTAATGAATTAATTAAAGTTGTTCACCTCTTTAATCCCAGCACTCAGGAGGCAGAGGCAGGAAGGTCTCTGTGAGTTCAAGGCCAGCCTGGTCTATAGAGCAAGTGCCAAGACAGCTAGAGCTGTTACACAGAGAAACCCTGTCTCAAAAAAACAGGAAGGGGGACCACACGTGGCAGACGGACTACAAAATCCCTTAATTCATCCTTCACCTGTGCTCTGCCACTAAACCTGATCTCAAAGACAATCTCACAAAAGATACACCACTACTCTGAGGTAGGAGGACCCTGAGCTCTGGAGTTACACAGCCTGAGTGGCATAAGCTGCTGCCTGGATCCAGTCTATTTTCTTACCTGTTCCCTCTAATGTGTCCCCCAACAGCAAACTTGGGTGCTAAGGCCATGCTGATCGCTCTCTCTTCTGTGGACAAGGACACCCTTCCTGCTCTCATTCATCTGGAAAAGCTGACTCACCAGAGGGCTGCCTGCCTAACCCTGACCTGAAACTGTCCTTCCCTGCGGTGGTGTGTGTGTGTTGGGGGTGGGGGGTTGGCTCTTTTCTCTACTTTGCTGCAGTCATTTGGATTGTGCTTCGTCTGCCGTCCTCCCAGGTGGCCCCGTGTCTCTCAACATGTAACTCACCTCCAGCACTCAGCGCAGGACTGGCACGTGGCAGCTATCGGGCGAGTACTGTTGTAGCCAGTGCCCTCACTGCACTGAGGGCGAGCAGAGAGGACTTCAGAATTACTTACACACTTGCAGAGATGTCTAAGATGAGAAGGGTAACAGAAGATATAGACTGTTTTCTTAGAATACAGTAATTCACATCTTCATCCTGCCAAAGGAAGAACAAGCATGTATCATTGCACTCACTGTGGCAAGAACAAGATAGATAGGAGGCTCAGGCTTCTCCCAACAGGGAAGCTAGAGGTTCAGTAGCTGCCACCTCCAGCATAGGCGCTGTGGGCTGAAGGGTATCCTGAGCTCTAGTGAGGACACCAGTCAGTCTGTGACCTAAAACTGACCAGGCACCTGCAATTCTAGCACCTAGAAGGCAGAGGCAGGGGCACCAGGAATTCAAAGCCAGCCTCAGTTATATGATGTATTTCAGGCTACTCTAGGATACAAACCATGGTGGCTCATGCCTGTAATCCTAGCGCTTGGGAGACTGAGGCAAGAGAACTGCTCCAAGTTTGAGGCCACCCTGAGCTATAGAATGAATCCCTGTCGATCACTACTGTCCCCTCAGAAAAAAAGGGGGCAGGGCTGGTAAGATGACTCAGTGGTTAAGAGCACTTACTGCTCTTGCAGAAGTCCTGGGTTTGATTCTCAGCACACACATGATCACAACTGTCTGTAACTCAGTTCCAGGGGATCCAATTCTCCTGACCTCTGATGGCACCAGGCAAATATGTGGTACACAGACATGCATGCAGGTAAAATACCCCTATAGATCATTTTTTAAAAAGCAACTTACCAGGTAAGAAGAAAAGCCATCGTTCTTGGTCCGATCTAGACTGAAGCCAATCTGAAGGCAGGGAAGAGAGAAAAGACTAAGTCCCTCACACTGTCCATGACTTTCTTATGCAAAGAGCAGGAAAAGTGAAGCAAAAACACCAGGCCTGGCTTCTCATCTTTCTTAAGTGCTCTCTTGAAAGATGGAAATAGCTACTCAAGTAAAATCACTAATTATACATTTATTCAAGAATTGCAGGGCTGGAGAGATGATGGCTCAGTGGTTAAGAGTGTTGGTTACTATGCTCTTCCAGAGGTCCTAAGTTCAACTCCCAGCAACAACATGATAGCTCACTATAGATGCAGTTCCCTCTTTGGTGTTCAAGTGTACATGCAGACAAAGCACTCACATACGTAAAATCATAAATAACGTTAAAGAAAAAAAAAAAAGAATTGCAGCTTAGGGCTGGGGTGTGGCTCAATGGTAGAGCATTTGCCTACCATGGGAAAGGCTCTGGGTTCCACCCCCAGCATCTCACTGACCACAGGAAGTATAAAGTAAAGCAGATTCCTGGTGTGTACTTTGGTACTACCATGAAGAATTTTCTCCAGTTAGGCAAGGGGGGAAGGGGCTGAGAGAGTAACCCCCATTCTATTGGAAAACACTTGCCTCAGCCTTCGTTTTCACGTCTCCCTTAGGTTCATTCACAGAGAGGCTGCTGACATTGACCACCATGTACCCGTCCTTGAAGAACCCAAAGGTGTTCAGATGGACTTTACGCCTCACGTCATCCTATAGAGATTGAGGTGGATTTCTCATTAGTCAGCCTGTTCATTTGCTTGAAAAGTTATGGTGTCCAGTTTCATGATGGCCAAAGTTCCCATAGGTGTGGAGACAGACAGTGGCTGTCACAGGTAGCCTTCAAAAGCTCTTCAGAAATCCCACAGATGTCAAAGCTTCACAAAAGGCAATGGTGGACTCATTCATTTCAGCACACTAGTATGGGCTCTGGAGGTAAATTGGTCAGGATCAACTTGACATGTGAATTCCACAGCCAGATGAACCACGGTTTAATAACCTGCTCTACCCACCCCCCACCTCCAATTTTCCTGACAGAACAGTGTCGGGCATCTGGCAGGTACTAAAAATGTGACAGAGGTACTCAAGAGGCAGAGGCAGGAGGTTCTCTGTGAATTCAAGGCCAGCCTAGTCTACACAGAGTTCCTGAACTAGCAGGGTTACAGAGTGAGACCCTACTTAAGAGAGTGGTGGCAGGGAGTGTAGGGGCTAGCGCCTGCTGCTCTTCCACAGGACCTGAGTTCCACTCCTAGAAACCACATTCAGGGGACTCACGATTACCTGTAACTCCAGGGATCCTTCACTCTGGCATCTGTGGGCACCTGCATTCATGTGCACATACCCACATGCAGATACACACATCTATAAGTAACTAAGAATGACTAAAAAATGTAAAGCCAGGTGTGGTGGCATACTTGGGAGGCAGAAGCAGCCACATCTCTGAGAACTTGAGGTCAGCCTGGTCTACAGAGTGAGTTCCAGGACAGCTAGAGCTATTACAGAGAAACCCTGTCTCAAGAAAAAAAAAAAAAAAAAATTCTGGAGGTGGGGTGGGACCGGTGAAGTGAGTACAAATGCACTACTGACCTCAGCTCCTCCCAGACTTTTCTAACCCACAACTCAAATTATAAAGGACATTCACCTGGAACCAAATGATACAGAGAATGATGACCTTCAGGACAGACGCTAATGCAGAAGCACCCTCAAGAATGAGTCAAGTGGAGACAAGACTCTACTGGGCATGGGGAAATCCTGGGCTCTGCTGAAACGGTAGCTCACAGGGACATGCCCACCCCTGCCTGCCTCGTGTCCCAATCTCAAGCAGGACCACACATTCTAGGAATGGACCGGGACGGGGTATCAGCAAAGCCCTCTCTCTAACACCAAGTGCCTGGGGTTCTTCACAGCATGAACATTACTGGGAATTATAGGAACTGTAAGTGACAGCTGGCTCTTCACACTTAGAGATAGAATTACCCAGACATCAGCAGCTATTGACGGGACCCTCCCCTACAGCTGAAGTTCCCAGGTTGTCAGGCTGTCAATGGGACCCTCTGAGGCAATCAATATAATTCACATCCACATGACCCAAAAACAATGCACTGGGAACACTGCCACCAGGAGGGTTTTATTTCCTGGCTGACTCTGGCCCCTCCCAGCTGGATCTGATGGTGGGAACATAGGCCCTCAGCAACAGCAATGGTCTAATCCAAGCTCCCTCCAGACTCCTGCAATATCTCAGAATGGCATTGGCTCCCTCCCCCTGACCCCCTTCTATTATCCACTGGTTTCAACTCCCTCTTCCCTTTTTTGGTCCTCTGGGAATTTCCCTTAGTGCCAGAGTTCAGCTAGGCATTTAAAGCATGTTTGCTCACTCTCACTTCCCAGTGGGACAGAGGAGCACGAGGCAAATCCATACTCCCACAAAGAAATAAACGTCTGCAGGGTTGTGAGGCCTGCTAAAGAGAAAACAGGAAGAGTGGAGGCCCCTGGCCCTTCTGGGGTGGAATTAAGTCAGTCAGAAAGTGACCCAAGTGACGATCTTCCCTGTTCTTCAGAGGACACGCATGCCCAATACCATTGCAGGTGCATAAGGGAGAAGGATTTGATAATATTCGGCAGTGAGGACATTCAGTCCTCCAAGAGCCCCCAGAATCTCCTCACACCATCTCAGGGAGAAGCAAGCCCACTCACAGAACACACAGGACAAGGATTGGGAGGGGGACTTTCGGGGTGACTGTCCCCCAGAGAAAGGGACTTTACTTCCCAGCTGCTTGAGGGAAGGCAAAGCTTCAAACCCATTCTTAAGGCGCTAGTTAATCATTCCTGCTGACACCGCATGCATATCATGGGAATAATTATGCTGTACATTTATATAACTTTCAGCCTGTAGGGAAATGTTACATTTTTCTTATATTTTGTTTATTTACCAGTGTGTATATGTACATGTCACAGTACAAAGAGGACAACTTGTAGGAGTCCAATCTCTCCTTCCAATGTATGAGGCCCAGAGACTGAACTCAGGTCATCAGGCTTGGTGGCAAATGGCTTTACCTGCTGAGATATTCCACTGGCTCCAAATTAAGAATTTAAGGGTATGTTTCTTTAGCTATCCTGTAGGAAGTTTACAGCAGACTTAGTGGCACACACCGTTAATCCCCAGCACGTGGGAGGCAGAGGCAAGTGTATCTCTGTGAGTTCAAGGCCAGCCTGGTCTAAATAGTGAGTTCCAGAACAGCCAGTGCTACACAGAGAGACCCTGTCTCAAATAAATAAAGGTTTACAGAGGCTCCATAAGGACTGCCCCATATGTACTTTTCAGGCACCTGGAACTGACATGGTGGTACACACCTGTAACCCCAACACTTGGGAGGCAGAAGGAGGAGGATCAGGAGTTCAAGGGGATGAGAGGCCAGGTGGGAGCTCAGCATTCCCACCTTTCCTCCCTGACACTATCCCAGAAGGGCAGCAGAGCCCCAAGAGCTCAACAGTAAAGGAAAAAGAGGCAGGAACATAGAGGGTCTGCAGGAGCACCCCAGCTAACCCTGATAGATACAGCAAAAGAGAAGAGCCTTCAGCACCTCCTTTGCACAGGAACCAGCAGGGCTCTGAAGAGCTCTCTGAAACACCATGCTGCCTCTCTACAAGGCAGGCGCTATTGTGCTCAGACTAATGATGAAGAAGCAGGCCCAGACTAGTAAAGCTTGCTTAGATCACAGCAGGAGCAGAACCGGCATCCCAGCCCAGGTGTTCAGGAGCTGCATGCCTGGGCTCTTACTCATTGCATACCTTTCACAAGCAAAGAAACAGTGAATCTTATTTTGCTTTGAACTAGCCTGCATTACACAGGTGTTGAAAGTGCCAGGTTTGTCCAGCATATACACACATAGCCCAGCCAATTAGAGGAAGAAATCCCAGACAACCTACAACTTCACCTACAGGTATCTGAGTGTGTATCTCCAATGTGGGCTTTAAGAAAAGACAGAAGTGTGGTGTACTCTTAGTCACAAGAAGCTGAATAACAGGTTAATTCAATAAGATCATTCAGTTGTAAAAAGTTTAGGTCACCGGGACATAAAACACTATACTGGACTGAGGATGCAGCTCAGAGAGACAGTGCTGTCTGGAGGGTGTGAGTAAGACTCTAGGCTGGACACTAAGCACTTCCCGAAAGTAAATTCCCAGATACCCAAACAAGGTCAGCGTTAAAAGTGTGTGGGTCTTGCCTGGCTCTCCTCACAGGCACTCTGCCAACAACACAAACAATGGGCAAGCCCTAGTTTGAAGGTGAAACACTACTGATTAAAGTACCTTTTGTTTGTTTGTTTTTGTTTGTTTCCTTGAAACAGGGTCTCCCTGAGAGGCCCAGACAGACCCTGAACTGGAAATCCTCTCTTCACTCTCTTGAAGCCACTGCTGGGGCTGCCAGTGTTGGCCAACACACCAAGCCTAGATATAATCATCAGAGAAAATTGCAGCCCCTGATTATTCTGGATTATGTGAAGTTATTCTGAAATGCTTGCTCATATTTTCAATAACCTATTTTGTTAACCTGAAACTTTATTTTTAAAGCTAGGTGTAGTGGAGGGTGCCTTTAATCCCAGCATTGGTGAGGCAGAGACAGATGAATCTCTTGAGTTTGAGGCCAGCCTTGTCTATATAGTGAGTTTTAGGCCAGCCAAGACTACACAGAGAACTTGCTACAAATAAATAAATGTGAACCTATAAGACTGCTCGGTAAGAGCACTTGCTGCCTGCCTGCTAAGCCTGACAACCCACATGGTGAAAGGAGAGACCCTATTCCCACAAGTGGCCCTCCAAAGCCTACATGCTCATGATACACACTTGCCCCGCTCCCCCACTAAACAAGCAAAAAACAAATAATTAAAGCCAGATGTGGGTGTGGTAACCCCAGCACTAGAGAGGCTAAGGCAAAAGGACCACAGGCTGAAGGCCAGCCTGAGCTACACAGACCTTATCTCGTTTGGTTTTTGTTTTTTAATTTTTTAATTCCAGCACTAGGGGGAGCAAAGGCAGATAGATCTCTGTGAGTTCAAGGCCACCCTAGTCAACTTTGTGAATTCCATGTTAAATAGAGCTACATTGTAAGATCTTGTCTCAAAAAAAAAATTTAATGTAGGTTGTATTAGAAGAGACAGACAGACAGATGTGGATTTCTACTAAAATAAGTTGCTCTAGAAGTTCAGGTTTGGGGGTGGAGAGATGGCTCCAAGGTTGAGAGCACTGACTGCTCTTCCAGAGGTCCTGAGTTCAATTCCCAGCAACCACATGGTGGCTCACAGTCATCTGTTGTGAGATCTGGTGCCCTCTTCTAGTGTACAGATATACATGGAAGCAGAATGTTGTATACGTAATAAATAAATAAAATATTAAAAAAAAAGTTCAGGTTTACAGAAAAATAAAATAAACCTGAAAGTAAAAAACAACAGAAAACATGCTGACATCCTGAACCTCACCAGTAGTTGATTTAAATGAGATGTCACCTTTTTACTAGCAGGCTGACAGCCGTTTGAGCACGGGCTGTGCTGGGAAGTACGCAGGCCACAGAACACTCAGTCCACTGCAGGCTGACTCAGTTAAAGGAGTGACACGTTCCACAGGTCACAGCGGCACATGCCTGCATTCCAGTTGTTTAGGATCACAGAGAGGGAGGGGAAAGAGCATTATTGACAAAATAAGTCCTTTGTATCTTTCTGGAACTCTGCTTTCATTCTACCTTTCCTTACTCATGAAATGCCTCAGTCCTCTTTTAGTTTTTAACTTATAACACCAAGCAAGGAATAGTGGCTCCTTCCTGTATTCCATTACTCTACAAACTTGAGGTAGGAGGACTACCATGAGTTCAAAGCCAGCCTCGACTAGAATAATGCCAAATCACCCTGGACTATACAATGCCACCCTTTTTCCAGATAAAGAAAAAGCAAACAAAAAAGTCCCTAGAGCAGGGGGTGTAGTTGTTAGAGGGTTTACATGCACAAGACCCTGGTTTTGATCTCCCACTGCTTAGAACAACCATGGTACATACCTAAAACCACAGCTCCAGGGAGATGGAGGCAAGAGGCTCACAAAATTAAGGCCATTCTCAGCTATTTAACAAGTCTGAGACCAGAATGAAAACCCCAGTCACTGTCAAGGCTTGGTGATACTTGCCTATAATTGCAGCTACTTGTCAGGGTGTGTCAGAGGATAGCAAGCTACAGGCCAGCCTGGGCAAACTGGCAAAACCCAGAAGATTGGTTGGAAAGTACCCAGATACAGACCCATAAACATCACATAGTATCAGTTTTAAAAGCTGGGTAAGTAATGTCTATATAGATCTGCAATGTCCATTTTTCAGGAACAATGTATTCTTTGTGAACTCTGTGTGGATACATTTTCCTGTTGTTGCTTGTCCATCTGCCCACACATCATCGCATAGCCCCAACAACAATGAGAGTGCAGCCATACCCCCCTCCCCCGCCCCCATAACTTTGCAGCCTGTCTTGGAACTTGCTCTGTAGACCAAGCTGGCCTCACAGAGATCCACATGCCTCTGCCTTCCAAGTGCTGGGATTATGGGATTAAAGGCCTGTGCCACTACCACCCAGTTGTGTGCAGCCATTTCCAAGGCTCTGCAGTAACACCGTCTGCCATGCATCTGTGCCTCCTCTACACATGCACTGTCTGTACTGTCTGTACTTCTAGGTTGTATGAATCTAGGCAGGATGCTTCAGTGCTTATTAGAAACTGCAACTCTATCTCTAAAGTCCAGGGCAGCCATGTTCCTTTCGTCCTCAGTATCCCCGAGAATGCCAGGCCTCACGGTTCCCAATTTCAGGGAAAATAAAGCTACTGGTGACTCAGTTTATATTTTTTGAATGTCTGTCTATGCTCCCTGTCTGTTAACTAGCTACTTCTGTTATGAAATATCTTTGTTTATATGTCTTATGTTTATTTCTATTAGATTTTTCTCAAAGTAGCTTTTTTAATGTTTATTTTTATTATTTATTGTGTCTGTCTGTGTACCTGCATACATGTTATGTACATGAGGGTATCCTTGGAGTTGCAGAAGAGAATGCTAAATGCCCTGCATAGACATGAATTTCAGTCCTCGGGGCTGGAGATATGGCTCAGGGATTAAGACTACTGGCTGCTCTTCCAGAGGAGCCAGGTTCAATTCCCAGCACCTACATGGCAGTTCACAACTGCCTGTAACTCCAGTTCTAGGGGACCTGAGACCATCACATAGACCATACGTGCAGGCAAAACACCAATGCACATAAAAATAAATAAATATTTAAAAAAAAAAAGAATTCCAGTGCTCTCTAAGCAGCAAGTGTTCTTAGCCTCTGAATCATGTCCTTTATATATTGTGGCAAGTTATCTTTTCATCATCATTGCCACTGTTGTTTTATTAGTAGTAGTGTATGGGCATAGTGCAAAGGTCAAAAGACAACTCTGTAGAGTGGGTTCACTCCTTCCACCTTTACAAGGGCTCTGGGGATTGAAGTCAGGTGGTTAGGCTTGCATGGCCAGTGTGGAACCTTGTTGTGAAGATATATTGCTGTGATTGGTATAATAAAAAGCTGAACAGCCAATAGCTAGGCAGGAGGAGATATAGGTGGGACTTCTGGGCAGAGCGAGAGGAAGCAAGAGGAGAGAATCAAATACCCTGAAGAAGATGCCATGGAGATTTGGGGAGTAGGACATACAGGGTAAAAGGCCACATGGTAAAATGCAGATTAATAAAAGCAGGTTAATTTAAGTTATAAGAATTAGTGGGACAAGCCTAAGCTAAGGCCAAGCCTTCACAATTGATAAGAAGTCTCAGTGTCACTATTTGGGAGCTGGCTGGCGGGAAAGATGGCTACAGTACCTGCTGAGCCATCTCACCAGCCTGGGAGCTCACCTTTTAAACTGTAGGTCTCTATTCCAGTCTTATAAACTTTTTTAATTGTACAGTACATGTTGTCATATACAGGTTTTTTGGTTTTGTTTTTTAATTCTGAAGAAGCAAACTTGTGAATCTTTATTGCTAGTAGCTTTTTCTGTTGTTTGTTTGATTTTTCAAGGCACAGTTCTCTGTGTAGCTTTGGAAGCTATCCTGGAACTCACTCAGTAGACCAGGCTGGCCTGGAACTCACAGAATGATTTTCTTAAATGCCAGATTTAATGTGTGATGGTTTGAATAAGAAATGTTCCTCCAGCCTGGCGTTGGTAGCGCACGCCTTTAATCCCAGCACTCGGGAGGCAGAGGCAGGCGGATCTCTGTGAGTTCCAGGCCAGCCTGGTCTCTAGAGTGAGTGCCAGGATAGGCTCCAAAGCTACACAGAGAAACCCTGTCTCGAAAACAAAACAAAACAAAACAAAACACCCCCCCAAAAAAAAAGAAAAAGAAAAAGAAAAAGAAATGTTCCCCCAGCCCGGCGTTGGTAGCACACACCTTTAATCACAGCACTCTGTGAGTTCAAGGGCAGCCTGGTCTCCAGAGCGAGTTCCAGGACAGGCTCCAGAGCTACACAGAGAAACCCTATCTAGAAAAAGGAGGAGGAGGAGGAGAAGGAGGAGGAGGAGGAGGAGGAGGAGGAGGGGGAGGGGGAGGAGGAGGAAGGAAGGAGGAGGAGGAGCTGCCTTGCTCACAGTGTTTTATCACAGCAACAGAAGAGCAGCTAATACATCATGCTTCTGGAGTTGAAATCTGTCGATTACTTCCTGTACTCCTTGAGAGGGAAGTGCATGGACACTAGCAAGCCAGACTCCTCTCTCCAGAGCTAGTCTCCTTGCCCTTCTTTCATATATGTATAGCTAGATGAATAAATAATAAAAGAAAGTCATTCTAGTGAGATGGTGGTGGCACACACCTTTGATCCCAGCATTCAGGAGGAAGAGACAGGTGGATCTCTGTGAGTCTGAGGCCAGCCTGGTCTACAAAGTGAGTTCCAGGACAGCCAGGACTATTTCACAGAGAAACCCTGTCTTGAAAAACAAACAAACAAACAAAAATAAAAATCACTCTAGTCAGATAGTTTTTTTAAGAAAATCACTCATGACTTTAATCCTAGCACTGGAGAGGCAGAGGCAGGCAGATCTTTGTAAATTCAAGGCCAGCCTGGTCTACAAAGAGACTTCCAGGACAGATAGAGAAACCCTATCTTGAAAGATTAAAAAAAAAAGACACACACACACACACACACACAGAGAGAGAGAGAGAGAGAGAGAGAGAGAGAGAGAGAGAGAGAGAGAATCATTCTAGAAACCTAAATAAGAATAAATAAAATTTAAACTTTATGAACTAGAAGAATGCTGGGACACCAGCTGCAAGACCACACTGGTCCAGGAGCCAAATGGGCGGCCCACAGGGATCAGCACCTGTGGTGATGACACACAAGAAGATAAGAGGACTGGGAGCTATTTAGAATGGTGTACAGAATTTGGTGACATGACAGATTTCCAGCTTGAGGAAATGAGCAGCCAGTGGTCTGGTTACTAAAGCAGGCAAAGTGGGAGGGAAGGCACACACGCTGGGGTGAGGGAGTGAGGACAGCCCAATTCTAACAGAAAGATGATGGGGGCATCTAAACAGACACAGTTCTGTGACCACCTCACTCCAACACACTGACCAGCTTCCAATGCAAGGTAAATAAGACAGATGGGGCAGCTTATCTTTGGAATCCTATAATTGAGAAGCAGAGCCATGAGACTGAGAGTTCAAAGACATCCTTGGCTATATAATAAGTATGAGGCACACTTAGGCTATGTGTGCCTTTCTCCAAAAAGAAAAAAAGTAAAAACAAACCAACAAAGGCTGTTAAGATGGCTCAGCAGGTAGAGGTGTCTGCTGTCAAGACAGATGACCCAAGTTTGATCCCAAGGACCCACATGGTGAAAGGAGAGAATCAATTCCCAAAGTTGCCCACTGACCACCACATTGTTATGTCATGAATGCATGTACACACAGACACAGACAGAAATGTATGTGTATGCCCATGTAAATATAGACATAGTCAGACAGGCAGACCACACCACACAACAAATGTAAAATAGTAGTAACAACAAATAGGGCTGAGGAGATGGTTCCGTAGATAAAGTCCACACAAGTGGGAGGACTGGAGTTGAATACTCCAAACACACATTTGTTATCCATCTCACCCAAGGCAAGAGACAGAAACTCAGAAACCCATGGGCCAACTAAGCTGGTTTACACAGTGAAGAGCAAGACACTTTGTCTTGTGTGAAAGGGTCCTGTGACAGGCAAGGACTAACACTCAAGATTCATACTTGAGAACATACAAACATCATATATACACATTAATAAATGAAGCAAGTAGAATAACAGCTCAGTATGTAGTTCTTTAAACTTTAGAAGCTGAAGGTCACCTAGCCAGCTGCTTCCTTAAACAGCTCACTGGCTGGTAACTGTCAGATTGTACTAGCATATCTGTTCAGATAAGGCATACAGGCTTTCTTTGCTTCTGTGATAAGTGCAACCAGAGCCTTGGATATGCTAAGCACACGTAGTACTTCTGAGTCACACCTCCAGCTCCTGCCTTGGTTTGATCTTTGAATCTTGGGGAGAAAACTTGGGACTTTATGCATGCGAGGTAAGTGTTCACTGTTAAAACTACATGCCCAGGTACTATTTTATCACTGAATTCATTGCAAGCTAATTTTGCATTAAGAATTCTAATTTCTGGCCGGGCGTTGGTGGCTCACGCCTTTAATCCCAGCACTCGGGGATTAACTGTGAGTTCGAGACCAGCCTGGTCTATAAGAGCAGGTTCCAGGACAGCCTCCAAAGCCACAGAGAAACCCTGTCTCGAAAAACCAAAAAATAAAATTATATGTATGTCTATGAACCACATATATGCCTGGTGTCTGCAGAGGTTAGAAAGAGGCAATGGATCCCCTAAAACTAAAGTTACAGACATTTGTGAGTTGCCATATGGATGCTGAGAATCAAACCCAGGTCCTCTCGAAAAGCAGCCAGTGTTTTTAACTGCTGAACCATCTCTTCAGCCCTCTAGGGTCGCCTTTAAAAAAGAGACAGACATACTATCCAGGAAAATGGCCCATAATCCCAGCACTCAGGATCCTAAGGCAGGAGGATTGTGAGTTTGAGCCCAAACTGGGCTATACAAGGAGAGCCTGATCTAAGGAGGGCAGAGGAAAGGAAAAAGAGGGAGATGCAGAATCTCTAGGGCACATTAATACAGCTACAAGAGTAAGTATCCTCTAGTGGACACTCCAGTGGTCCTCCAGCAGCCAGTTCTCTCTAACAGGACCTACCTGATTTCCTGAAGCAGCTGACTTTGCCACCTCTGAGCAAAACAATGATCAGATCCAAAAAAACTAAGCAAAAGCACTTTTAAGCACCACGGAACATCTCTCCATTAGAAAAGAACAATATCATATATCACATATTGGTTACTGTCTACAGGCAACAGGAGACCCTACCCTCAGAAGATTAATATTTAGAGTGTTGGTTCACTGAATAGATGCAGTCATAAGTGGAATGGAGTCAAAGTCTGAAGCTTTTTAAGATCAGAGAAAATCTGGACCTGATTTGATTTGCTCTTAAGGATTTTTTTGTTCTAATGACTTCTGAGTTTTGTTCTTAAAGTTAAGCGCCTTACATTTTCCAGGGATACAATGAGTACTTACAGATGGGTAACAGGATACTTTTGGTTTGCTCTAAATATGGAAAGACAATGACAAATGCAGCCAACGATGTGGGGGAAGGGGAACCCTCATCCATTGTTGGTCAGATTAAAACCAACTAGTCACCTAGGAAAATATAATGTGGTACTTTCTTTTTCTTCCTTTCTCCCTCCCTTTTTTTCTTTTACTTTTCTGAGACAGGGTTTCTCTGTGTACCAGCACTGGCAGTCCTGGAACTTGCTTGGTAGACCAGGCTGGCCTCAAACTGACAGAGATCTGCCTGCCTTTTCCTCCTGTGTGCTGTAACTAAAGGTGTGTGCCACTGTGCTCAGCTGATGTGGCACTTTCTTAAAAATTAAACCCAACCCTACCACAGAGCCTGGCAATTCCACTCCAGTCCTGGGTATCACCCAAGAAAAACAAAGACAGATAGTTTCATAAATTTGCATGTGAATGACAGTGGCAGGACTATTCATTGTACAGAGATGGGCATAGGGCACATGCCTGTAATCCTAGCACTGGGAAGACTGAGGCAGGAAAACAGGGCCAGCTGTACTAGAGAAAAGGTGGTCACCCCAGAGTGGAGTAGTATTCAACAATAAATAACATCAAATTACTGATTGGGTTAGGAGATGGCTCAGTGGATAAAATGCTTGTCATACAAACACAAGGACCTTAATTCAGATCCCATGGACCCACCTAAAGCCAGATGTGGTAGCCCTCATGTGTAATTCCAACATGTATGTCTATGAGAGAAGGAGACAGGAGTATTCCCAGAAACTTGCAAACTAAGCTGACAGATACAATAGTGAATAAATTCCCTCCCTCGTACAAGATGGGAGGTAAAAACATCCAAGTCTGTCCTCTGACTTCTACACAAACATCTCAATGTACACACACACAGCACAGGACTATACAAAAGATAAACTGAGCCATGGCACAACATGGATGAATCTAAGAAGTATAAGAAGCCAGGGACAAAAGCTGACCTGCTGTGTGACTCCATTTTTAATGAAGTATCTGGCAAGGGCAACTCTATGAAAACACAAAGTAAAAGTGTAGTTGCTTGGGGTAAAAAGGAGATTTATAAGTCAGTCAAAGATGTGTGGAGGGCTCCCAGAGGCAACAAGCTGGCAGATTTCCACACTGATTAGTCAAGAGTGAAAAATCTGAAGAGATAGATACAAGCAGGAAGAAAAGAAATTAAATTAGGCCTGAGGAGGGATGCCACAAGCATGATGGAGTGAGTCCTCCTAGTTGAACTTCATCTCCTGTGACCAGACAGGCCGTCAGAATGCAGTCCCTGACATCCAGGGTGACTCAAACTGTGAGCATGCAGAAGCTAGCTGGAGACACAGGAGAGCTGGCACTTGAGGGGCAGAAGGACAGGCATTGGGAAGTACCCCAAAGAGGCCGGCAGCCAGCCTGAGAGCAGTAATGCGAACACCTCATCTTGAATTTGGCCTTGGTCCTAGAGACTAGAAGAGAGACCTGATGTCCCCTCCTGGAACTAGAGCCCTGGCACAACACAGCAGCATCTTCTCTGAGCCCATATCCCAAGCCAGCCTCATGGAGGCCTCTGCGGGAAGCCCCTACTCCAGCAAAGTCCTCTGTCCACAGGCTCTACTTTCCCTCCACCTCCTCATAGAACCCAGGGACATCATCACCATAGTTATTTATTGAGCTAGGCAGGGCCTGAGCCAGGCCCTGCCCCTAGGTAAACGGGCCCCACATGGACAAGGACTGTCCCCACACTGCTCATCCCTTCAGTCAGCCATCTATGTTGGAAAGATTGTCTTTGCCCTTTTTTAAAGCCTCTTTACATTTTTCAAAAACATAATTTTTTTTTTTTCAGCAGAGAAGGGGGGAGCTGACAACCACTTTTTTCTGTTTTGCTTTTGGTTTGTTTGCAGCTCTAAGTTCCCCTGTGGAACCTCACAGTTCCAGTAGTAGGGAAAGGATTTGGACTCAAAAGTAATTGACCAATTCTTTGCCCTAGAGAGTGATATTTAGGTTTCAGGAAATAAATACTAACGATTTGTGGAGGGAGGAAGGGAGGGATATTGATCGATCTGTGGAAGGTGACAAAAATGGCCTATAGCTAGATAGTAGTATTATAATATAATAGTGACAATTATAGTAAATAATGAGTAATTACAAGGAACTAACAATTAAACATGTGACTTTTATGTACAGAAATTATACCTCAAAAAAGTTGCTTTTAAAAAGTAAGGAATAAGCCATGCATGACAACACACACCTTTAGTACTTGGATGGGAACCAGGCAGATGGGATCTGTGAGTTCAAGGCCAGTCTGGTCTACAGAGTGAATTCCAGGGCAGCCAGGGCTACACAGAGAAACCCTGGCTATTGAGAGAGAGAGAGAGAGAGAGAGAGAGAGAGAGAGAGAGAGAGAGAGAAGGAGAGAGAGAGAGGAATATGCAGAAAGGTCAAAAGACAACAACTGTGAGAAGACCAAGAAAACAAATGAGAGATGGAAAATACAGATAGTGAATTAAAAATGAAGAGATTCAGCCAGGCGTTGGTGGCGCATGCCTTTAATCCCAGTACTCAGGAGGCAAAGGCAGGCAGATCTCTGTGAGTTTGAGACCAGCCTGGTCTCCAGAGTGAGTGCCAGGATAGGCTTCAAAGCTACAAAAAGTCGAGAAGATGGGGGCTGGAGAGATGACTCAGCGGTTAAGAGCACTGGCTGCTCTTCCAGAGGTCCTGAGTTCAATTCCCAGCAACCACATGGTGGTTCACAACCATCTGTAATGAGATCTGATGCCTTCTTTCAGCTTGCAGGCGTACATGCAGACAGAACACTGTATACACAATAAGTAAATAAATAAATCTTAAAAAAAAAGTCAAGAAGAGAGACGAGACATCAGTGGGAGAGGGCAGGATTAGGATTAGCCACAGAGCAGGTACATGGGAGCTCATTATACAACTGTACCTACTCTGGTACATTTAAATTTTTTGGTGCCTAAAGGTTTTTATAAAGATCAATGCTATAGAAATGGCTCAGCAATTAACAAAATGTACAGCTCTTTCAGGGGACGCAAGTTCGATTCCCAGCACCCACATGGGGCAGCTCACAACTGCCTATTACTCCAGTTCCAAGGCACCTGCTCACACACACACACACACACACACACACACACACACACACACACAGAGATACACATAAAAAATGAATCTTGGGCTGGAGAGATGGCTCAGAGGTTAAGAGCCCCGGCTGCTCTTTCAGAGATCCTGAGTTCAATTCCCAGCAACCACATGGTGGCTCATGACCATCTGTTATGAGATCTGGTGCCCTCTTCTGGTGTGCAGATATACATGGAAGCAGAATGTTGTATACAAAATAAATAAAATCTTTAAAAAAATGAATCTTTAAAAAAAAAAATCAATTCATATTCCTGATACTTGGTGATCACTTCATGTTCTTGCAAGTCTGGGTTTCTAACCTGATCAAGTCTGTACTTCCCTACTTCAAGCAAAGCAAGACCATCTCGTTCTTCTTTGATAGACATTCTGCCACTAAACATCATGTACTTAGACAATAGTTAAACAGCCTAAGAAAAAAGTTTCTGGTACCAATTATTGAATAAGCTTAGGGAACATATTACAAGAGAAAAAAAACAAGTCATTTGGCACAGGAAAGAATCAATCACAGAACTACACTAAGTTGGCACAAGAGAGAAATCAACAGCAGAACTACTCTAGGTTTGCTTCTATCTCTAAGGCTGGTATTTAAGGTTGGTATATAGTGGGCACTAAGGTTGCCCGATATAAATACTGCCAGTGTTTACCTAATGACACCAGGCACCTGGCATTTTAATACTAGAAAGGTTGGTCAGGGAACTAGGAGACATGGTGTTAGTGTGTCCTGTTGCAAGTTTTATTTTTACTTCCTAAGCTTTGTGTGGCCTTCAAAAAGCATTTCTCTGGAGAGAGCTACTACAGCTCTCAGTGGATCTTCAAAAGGAGCCAAGACTGATCTGTCTTGCTGTGTGCGGTTAAGAGTCACTTTACTTGAGATCATTTTTATTTACAAACAAAAGCTGGCAGTGCAAGTATGCCTGTACGGATCTGGCCAACTTTCAAATCTAGAGTCTGTATTCTTTAAACTCTACATTCACAAGACTTGATGCTTCACGATTAATACAAGGTGCTGTACAAGACAGCTGTGTCCAGGTCCACCAACTTATTGGAACACTATTAGGAAAATGTGCAAGGCTTTGAGTCATAGCGATGTCATCGTCTGTTCCCCAAATATATTAACCTGCTGACAACCACGTGTAAGCCTTTAGAGAACTTTAAATTGCGGTTCCTGGTGTTCATTCCAGGTCTGTCACAAACATCTCCTTTAGGCAACGACCATAGAGAGAGAAAGAAAGAGCCCCACTACTTAGAAACACTTTGAATGCTGAATTTGAATTCTCAGAGACGTTCTGTTCTCACTTTTTATTTTTCTTTTCGAAATTAAGCCATATATTTCAAGCGAAATTTGAATACCTTTTGGGGATCCTCGCTTTGGTCAGTCAGTGGAGCACCCTAAAGTAAGCAGGGGAAAGGCACACACCTTCAAAGCGCCAGGTGCAGGCGAAGCGGAAGGGCGGAGAGGCGGACGGGAGGAACTGGGATTGAAGATGTGTGAGGGTGAGTAGGGAAGGGTGGTTACCACCGGCACGGATCCCAGGGAAGCCAGTGGGGATCGCAGGGGCGGCCTCCCAGGTCCTCTGGGCTTTAGGCCGCGGCTGAGCCCCTCCCCAAGACCTCAAACCCGCAGGGCCCAGACTACCCGAGGCACCCGTACCGCATAGTCCGTCCCCACAGGGCCGCGCAGACCCCTAGCTCGGGAGCCAAACTTAGAGACCCCGCAGGGCCGAAGTTGGCTCAGCCCGGAGCAGCTGTCGCGCCCCCGTCTCCACGCCCTGTCCCTGTCCCCAGCCCACCCGGCCTTACTTTGAGCGCCAGGTGGTGGACACGGCCCAAGCAGGGGTCGACCAGTAGCTCCAGCAGCGCCAGCAGTGGTAGCAGCCGTAGACAGCAGGAACTCGAGCGGCCGAGGGGCACCGGGACTGCCATGTTTGTTCCAGCATCACCAGCTACTTCCTCTCCCATCCACTTCCGGGTCAAAGTGCGGTATCCCGGAAGAGTTCTGGAAGGGGGCGCGGCCGCTACCTCTGAGGTCCCTAAGATCGTTTTAGTGCGAAATACGTCTGTTTGCTCACGGAGGGCCCCGAGCGGGCCATCTCGGGACTTTTCACTTAGCTTTTTCAGTGCGGACTTCCAGTGAAGGCCCTCTGAGAACCCTGAGCGTTTGCCACGACAGCCATGGCGGGGCAAGACCAACCCGGGCCTCCTTTTCTGCCTCGCCTGGCTTGGGGAGTGAGGGACCTGGACCAAAGGCTGGAACCTGCAGTGGCTGCCACGCACTCCCTGGCTGTTGATTGGCCTGTCGTTGGCGGTAATATCTTTGTCTTAGATCCCTTGATTTGTTATTATCCTAGGCCCCAAATAGTTGCAGTAATGGGATGAAGCAATCCACTTTAAAAGCGGTGGCATTTAATCTTTGGGACAATCTAATCAGATAAGAGGTAGGTGTCATATTTATCCCCGACTCTGCCTAAGCTCTGAGAAATGGCCTTTTGGTCCAGGCTGAACTGGGGATCACATGGAAATTTTTAACTCTTACATCATTTTTGGCTTTTGGTTTTTCGAGACAGGGTTTCCCTGTGGCTTTGGAGGCTGTCCTGGAACTAAGCTCTTGTAGACCAGGCTGGTCTCGAACTTACAGAGATCCGCCTGCCTCTGCCTCCCTGGTTCTGGGATTAAAGGTGCGCACCACCAACGCCCGCCCGGCCTGATACGTCATTTTGCCTCCTGTGATTTCATGCCACCACTAGAGTCTGAGCTGTAATGTCTTCTATTTTAGTGTCTGTGGAAACTTTGCTTCTGGTCCTTAGCACGTGAGGACTTAGTAGTGGTCCCTGATGCCATTGTTTATCAAGGAGATACAGGAAGCAAGTATATTAAAATTGCTGATAGTCAAGTTTGTTTAGTTTTTACATTCTTTTTTTTCCTTTTTTTTTGTCTATTGTTTTGTTTTTTTGTTTTGGTTTTTTTGTTTTTTGGGTTTTTTTTTTTTTGTATTTTGAGACAGGGTTTCTCTGTAGGTTTTGGAGACTGTCCTAGAACTCTCTTTGAAGACCAGGCTAGCCTAAACTCAAAGAGATCCTCCTGCCTCTGCCTCCTGAGTGCTGGGATTACAGGCATGTACCACTACTGCCTGGCTTTAGATTCTTGTTTATAAATGGACACACAAGTAATACATTTGAATGTGTTCATGTGTCTCTGTGTGTTAATTATTTAAACAAAACAGGACACAATAAAAACCACTAGGAATCCTACTACCAGGCAAACCACTCACGTATAGGTGTGTTGACACATAATACAGAATCAAATTCCTAAAACTTAACTGCAATTAGGAACAGAATATATAAGCATTGTTTGTTTGTTAATTTTTATTTGGGTGCTTGTGTGTGTGTGTGTGTGTGTGTGTGTGTGTGTGTGTGTGTGTGTGTGTCATGTGCAGGTAACTAAGGAAACCAGAAGATAGTGTCAGATCCCCTAGAACTGGAGTTAACATGCAGTTGTGAGTTGCCTGACATTATGGGTGCTGGAAACTGAATGCAGGTCCTCTGGAAGAGCAGTAAGTGCTCTTAACCATGGAGCAATGTCTCCATCCCAACATGATATATATATATATATATATATATATATATATATATATATGTAGATAGCTAATTTAGTTTATTTATTTTTATTTATGTATCTGTGTGTGTATATATGCCATTGGGGGCGGGGTACCCAAAGAGAACAGAAGAGGACAACAGCTCCCCTGGAGCTGGAGTTGTGATTGTGGTTGTGATCCACCCATTGTGTTTGCTGGTAACCCAAGCTCCAATCCTCTGGATGTCCAACAACTGTTGAGCCATCTCTGCAGCCCAACGTGATATACTTCAACGGCACAAAACAGTCAACTTAAAATTTTCATTTGGGGACTGGAGAGATGGCTCAGCGGTTAAGAACACTGACTGTTCTTCCAGAGGTCCTGAGTTCAATACCCAGCAATCACATGGTGGCTCACAACCACCTTGAATGAGATCTGCATGCAGGCAGAAGACTGTATACATAATAAATAAATAAAATCTTTAAATTTTTTTTTTCATTTGGAGCTGGCATTGGTGACTCATACTTTGATCCCAGCGATCTGGAAGCAGAAGCAGGTGGATCTCTGAGTTCAAGGCCAGTCAGGGATACGCAGAGAAACCCTGTCTTCAGAATGAATGAATGAACAAATAAATAAATAAGGAAAAAGGAAGGAAGGATTCACTTGTTTGGGACTATCCTGTCTAATAATAATAATAATAATAATAATAATAATACACAAATCACTTGGGAAAATGCTGAAGTATGGAACTGAAAGTGAGATGGGGTTCTAGAAGGCTCCTCTATTTCCCTATGTGTGTGCAAATCTAATCCTTCCCTTGACTAAAAACCAGTGTAAGCCCAGCCACACCCTCTTCAAAGGCGAAAGTAGAACATGTAGGTGGAGACACAAAGGTTTTCATTTATCTTAAAATACCTTTGAGTTTCATGGGAGGGAAAGGCAATGACTACTGGTTGGTGGCTGTCCTTCCCTTCCCTTCTCTTGAGTCTTGGGCCATCTCTTTTGAATATGCAATCTTCCAAGTTTGAACAGGATTTTCATCTGATCCCACCCCCTTACAGATAATGTAACCTAGAGCAGGAAAGTCTAGAATTAATCTTTTGCAGCTCTATGCAGAGAGATGAGAAAGTGTTTCCTGAGTGACCTGAATCAGTTATGTGATCTATATGTATGTTATGTCATCTAAAATCAGGAAAGTTACAGAGTGTATTTCCTTTTTTCAGATGAGGTTTGGTTGGATTAACTAACTCAGAGACAGTCTGTCCCTGTATAAATGATCCACCAGCACACTCACTTACCCTACTCACAAAGCCCAAGACAAAAACCTCTGTCCTGCCCTGCTGCAGAGAAAGACCATGGCATGCTGTGTTAGACTGGAAGGCTCTGTAGGTAACCCAGATTTGTTCACTTTCTTTACCAGGTGTGAAATCAATGCTAAGGGACACTGTGACTTTCCAAAGATCACACAGCTTTTTGGGGGTAGTTTTAGCAGGCATCTGTAAAACCAGGACTGAAACTTCAGTTGCTTACAGAAATGGATCTGGGCTTCTTGCCTGATATTATGAACAGCTTTGTGATTTTTTTAGAGAGTTATTATTCTATTTTTATTTTGTGTATGTGTATGTGTATGGGGGGTGCATGTGAATGCAGGTTTCCTGGAGGACAAAAGAGGGTTTCAGAGCCCCTGGAGCTGGAAGGAGATAGTGAGCCCGTTGATATGGGTGCTGGGAACCAAACTGAGATCTTCCACAAGAGCAGTACACATACTTAACTGCTGAGCTGCCTCTCCAGCCTCAGCTTTCTGAGTTTTGTAATTTTTTATTTTTGTTTGAGTTTTTCCAGACAGGGTTTCTCTGTGGCTTTGGAGGCTGTCCTGGAACGCACTCTTTAGACCAGGCTGGTCTTGAACTCACAGACATCCACCTGCCTCTGCCTCCTGAGTGCTGGGATTAAAGGTGTGCGCCACCAATGCCCGGCTGAGTTTTGTAATTTAAAAAAGGTAGCGAGCTGGCATGGTAACATAGCTATGACCCTAGGATGGGAAGTCTGAAGTAAATGACACCTGTTGGGGATGTAGCTTAGTAGTCTAGCTAGCATGTGCAAGAATGAGGCCTTGGATTCAGTCCCGTGTCTTCACACACACACAGGGAGAGAACCTTCAAAAATCATGAAAAAGTAAGAATTCGAGAACTCTGATACTGTGTTTTGGGAAGCAAGAAGAGAAGCTAAAGACAGCTACAGGAAAAATTACACATTTATGTATGCATATATGTGTGTGTGCCTGAGCGTATGTGTGTACATGCCATATGCATGCAGGGGCCTGTGGAGGCCAAAAGAGAGCATGTGTAGGCTGAGGGTTGAAACTGGGTTGTCTGGATGGGCCATCTATGATCTTAATTATTGAGCCATTTCTCCAGCCCCTACTTATGTGATTTTTTTTTTTTTTTTTTTTGGTTTTTCAAGCAGGGTTTCTCTGTGACTTTGGAGGCTGTCCTGGAACTAGCCCTTGTAAACCAGGCTGATCTCAAACTCACAGAGATCGGCCTGCCTTTGCCTGCTGAGTGCTGGGATTAAAGGTGTGCGCCACCACCACCCGTTAAGTGATTTTTTTACTTAAAAAAAAGTTAAGTAAACAGAAGACAGTTTTTTTAAAGATTTTATTTCTTTATTATGCATACAATATTCTGCTTCCATGTATATCTGCACACCAGAAGAGGGCACCAGATCTCATAAAGAATGGCACCATGTGGTTGCTGGGAATTGAACTCAGGACCTTTGGAAGAGCAGTTGGTGCTCTTAACCTTTGAGCCATCTCTCCAGCCCCAGAAGACAAATTTTTAAGTGAGTTTTTCCTTTTTAATATTCTAGTGCTGAGGATTGAACCAAGGCTTCATGCATGCTAGACAAGCCCTTGTCTACTGAACTATTTTCCCATCCTATTGTTACTTTTTAAAGACTGGTGCCTAATTGATAATACTAATCTAGACTAGAGAGATAGCTCAGCACTTGAGAGCACTTACTGATCTCATAGAGGACTGGAGTTTGTGTCCTAGAACTCACATGGTGACTAACAACCACCTGGAACATGAGTTCCAGGGGACCCAGTGCCCTCTTCTGGCCTCCATGGCCATCTGACACACATACATATATGCAGATAAACATACACATAAATATAATAATAATAAAAGCCAGGCTTGATGGCACATGCCTTTAATCCTAGCACTAGGGAGGCAGAAGCAAAGGCAGATGGATCTCTGTGGATTCGAGGCTAGGCTGGTCTACATAGTAAGTTCCAGGACAGTCAGAGCTGCAAAGTGAGACCCTGTCTCAAAATAATACTAATAAGGTGGGGCTGGAAAAATGACTCAGTGGTAGTGGCATTTGCTACTCATCCAGAGGACCCAAGTTCAATTCCTAGCACCCACATCTGGAAGCTCACAACCACCTGTCACTCCAGCTCCAGAGGATGCAATGTCTTCCTCTGGCTTCCATGGGCACCCCCACATACACATGTACACACATAAGTAAAAACAATAAAGAGCAATAAATAATAGAGTCCAATACCACTCTTTAGAAGATATGTCTTTACATTTGACTAAAACTAAAAGGGAGTGTCCGGGTATCCTCATTTCCTCTTTGTGGTAGTAAAATATCTATTCCAAAGAAGAATTTTGTCTGGTTCTGGTAAAAAAAAAAAATTTCCACACCTTAAAATTAAATCTTTAGGATTCCTTCATTTTTAAGCCTGGGAATTATGACAAAAATTCCACAAGGCCACATCTTGGTTTGTGAGGGTGTCTGTGTGTTTGGGAACCCTGTGGTTATTTTGAAATCTAGAGGAAGGAGCATGGAAGACCTCTTAGAAAGTCTTCGAAAACCTGTTACAAGGAGGCAGTGTAGAATGCTCTTCCAACCCTGGGGCCCAAAAAGGTACAACATGTGACTTCCTAGTTTCCAGCAAAAGTCATTTGTGTAATGAGGATGCTGCAACCTGCACATCTTGTTGAGCAACAAAACAAGTTTTGCCTGCTTCTCCCTGGCAGCGCCTTCCAGGGGGCATTAAACCAAGGCACTGACTGGAAAAGCCTGAGGTCAAGAAGGGCAGAGCTCCTAAACCCGGCTTTGAGCCTTGCTCTCTTTCTTAATCAAGAGCCTCTACAGTTTGCAGGATCAGTTCAAGGTTGCCACTGGTAGGAAACTGGTATTTAAATTCAAACAAATTCAAACAAGTAGTTTGAATACAGTGCTATTAATAATATTTAGCCTGGGCTTGGACCATTGGAGAAAATAATACATAACTGGTTTTCCTTTTACCAAAGTTTTTATTACATTTATTTAATGTATGCATTGGGGAAGGGGCACATGCATGGAGAATGTCTGGAGGTCAGAGGGGGATCTCAAAAGTCTGTTCTCTTTCTACCATGTGAGTCACCGTGTGGGGTAGAACTCAAGTGGGCAGGTTTGGCAGCAGCTCATTTACCTGGTGAGCTGTCCCACAGGTCTTCCTGTCTTTCAGAAGAGTTCTTTCAGGCCCCAAAGCTAACATAGCAAGGAACCAGAGGCTTCTCAGGGCCTGGTAACATCCATTGGGCTGTGTCTTCCAGATTGCGGTGGAGATTCTCAGGTATCTCCTAGGACACCAAAGAAACCCTTGAAAGCATCTTTTTTTTTTTTTTTTTTTTTTTTTTTTTTTTTTTTTTTTTTTTTTTTGTTTTTCGAGACAGGGTTTCTCTGTGTAGCTTTGGAGCCTATCCTGGCACTCTCTCTAGAGACCAGGCTGGCCTCGAACTCACAGAGATCCACCTGCCTCTGCCTCCCGAGTGCTGGGATTAAAGGCGTGTGCCACCAACACCCGGCTGAAAGCATCTTTTTTGGTCATTGGGAAGATGTCAGTCCAGTGGTCCCAGCACACCTTCCGAAGGCTGACGGTGTGATGGAAATGAACCCGAGAATCACTTTCAACCTGGGGACAATTGCTCTGGGTAGCCCCTGTTTCATAATTGATGGAGTCTTTACAGACCTTCAGACTACTCAGCCATTGTGCATTAAAATCTAGTTGCAGTTGCAAGATTGTACTCACTAGGAAGTTCTTAGTTTTATCCTGTTCCTAGTTTTTCCAGTTGGCTGTTTCCTGGGGTCCTGAATATGTACAGCCAGTTCTCAATTTACCATGGCTCAACCAACAGTATGGGGTTCCTGGAAGACTAGATGCATTCTTTTGGACTCAAGTCATTTTAAGCCAGCCTTGGCTACATAGTGAGTTTGAGGTCTGCCTAGACTACATGAGACCCTCTCTTAAAAAAACAAACAGTAAGCCAGGCTTGATGGAATACCCCTCTCAGCACTCAAGAGGCAGAGGCAGTGGATATCTCTGAGTTCAAGATTAGCCTAATCTACAAAGTGAGTTCCATACCAGCCAGAGATGCACAATTTTTTTTAAAAAAGTATATTGAGACTTAACTCCATTGTAAGTTAAGCTATGGGAAATTTTAAGCCAAACCATGTGGGGGATGTCATTAGGAAACTCTAGTGATAGACAACCAGTCTGTCTCACCCTGCATTGAGGCCCAGGGATCTAGCTATAGCAGCAAATTGTAAGACATTGCTTCCTTGCTGTGGCACATAGGAGGAAAGGAAACTTGTATTTGTGTCCTCTTTGCTAAGCACTTTGCAGATATTCTTTTTTAGTATTTGAAGAAGCCATGAGGTCATTGTTCCATTGTAAGAGAGGAAACTGAGGTTTGGAGAAGGGAAACTCTGCTGCAGCTGCCCACCCTGAGCTCTGCAGTGAACTACACTAAAGCATGTGCTCAACAGCCCAGCATTTCAGCCTCCTGGGCATCTGCAAAGCCCCCTCCCTCTTTGTGAATAAGGAAACTGAAGCTCAGACGGTGTAAGTTGTTAGAAACCACACACCTCTCATAAGGACTAGACACTGGGATCCCCAACAATGATAAAAACCCATGCTTCAGAACCCCTCATCCACTGAGCATGGACCTACTTATAAACCCTGAGTGAGATGTTCATTAATTCGGCACAGGGTAAGACCTGTCCAAAGCCCTGATAGATTTGTCTGTAACTACTCAGAAATGCTGACTAAGAGCCGGGTGTTGGTGGCACATGCCTTTAATCCCAGCACTCAGGAGGCAGAGGCAGGCGGATCTCTGTGAGTTTGAGGCCAGCCTGGTTTCCAGAGCGAGTGCCAGGATAGGCTCCAAAGCTACACAGAGAAACCCTGTCTCGAAAACAAAAAACAAAAAACAAACAAACAAAAAACAAAAAAAAAAAGAAAGAAAGAAAGAAAGCACACTAGCCAGCCAGAAGCTTATGCAGGTAGGGTCTGCACTGTGCTTGTTCAGGTGCCTTCCTTTATGTTTAACCCTTTCCATGCTATTAGATCATTCAAAGGCAGAGACCACAACTCTGAGAATCAAGGAACAGGTGTGCAACTGTGGTAAGCCTAGCATTTGCATGGGGTGAGGACACCTCAGCTAAAAGATCAACACTGCATTTCTCTTTCATTTTCTGAAGCTTTTGACTCAAAGCATTTTCCAGTTGCCATCCATACTTAACAAAATGAAAGATACTTTAAGTATGTCCAGTTAACTTGGCTCTTGCACCTCCTGCAGCTTTTAAGGGTTCCATAACACTTTCTGCTTACATTTTACATGTGAATGTAAAATTTCATCTTCAGGCATCTCTCTTTTCCACAGTTCCTTTTGTCTCTTTCTCTTTAGGGCACAGGCTGCTTTACCTCCTGGCTAGCCTATTTTTTGCAAGTGGTCATTCTAGTTTTCTGAAATCAAGATTAGATCATTTTTGTGGATTGAAAAGGAAACAGCAAACAAGCAGAGAGGCAAAGGTGTTGATGACGACAGCAAGACAAGGTCTTGCTGAGTAACTGTCCATTTCCATCTTTGAGCAAATAAAACCCCATGGCATTGTTGGGGCTGGGGAGATGGCTCAGTGTGGCTAAGAGCATTGCTTTGCTTTGATTTTCAACATCCACGTGGTGGCTCACAACCTATCTACAGTTCAGTTCCAGGGGATCCAGCACCCTCTATGGCCTCTAAGGGCACCAGACGTGAATGTGGTACACTGCTATATACATGCAGACAAAACACCAGTACACATTAAAAAACGAAACACAACAACAACAAAAAACCCTGTGGGATTGTTAATTAACATTGTTTACATTTTCTAGCCCTCTAACTCACCCTAGCCATAAATCGTGCTTGTCAGGGAGGTGGCTGCCGGTCACCTTGACTCTTACATATCCAGAAGTCTAGGAGTAAAGAGTGTTCAGACGTGATAAATGTGGGAGCAAAATATTTCAACAGACGCAAAGGATGGGAGGAGGGGATTGTAACTGACAATACAGCCCGAAACAGTGTTAATAGTTTCAATGTAACTACCCAGCAAAGGAAGTAGGAGGTGCTGAGGTTTGAGGCAAGGTTCTCAGCTCCACCCCTTCTTCCTTTTTCTTTCTTTCCTTTTACTTTTTAGACAGATGATTAGTGTGTGTGTGTGTGTGTGTGTGTGTGTGTGTGTGTGTGTGTGTGAGTGAGACAGAGTCTCACTATATAGCCTTTGGCCTGGAAGAGATCCACCTGCCTCTGCCTCATACCACACCACTAGAGTTTATTACTATTTTTCTTTCATTTTCTTTTAGTAAAGTTTTCACTTTAATGTCCAGGTCAGTCTGCTTGGTACTACTATGTGGCTCAGGTTGGCCTCTTCCTGCCTCTGCCTCAGGAGTGCTGAGACTACAATTACAGGCCACCACACACTGGGCTGAGATTCACCCTCCCAGGAGAATTAACTCCTTGGAGGAAGATGAACAGATCAAAGAAGACAGGGAGTGGAGAAACCGTTTAGAAGAGGGACCTGATCCAGAGGCCATGGTTCTGGAGGAAAGGACTCAGGAGCAGCATTCAGAGAAAGAAAAGCCATGGGGACAGTTTGAAGGATTCTGAGGAAACAGTTGGAAGTCCCCAGAATCCCACAGCCTGTGAGAAATGACACTCCATGGTGCTTTGGAAGAGTTAATGAGATGGTCCCCATTCCGCACCAGCTACCACCCACCGGCCAGTTCACTTCCTTGGTTCACACCTCTAGTCCTGGACTGGCAGACACTGCCTACCTTTGGCATCTGGAACTCTCCTACTAAAGGTGAAATCTATCCAAGACCACCCAGGCAATGAGCACGGAGGCTGAATTTGAACCCTCCAAGTTCTCGGTGGGCCCTAGAGATTCTGCTGTCCTTCCGCAGGGTAACACAACTTCACTGCTGATATTCTTGGCCGAACAAGTAGGAAAGAGCTTGTTCCACAGATTATAATTCTTTGGGCGCTCATCCCCTAGTTCCTTCCCTGGTTTTCCGGATCTGCTCGATCTCTATTGGCCTCAACGTCCCTATGTACACAGTGCACCGACGTCACGGTTCCAGGCCCCACTCCCACGCGCTCCTAGGGCCTCCGCAGTGGCTGGATGGTGGGAGAAGCCTCTTCAAGAACCTCTAAGGTGGGTATCGGTGGCCTCCAGGACAAAGTTCTGAATGCAAAGCTATGCTGGGAGGGTGGATGGAGGGCAGACAGTCTGCAGGCAGTGAGCACGGGTCCCGAGAGCGTAGGACGCGCTCTGGCTGCCGAATACCGACGACTTGAAGAGGTCCCGAGGGACTACCGTCCTTCTGGACCCCTGGGCAACAGGTCCAAAGGGAGCCTGGGGGCGGGACGGTACACGCGAGCTGTCAGTCCGGCCCCGCCCCGCCCCGCCTTTCGTCCCGCCCCACCACGCCCCTCGGCTCCGGTGCGGGGCGGGCGCGCTGCGGCGGTCGCTGCTGCTGCTTCCTCGGGCCATTTTGCTCCGCGCGAAGAGACGAGAGGTGGAGAGCCAAGGCTAGAGGAGGCGCGGGCTAGAGTAAACGGCGGGCGGCGTGCTTTCCGCATTCTCAGTGTCCGGAGGGGCTCAGCGATCACCGGCGAAGGGGTCGGGGGCCCCTTCCCGGTCCCTGCACCATGAGCTGGGGCACCGAGCTCTGGGTGAGTGAGGGGCCGGGCCGCAGGCGGCCTGGGCGGGAGGCGCGGCGAGGGGCCTGGGCGTGCGTCGTCTCCCAGAGAGGAGGGAACGCGGATCGGGTGGCCCCGGAGGCCTGGGGACGGCGCAGGGCTGGGTCCCGGATCCCCAAGCCGCGACCCGCGGGCGATCCCCGGGGGCGTGGGGCTGCGTAATTGCGCGCGCCCCTGGCCGGAGCTCGGGGCAGATCTATGCTCCGGGGTGCGGGCGGATCCCGCGCTGTTCCCGGGGGCGGGGCGGCCTGGCAGGCGCGGGGTTTCGAGTCTTGGGTTTGGGGGTGCCGCGAGCGAGAGGTGAGGTCTTCTCTCTGGAAGTGAGGACTTTAGCCCCAGGGCGGTTGGGGCGCACTTGTAATTCTTGGGGAACAGCTCAGATCCTCAATTTGAGGGGGGCTGCGGCGCTTGGTCCGCAGGGGGCGGCGGTAGGGGAGATCATAGGATACCACGAAGGGCCGGTTGCTGGGGACCTGTTTCTGCCCTACTGCCCAGAGGAAACGATTTCAAAAGGGCCTCTCAGGATCCTTCGTTTTGGGGTGCAGGTGGGTTAGCGAGCAGCTTGGTGTCTGGAAACGGTCTCACCGAGGGCGGTCAGAGGACGCCAGGGCAACCCTCAGGCCATCTCCAGGAAAGAGGCTGTTTGGCCGAGGGACAGGGCCTGTTGCCCTGCCTTCCTCTGGACTCGAGCACCGGGGAAAGGCTGGGCATAGGCTGGCGGTGCAGTGGCCTGGGTGAATGTGGGGACGAAGCCGCAGTTAGTGCGCGGAAATGTGCCCAAGACCAGTGATGGGTTCCAAAGTGCCAGCTGACTACCTTTCTGAATTCCATTTGTGAAGGGTGTGGAGGAGAAAGTGTGGGGTGGTGTTGTCGTCCAAGATGAGGCCAAGAAATGTCATGTCAAAATAAAACAAGGTTAGGGCAATTAGGGATGCAATGCATCTTCCTTAATTTTTTTTCTTTTGCTTTAATTGTTTTTACATAACCATTTCTTAGACTAAAGTATCCTGTTAATGTGAGAATCCTGGGAGCACTGGCCCTTAAATCAGAACTCATTTTATAAACATTCTCTGTCAAAGGAATTCCCATTCATTCAGCTGTCAAAATGTCAGGTGATGCATGCAAATATCCATTTTGAAAAAATTAAATTAACACATAGTTTGAAGCACTTGTACAAACCTGGGTTAGGCAAAACTGTAGGCCTTTGAATGCTCTGTTTTCTTTCCTTATTTTTACTTCCTTCAGTTTTGTTTTTTGGGTTTGTTTTGGGGTTTTTATTGTTTTTTGTTTTTGTTATCTGGGGTGGGGGCACATCAGAAGTCATGGTCAGTAGCAGAATGGAAGACTGGGCATGTGCTTTCCCTCTCTTACTCAAACAGCAGGATGCAGTTAGGAACATACATGATTCCCGAGTGGCTTAGGGAGGTAGACATTTCATAGACATGCCGGTGACTGTTCTAGCAGGGTGATCTAGAGGGCAGGGGGATGGAGGAAGAACTGACAGCATGGCTGTCCTTCCTGCCTATCTTTTGGGAGTGGAAGACAGGAAATCAAAAACCGGAGCAGCTGTGGCAGTTCACCCCTGAAATCCCAACATTGGAGGGGCTGAGGCAGGAGGATTGTTGTGAGTTTGCGTCCAGCCTGGAATACACAGTGAATCCCAGACCAGCTGGGACTACATGGAAAGACCCTGTCTGGAAAAGCAAAACAAAAGGATGCTGAGGATGTGACTCTAGTAAAATACTTGCCTGGCTGGCATGTGTGAGGTTCTGGGGTTGAACCCAGTGGAGACAAAAAAGAACCCTTGGGAAATATTGTTAATGGCAAGACATAGGAAATATTTGGATTTATTTTACTTGGTAAACTTGTGTTCACTTATGGCCAATAACTAATTGACCAAACATATTATATATGAAGTATATGGCAATGAAGAAAGGTGGTTTTGTTTTCTGTTTTGTTTTTAAGGCATGCTGACTTTGGGTGGTTTATAGTTTAATGGAGGGAATGGGTGAGCATGTTATGACACTATCAAGAAAAATTGGTGCAAATTTTGTTTTAAGACCAAAATGTCCACTATCAGTTATCTTAGCTTTTTAAAAGCAGGTTTATTTGTTTGTTTATTTTATGTATATGAGTGAGCTATCTGCATGTATGCCGTTATGCCAGAAGAGGTCATCAGATCCCACTATAGATGGTTGTGAGCTACTGTGTGGTTTTTGGGAATTGATCTCAGAACCTCTGGAAGAGCAGCCAGTACTCTCAATGGCTGAGCCAGCTCTCCAGCCCCCTAATTTTTAAATTATTATTATTATTATTTTAGCAGTTTTCAAGGAAAGGAAAAGACAGAAAGAAAGCTAGCCCAGAGGAGTAAAGGGAATTGGGTATAAAAAAGCCGTTTTTGTGTCTAGTGGTCAGAGGCTTGGCGATGTACAGTGTGCCTGACGGCCAGGCTGAGGCTCTGATTAAGGGCTTTCCTTACATGGTGGCTTTGGGACCTGGTTCGTGTGTAATGAGGTAATGATGTGGTGCGAAAGCCTCACTTGACGGAATGATGCTTCTGGATGGAGTGGCACAATTTGGGTGGCCGTGAGTGATGGTGGCAGGTGGCTGCAGCGTTCATAGACCTTCACTGATCTTAACAGATCTCATACAGTCTTGAGACTTTAATAAAAGTCCATCAAGGCCCTAAAAAACTTCTGGTTATGAACACTCATTTTACATGTCAAGCCTACTCTTAAGCCACATCCTGCTTTGTTAAAGAGTCAAACACTTTTCTCCTCCTAAAAACTCCCTAATGATAGAAAAGTTTTCACAGTCTCGGTGAGCTTTGAAAACCTGTAAAATGTCAGGAAGTTATAAAAGTTGATGCAAAAGTCACAGTTTATAACTCTGTTAGATTTCTGTATTCCTGTTAGACATGTATTTTGTTTTTGGGTTTTTTTTTTTTTTTTGGGTTTTTCGAGACAGGGTTTCTCTGTGGCTTTGGAGGCTGTCCTGGAACTAGCCCTTGTAGACCAGGCTGGCCTCGAACTCACAGAGATCCACCTGTCTCTGCCTCCCGAGTGTTGGGATTAAAGGCGTGCACCACCATCGCCCAGCCAGCAGGGTATTTTTTATGTGGGTACTGATGGTCATGATCTGCATGGTGACATGCTGAGCCATCTTCCCAGCCCCAGCTTGTTGACATTGTGGTTACTGTTGAATGACAAGTTTGTCACATTAAGGTCATTAGGAGGACTTTTCGTTGTTCCTTATTGGAAGGACAATGACAGGTTACTAAGCCATCAGCTCAATTAATTTTTTAGTAAAACCTTCTTATTAGTGTGAAATATGAAAAAATCATTAGAAAATTTAGTTTTGGGGGTGTGGAGAGATGGCTCAGCAGTTAAGAACACTGGTTACTCTTCCAGATGATCCGGATTCAATTCCCAGCACCCACGTGGCAGCTCACAACTATCTGTAACTCAAGTTCTAGGGGATCTAACACCTGCACATGAATGCACATAAAAAATAAATTTAAATAAATTATAAAGAATTTTTAAAAAGAAAATTTAGCTTTCATCTTTACTCCAAATTTGTAGCTGACTCAGTGACAGAACCAGATTTTGCTGTCCCCTGGTATCCTGTCTGCCATCTTTAATCTTTGTTCAGGATGCTCGTGAGAAATGAATGTTCCAAGTGTAAATGAAGGAAAATGGAGAAGCCTGAAGAGCACTCATTAGTTAGCATCCTAAGAAGCCACCGGCAGAAATTTTGTGTATGTTTTCTTTAGCTCTGTTGTTAAGATTGTGTCGGGCATATCACGTACATGGGAGTGCCCCAACCCATGTTGATAGTGGTGTCTGCTTTTTAAGAAGCAGCTTACGTGTGAGCTGACCAGGGCTTGACTTTAATCTCAGCACTTGGGAGGGCGGCAGAGGCAGGTGGACCCGGCCAGCCAGAGCTAGTAAAACCTTATCTCAAAAATGAGGTGTCCAGCTGGGCGTTGGTGTCGCATGCCTTTAATCCCAGCAGAGGCAGAGGCAGTCGGATCTCTGGGATCTCTGTGAGTTCCAGGTCAGCATGGTCTCCAGAGTGAGTGCCAGGATAGCCTCCAAAGCTACACAGAGAAACCCTGTCTCGAAAAACAAACAAACAAACAAACAAACAAAAAAATGAGGTGTCCGTGTCAGGTGTGCTTCAAAACACTTCCGAGGCAACTCAATGAGATCCTGTCTCTAAATAAAAAATACAAGAGGCTACCGATGTAGTTCAGAAGTAGAGAACTTGTGCAGTGTGTGTGAGGCCCTGGGCTCCATCTACTGTCCTGGGAACATGGCCTAGCTTGATGTAGGAACTTAATATTTGTTAAGTGATTGAGTGAATCCCTTCCTCCACTTTTGGCTTAACATTTGATTGTTAAAACTCAAGTCAACCTAATCACAATAACTTCCTGCATTTTGGCGAAAAAAATATATATGTATATATCATATATAAATTTATATGTAACACGCATATGTGTTATTATTGTATGTATATACATAATATATTCCTAGACATCTTAAAAAATAGGCTAACTTTTTTAAAACAGTTTGAGATACAGAGGTGACTTCCCCCTGTGCCCTTTGTCCCAAATGAACACAGTCTGGCCAACTTTTCACTTTCATCCTCCACACACATGCTTTGGCACAAGCTTCCACTCACACCACACACACAAACACATACATACACACAAATATAAAAATTGTTTTTGAAAAGCAATTTCTTCTCTGTGGGTCATAGCACTCATGCCTGGACACTAAAGAAGTTATATTAGGACACTTTATAATGTGTTAAGGTGTTAAACTAGGCAGTACTGATTCCTTTTCAGCCTGAAGCAGTGAGGATTAACTGTTTCTGGTTTGGGAGAGGCGTGAACTCTACTTCCCTTGACTTCCAAATGGGAGTAGAACATTAACAGCAGTTCACAGCTCTTCCTCAGCACTGTGGCCTTCACTCTTCAGAGGTTTCTGTTTGGGATGAGCCCTGCAAGGCCACCAGCACAGACAGTTGTCCCCAGATGTGCTGAGTAGAACAGAAGGACCTCAGAAGAGAGACCTCTGAGGTCTAGTTGAATTTAGTTACTGCTGCTCCTCCCTCAGGACAGGCTTTGCCCTCAGCCCTTCTGGTTATCAGAAATGAAGCAAAGCCAGCACAAGGCAGACCAGGGACTGACAATCAACTCACCCTGCAGTTTGTAAGTTGGTCCTGAAAATGTGAACACACTGTGTTTAGGCTAGGGTGAACAGGATCTCAAGTCTCTCTGAGACTTCTGTATCTGCCAGTGCTGGTGGTAGGATGCTACAGAGTTCCTGCCTAGCTTTGGTGCTCGTGGAAAGTGCTCCCGTGAAGGGCAGGTCCAGTTTGGCTCCTAGTTCAGCCCTTATGCTGTGTTCCCCTCCGGCATCACTCATGCTTACTTTGTCAGCACCACCCACACATAAGAATAAGGCTTTATTTTGACACTGAAAAATTGCACACTACCAAGAATACAGAGATGCCCTGGGATGTTAATCTAATTAGATTTTAAAATGTGGGTGTGAAGTCATCAGGAATTTGTATGGAAATATTTGTTTCCTGTTTTAGTACCATGATTTCATATGAACTGGACTCTTGGTGTGATAGTTAGAACATTTTAAATCCTAAAGGCAGAGTCTCACACTATATATATAGCTCAGGCTGGTCTACAACTCAAGATAAGTAGCCTGAACTTTTTCCCAAACGCTCAGAAATCCTCCTGCCTTAGCTTCTCAAGTGCTGGGATTACAGGTGTGAGCCACCATACCCAGCAGAATATCCTCCCTTTTTCTTGCAAATGGCACAATAGCTTTTACATTAAAATCGGAGCCATGGACCTGGGTTCAATTCTCAGCACCCACATGGTGGCTCACAACCATCATTAACTTCAGTCCCAGGAGCTTTGATGCCCCCTTCCGACCTCTGTGCTCACCAAGCATGCGAGTGGTGCACAGTGCAAACAAAACACTCATACACATGAAACTTAAAAATTCAAACAAAAATCCCTCTAACCTTGGTAAGTGCACTTGCTGCCAAGCTTGAGCTAAGTTCCGGTCTTGGAACCGCTGGGGGCGGAGAGACCTGATTGCCTCTTGTAAATTGCCCTTTGACTTCCTCTGCATACCACAATAGCACTGTGACATCATATCAGGGGGGTTAGTTAGAATATACCAACCTAGTAATTGGAATTGTGTGCTTTTTTGTTTGTTTGGTGGGGGTTTTTGTTTGTTTGTTGTTGATTTGGTTTGGTGTTTCAAGACAAGGTCTCTCTGTGTAGCCCTGGCTGTCCTGGAACTGGCTCTGAGACCAGCCTGGACTCAAACCCACGTATGCCATCTTACTTGGCTTGTTTGGTTGGCTTTTGTTCTTTTCTTTCTTTTTCCTTTAGTTTTTTGAGACAGGGCCTTATGAACAAGCTGGCCTGAACTTGAAATGCAACTGAGTATACCTTGAACTTCTGAGTGCTCAGATTATAGGAATGCACCACCACGACCAGTTTTAGGCAAGCACTCTACCGACTGGGCCACCGGTACCAGCACTTCTCAGTGTACAGGCTTCCATTTATATTCTTTTCTAAAACTGTTTATAATTGCCTCGATCCCTTATACCTGTAACACACCATGCACTGCCCTTTAGCCACTGCTGAAGAGTTTTGTCTTTTTATTTATTTATTTATTTATTTATTGGTTTTTTGAGACAGGGTTTCTCTGTGGCTTTGGAGGCTGTCCTGGAACTAGCTTTTGTAGACCAGGCTGGTCTCGAACTCACAGAGATCCGCCTGCCTCTGCCTCCCGAGTGCTGGGATTAAAGGCATGCGCCACCACTGCCCGGCTTTTTTTTTAAGTTTTATTTATTCATTATGCATAGTGTTCTGCCTGCATGTCTGTCTGCAGGCCAGAAGAGGGCACCAGATCTCATTATAGATGGCTGTGAGCCACCATGTGGTTGCTGGGAATTGAACTCAGGACTTGTGGAAGAACAGTCAGTATTCTTAACCTCTGAGCAATCTCTCCACCCTAAATTGCTGTGGTCTTGCTTGCCATTCATTGAAGGCGGCGGCTGCTGCTGCTGTTGCTGCTGCTGCTTCTTCTTCTTCTTTGGTTTTGTTTTGGTTTTTTGTTTGTTTGTTTTTCTGTAGCTTTGGATCCTACCCTGGAAAGCTTCGAACTCACAGAGATCCACCTCCCAAGTGCTGGGATAAAAGGAGTGCACCACCACCACCACCACCACCACCACCTGGCCTTGTTGTTTTGTTTTGTTTTTTGAAACAGGGTTTCTCTGTATTGTTTTGGAGCCTGTCCTGGAACATGCTCTGTAGACCAGGTTGGCCTCCAACTCACAGAGATCCACCTGCCTCTGCCTCCCCAATGCTGGGATTAAAGGCATGCGTCACCAACACCCCCCCTTTTTTTTTTTACCTTATTTTATGTGCATTGTTGTTAGAGCCACTGGAACTGGAGTTACAGTTGTGAGCTGCTTGTAGGTTCTGGGAATTGAACCTTGGTTCTCTTGAAGAGCAGTCAGTGCTCGTAACCCCTGGGCCATTAAGATCCAGGCGCTATGGGAACTTCCCGACTGTGGTCTAGCTGGAGGTGGGCCTGGTACCACTTGTGGCAGCTTTTGGGAGGTCACCCTGTGACATTGAAAGTGAGGAAACCAACAGACCTTACACGGTCTCCCCCAAGCATCAGGGAGATCCAGGGAGGCTCACACTGAGCAGAAATGGCCCATATCTTCCCCCCCAAGAACATGACCTTGACTCTCATCTTGCTTAGTCCTTGTTTGGGATGATGGTATGTGATCAAGGCCTTGACTTAGAAGATGAGCAAAGCCCAGAAAGGCTGCTTATCACACGCCTGAGCCACTCAGCAGGGAGTCCATTTTGGGCACCTCTTCACACAGACCATTCCATTGTAACAATCTAATCAGGCAGATTGACTTTCTTGTGGGTAAACAGCTCACCCAAGATAGTGAGTAGGGACTCATTCTCAGGGTCTTGGGCCTATGGCCTTAGGAAATGGTTTTATTTATTTATTTAGTACCGAGGACAAACCCAGCCTTCTCACATACTCAGTAAGCTCTCTACTGCACAGGCCCTAGTGCCTCTCCTTCTTTAAATTAAGAAAATAAGTTTAACTTTTTTTTTTTTTTTTTTTTTTGAGACAGGGTTTCTCTGTGACTTTGGAGGCACTGTCCTGGAACTAGCTCTTGTAGACCAGGCTGGTCTCGAACTCACAGAGATCCGCCTGCCTCTGCCTCCCGAGTGCTGGGATTAAAGGCGTACGCCACCAACGCCCGGCTAACGTTTTTATTTATTAATTTTATGCATATTTATGGAGATGCATATTGCCTCAGCAGGAGGAAGGTCAGAGGACAACTAGTTAAAGTCAGTTCTCTTCTTCCACTGTGTGGATTCCTGGAATCAAACTCAGGTCTTCAAACTTTGTGGTAGGCTCCTTTACCCATGGAGTCATCTCATTAACCCTAAAAATTATTTTTAAGCCAGGCATAGTGACTCATAGTTGTTAGCCCAACACTCTAGAAGTCAAGAAAGAGGGTTTCTGCAAGTTTGAGGTCAGTCTGGGCTGTATAGCAAGACAAACAAAAAACTAATTTTATTGCTTGAACATTTTGTTTTGTTGTTGTTTTTTCTCTTTTGTTTGTTTGAGTGTTTGAATATAGAAAATTTCTTTTCTTGTTATTGTTTTTTGAGACAGGATTTCTCTGTGTATCTCTAGCTGTGTAGCTAGCATGTAGACTATGCTGGCCTCAATATAAAGTAGAGAAATAATATCACGCTTCCTTCCAAGTCCTCATCACCCAGCCTCAAAGAATGGTAGGGCCTGCTATGCATGTATCTTTGTACCCAGTGTAACCTTGTAGTGTTCTCAGCAGTCTCACCTGAATGCCATGATGCCTTCCTGATCCCTGGCTTTCTGGGGGACCATGCCCAGATCCCATATTCTCCCTACTGCTTAAAATATGGAAGTAGAAGAGAGCTAGAATTCACTAAGTAGCTGGTGGCCTTAATGCCAGGGTGATAAGCACCTCCTAGCTGAACCTAAGGAGCTAGTTAGTTCCGGTTTCTAGATGAGTCTCCTTCTGATGGATCCACTCCCCAAGCTCACCCATGAGTGCTGCTCCCATGTAAATGAACATTTCTCTTCCTGGCACTGGAGTCAGCCAGTCAAAGTTGAAAGCTTGTTTCTGTATTAGTAACTATCACTCACTCCTGTTTCCCTTGTCAGTGACAGAGGGTTGGGTCTCTAAAACTTGTTTGTTTTTGGTACTGGGGGTTGAACCTTGGGCAAGACACCAGTTTGTTAAATATTCTTCCAAGGGCTGGGGAGATGGCTCAGAGGTTCAGACCACAGCTGCTCTTCTAGAGCTCCTGGCTTCAAGTCCAGCACCCGAATGGTGGCCACAGCCACCTGTGTGACTCCTGTTGCAGCAGAAGAGTGCACACAATGCACTCTTTTGGATTCTGAGGGTACTTTGCATACATGGTGCACAGACACACATGCAGGCAAACATCTGTCCACATAAAATAAAAATAAATATTAAAAAAAAATCTCTTCTAGCCAGGCATTGGTGGTGCACGCCTTTAATCCCAGCACTCGGGAGGCAGAGGCAGGCGGATTTCTGTGAGTTCGAGGCCAGCCTGGTCTCCAGAGTGAGTGCCAGGACAGCCTCCAAAGCAATACTGAGAAACCCAGTCTCAAACACACACACACACACACACACACACACCACACACACACACACACACACACACACACACACACACACATACACACACACACACACATACACACACACACACACACACACACACACACACACACACACACACACACACACACACACACACATACACACACACACACACACACACACACACACACACACACACACACACAACACACACACACACACACACACACACACACACACACACACACACGCTCACACACACACATACACACACACACACACACACACACACACACACACACTCAACACACACACACACACGCTCACACACACACACACACACACACACGCTCACACACACACACACACACGCTCACACACACACACACACACACACAAAAATCCTCTTCCAACAAATGTATCCCCCACCCCACTCCACCTGTTTTTTTTTAGAATCTCAGTATGACCTCTAGACTGACCTTGAACGCTGTATCCCAGACTAGTTTTGTGCTTGAATCTTCTGCCTAGTCTCTCATGCAGCTAGGATTGCTGGGTTTTGCCTCAGGCCTGGCCAATGAAACATTGATACTGTTACTGAGAAACTGTGGCCAGACTACTGCAGATGTGGTAGAGGTGGTTGTGAATGAAGCTGGGAGGTGCCTTTTGTCCAGCAATTCCTTCATTTGTCTTTTCTTTCTTTTCTTTTTTTGTTTTGTTTTTCCAAGGCAGGGTTTCTTTATGTAGCCTTGGCTATCCTGAAACTGGCTCTGTAGATCAAGCTGGCCTCAAGCTCAGAGATTGGCCAGTCCCTGCCTCCCGACTACTGGGATGAAAGGCGTTCGACAACACTCCCGGCTGGCCTCATTTGTTTGTATTTGTTTGGTCTTTGGTGCTGGGAACAGAACTGAGGTGTTTTTCTTTTCCTAAAGATTGCCTCTTTTTTCTATTTTATGTGTGTATGTGAGTGCCTGCATGCATGTGTGTGCACCACGTGTGTGCGGGTGCCTAGGAGACTGGAAGACAGTGTCGGCTCCTGGAGCTGCAGTTTCAGGTGCTTGTGAGCAGGGTGGTTGCAGGTGCCAGGAACTAGTTCTGGTTCTTCTGCAAGAGCAATTAAGCTCTGTCTCAGCTGAGCATCTTTGCCTCCCCAGAACCCAGGTTCTCATGGATGCTGGAAAGTCTTCCCCTGAGTATCCCATTCCCCAAAGAGCCCCCCCCCACACTTAAAGAGATTACTTCATATGGACCTTAGCCAGAATAGTAGAAAGGCTTTAGTTTTTTGTTTGTTTTGGTTTGTGTTTGCTTGTTTTTCTAACGAAGTATGTTTCAAAGGTATTTTTAATTGAGAAAGAATAAGAGGGAGAATAGTTACTGGCCACTTTGTGGGTGTGCTGGACAACATATGTAAGGCTTTCAAATGTTTTATGTATGTATGTATGTATTTATTTATTTAGGCATGGTGTGTGTGTGTGTGTGTGTGTGTGTGATGTGTATGTGTGCACATGTGCAGGACAGAGGTTGGCTTCATATTGTCTTTCAGTCACCCTTGATTTTTTTTTTTTAAGACAAGGTCACTCACCCTGCAGGTCACTGCAGTCTCCACTGGGTGGGCTGGCTGGCACCTGTCTCTGACACACCTCTCACACCTCCTCCCAGTGCACAGCCACAGCTGACTGTTTCTCTGTGGGAATTTGAACTTGGGTCCTCAGGCTTTGCTAACTGGGTCACCACCCTGTTCCCTCAGAGTTTTGGTTTTGAGGTATAATGCTTCCTCTCACATCCAGGACAAAAGGAAACATGGACCTTTAGAGGAAGCTGGTCCCCTTGGACTTGTATTTATTTGTGCACAGCCAAAGTTGTGTGTGGACTCCTGGGATGGGATGGCATTTCTCTGGAGAGAAATGGTGCATAGGCCTCTCCACTTGAGAAAGCAGCACTGGAGAGTGTGGGCTGGTGACACTGGGCTGGTCATCTCTGTCCTCGCTTTCTGACCTCTGCATGTGGTGATGCTTTCCTTCCCAGGAGGCTTTGGGGCAAGTCTGTTGGGTGAGAGACAGTGAGTCAGTGGGAATTATAATAAACGTGAGGGTCATGGGAAGAATTGCCCTGGTCCTTGGGAATGAGCTAAGGACTCTCCTGATGCAGGCTGGCTTCACAAAGGCTTGGCATCATGGCCCTCTACCTCCTGGTTTTCACATGGACTCTTTGTCCTTTGATTTAAAATTGATTCTTTGTATTTGTTAACAATAAGATAAAACAACCTGATATTTTGCTAGGTATGGTGTGCCAAGCCCAAAGTCCCAGCATGCAGGAGGTGGAATCAGGAGACTCAGAAGTTCAGGGGCTTCTCAACTACTTACCAAGTTTGAGGCCAGCCTCAGTATAAAACCCTGTCTCAAAAACCAACAAACATCTAAAAACAAAACAAAACTCCAAAACAAACAGGTCTTTGAAAAATGCCTGCAAGGCATTGTTTTGTGAAGCAGTCTTGCTCTCAGGAGGCCTCACCACAGTGCAATTTTCTTTTTCTTTAAAAAAAAATAAAATGAAGTGGGCAGTAGGGGCGCACACCTTTAATCCCAGCACTCGGAAGGCAGAAGCAGATGGATCTCTCTGAGTTCAAGCCAGTCTGCTCTACAAAGTGAGTTCTAGAACAGCTAAAGCTACACAGAGAAACCCTGCATGAAAAACCAAGAAAAAAAAAAGAAAATAAGGAACTTAAAGCCCTACACTGGGGTGACAGAGACACCTCAGCTGGAAGAGCACTGGCTGTTCTTGCAGAAGACTGGGGTTCAGTTTTCAGCACCCTAGCTCACAACCATCTGTAACTCCACTTCCAGGGGACCCAAACCCTCTTCTGGTATTTTGGGTACCTGCATATGTGGGGTGCACATACATGCAGGCACACATAAAACAAACAAACAAACAAACAAACAAATAAATAAAAACCCCACTTGTACTGGCTGGTTTTGTGAGTCAACTTGACACAAGCTAGAGTCATCAGAGAGGAAGGAGCCTCTGCTGAGGAAATGCCTCTGTGAGATCCAGCTGTAAGGCAGTTTCTCAATTAGTGAGGGAGGGCCCAGCATGGGGCCACCCCTCAGCTGGTGGTGCTGGGTTCCCTAAGAAGGTGGGCTGAGCAGGCCGTGGGAAGCAAGCCAGTAAACAATTCCCCTCCATGGCTTCTGTATCAGCTCCTGCCTCCAAATTCCTGCTCTGACTTCCTTTTGGTGAACAGCAATGCTGAAATGTAAGCCCAATAAACCCTTTCCTCCCCAACTTGCTTTTCGGTCATGGTGTTTTGTTGGAGCAATAGAAACCCTAACTCAGGTTTACTGTATATTTGGGTCTATTAAATATATAATTTTAAGGTATCCTAGAGGTTAGTAATTCAGGCTATTTTTACCACTTTTAAAACAGATACTTAAAGCACATTCCTTCTCTCTTCACAAAGCTGGGTATTTGCCACTTGAGACACCTAATAAATTATTCTGCATATGAATCGATTTCTTCTCAGCAAGAATAATGTAGATTTTAAAATATTTACCTTAGAGAAGATGTGGAAATTCCTGTGTTTAGACTGCCTGAGTGTCTGTGAGTATGTGAACAGAAATTTCACCATGGCTCTGAATTTTTTAAAATTACCTTTTATTGTGTGTTCATGGGGTGGGGGTGGGGAGCACGTCACTGGTGTCTTCCTTTATTTCTTGCCTCCTCCTTCCTTGACACAGGATCTCATTGTATCTGAAGCACCTCACCTCTTAGGCTGGACTGGCTGGCCAGCAAGCTCCTGAGATCTGTCTCCAGTGTCAGGTTATAGGCACCTCCAGCTAAGCATTCAACTCGGGTCTTCATGCTTGCACATCGAGCGGGCACTTATACCCACCGAGACACTCCCCAGCCCAAGTGTGTGATATTCTTAATTGTCATTCTTATTCAGGGCAGATGTCAGTGGGGAATAATGACCTGACAACACCATGGAGTAGAAAGAAACAAGGTGAAGTTTTATTTATTTATTTATTTATTTATTTATTTTTGGTTTTTCGAGACAGGGTTTCTCTATAGTTTTGGAGCCTATCCTGGCACTCTCTCTGGAGACCTGGCTGGCCTGGAACTCACAGAGATCCTCCTGCCTCTGCCTCCCAAGTGCTGGGATTAAAGGCGTGCGCCACCAATGCCCGGCAGAAACAAGGTGAAGTTAAACTGGCCATTGTTAAATTTTTGTTTAAATTAGAAATAAAGAAGAAAAGAGGCGGATGAGACATAGACTGAGAGACATATTAACCAGTTTATTTTAGGCCCGGCAGAGTAGAGGGAGTAAGAGAGAAGAGGAACAAAGTTAATGGCTGACCCCCATGGCCGGTTGCCATAGAGAGGCAGAGAAAGGGAGAAGAGAAGAGCAGAGCAGAGAGAAGAGTAGAGGGAGAGTAAAGAGAGAGTGTGTGTAAATGGGCAGGGGTCTGTCTTTTAAAGGGGACCTCTGCACCTGCGAGCAGACTTAGTTCTCATGGAACCCTGGGCTGACCAGGGTACTGCCTGTTCCACCAGGTAACAGGGGCAGGCCAGCATAATGCCTGAACCTTTCAGCCATATGTCAGGTGAGAGAAGCAGGCTGGGTGAGCCTGGTGTGGTATTGGTGCAGCTTACCTCACATTATATTTTCTAAGCGTCTACTAAGAGTGCGGATGAAGTTCTTGCCTTCAAGTGGTTTAGGGTGTGATAAGAAGGTAGGCAGGAAATGACAGCAGGGTGGGGGCTGGAGAGATGGCTCAGCAGTTAAGAGCACTTGCTGCTCTTGCCGTGGCGTGGACCTGGCTTTGGTTCCCAGAACTCATTGCCCCCAAGGAATCTGACATCCTCTCTCTCCCCTGCAGGCAGGCACTCACACACATAAAATCAAATGAGAGGGCTTAGCTTAGTTGGGAAAGAGTTATGTCCTGGTCAGGTGCTGAACACCTAGTCAGTTGTCAAGGAAGCATGGTCAGCTAGGGTGGAGACCAAACTACCTTTCCAGGAAGAGGTAGCAAAAGACAAAAGATACCCAAGGTGTGAGGGAACACAGAGCTCTCTATTGAGCCGGGAGTGTGGTGGGCTTGTAGGAGGGGCCTGAGAAAGTGGTATAGCCAAAGCCTCCTGTGGGAACTGGCTTCCCCTTCAAAACACGTCAGACACCTTCCAGCTGCAGGTAGCTAGCCAGTCTCCTAGTCATTCTCATCAGTGGAGCTCAAAACTCAAACCTGGACTGGGGCAATGGCCCAATGAGGACCTGTGTCCACATCCCCAGAACACACCTAAAAAGCTAGGTGTGGTTGTACAGGGGTAGGGATAGGGGGATAGAAAGATTACTGGAGCTTGTTGGCCACCAGCCTCGGTGCAGGTTTAGTGAGAGACGTAGTCATAAGGCTATGAGTGATTGACTAGGACATTTCAGGTCCTTCTCTGGCCTCCACACACATGTACTGTGCACACGGTACACATACACGCAAGCACTCACATGAAACCTGCCATCCTTCTTCCTTGCTTTCTCCGTTTCTTTTCGTTTCACACAACCTTGGTAGGGTTATCAGCGTTTGCTCTCCAGTTTTCAGTCTAACAGCTTGAGTATTTTCAGTTTGCCTGGAGGTGACTCACACTAACCAAATTCCCAAGACCGATGAATAACACAGAATGCAAATTTGAAATTTCAGGAGAAGTGGAGGTGGGTGGGTGGGGGGTTCTCATTTGCTGGCCAGTACATTCCTTCCCCAGAGGCTAATCTATGTGGAAAATGAGATTCTATATTGAGTTTCCTGGAGAGCATAAAGTCCAAACAGGATCGGATGAGTTTAATGGCTAGTGACAGCAAGCTGTAGACCCTTGAGGCTCCTGTCGGTGGGTGGGGGGTGAGAGGTGGGGGTAGAGCTATGGATGGGGAGGAAAGAGAGCCTCTTTCTTAGCTGCTATAAAATGAGTGTCCCCAGGCTGACTGCAAGCAACATTTATACTCAGCTCTTCTTCATTCAACCTTTATTCAGTCCTACGTCTCCCAGATTAGGTCTGGCCATCCGGATCATCTGACCTGCTCCAGCATTTCCCAAACCAGCAGAGGCAAGAACCTACGGATTGACCCATTTAAAAAAAAAAAAAAAAGAAAAGAAAAAAGATTTATTTTGTATTTATTTATTTTATTTTATTGAGAAGATCTCACTATGTAGCCTTGGCTGACCTCAAACTCATAGGAACTCAACTGCCTCTGCCTCCTGAGTGCTGAAATAAAAGGAACCACAGCCAGTTTGATTTATTTTACTTTTCTTTTTCTTCTTCTTCTTTTTTTTTTTCTTTTGGTTTTTCAAGGCAGCATTTCTCTGTGTAGCCCTGGCTGTCATGGACCGCACTCTGTAGACTAGGCTGGCCTTGAACTCACAGATCCCCCTGCCTCTGGGATTGAAGAGTGCTGGGATTAAAGGTGTGTGCCACAACTGCCCAGCTGACTAATTTTACTTTAATTGTGTGTGTTTGTGTATACGTCTGTGCATTTCAGTGCAGACACCCTTGGAATCTAGAAAGGGTCTTGGATCCCGGGAAGCATTGGACCCCCCTGAAACTGGAGTTACCCACTATTATGAATCTCCTCACATGGGTTTTGAGAACCAAATTTGGATCCTCTTCAAGACCATCTTAACTACTAAATCATCTCTCCCGCCTCTGTTCATTAACCCTTCCCCTCCCTCCCCCTCAAACACACAAGCTGGGTTTCTCTGCAGCCCTGGCTGTCCTGGAATCCACTCTGTAGAGCAGGCTGACCTTGAACTCACAGAGATCTGCCTGCCTCTGTCTCTCAAGAGCTAGGGATTAAAGGTGTGAGCCACCATGCAGGGCTAATAAAAATAATTTTAAAACTCTAGCAATATCTTAGGGGTAATTTGCCTTTCTTTTTCTTTCCCTCTTTTTTTTTTTTTTTTTGAAAAGTGGGTGTGGCCTCATGCTTGAGAGCCTCCCTCAGCAGCCTTCCAAGCGTCTTCTATTACATGTGCAGAGCTGTATCCTTGCCCCGTCAGCCACTGAGGAACACCACGACCATAGGTTCAGTCTTTTCTGTTCCTCATGGCTTAGCATAGTAGCCTCCATTTACTCAGGGGCCTAAATGAGTTCTCATTTCTTGAGTCATTTAAATAATATGCTTGGCCACCGACTGTGTGGGCATTGCCCTATAAAAACAGTAAAGGGTGGAGGACCCACTAGTAAAAAGCTGGGGACTTCCACGTGTGATCTCATTTATCAGGTGGTCAGAGTGACAGGTGCTGCAGAGAGTAGTTAACAAACAGGAGGGAGAGCAGGAGATAGCTGACATCTGATAGCTTCAGTTAACAAACATCTGTATCTGGAAGCCACGGCAGAGCCCCAGGCTGGTGGGAGAAGCTGCGACCAGCATAAGGTATAAGACACGAGCGCATCTTGAAGCTCCAGGAATACTGCCCTTCCAATCGGGAAGTGGGAACAGTAAACAAAATGGCCACTTCTGGGCATTATGCTCTGTTTAGCAATGAAAAATAAATGTCAGGAGAATTCCTCATGGCGTCCACTAGTGAAGACTGTTCATTTGAAAGCTGCCCATGTGTTGCTGCTATGGTCGTATGGGGATGAATACAAGGAGTTTAGAATCATTCAGTCCTCACCTTGGTGACTGACGTTTTTGTCGAAACCGATCTAATATGGTTTCATTTTCCTCTTGACAAATTTTGAAATAAACTTGATTTTGGGAGGACTCACGTCATGTGGCCAGCAGACTCAACTCTGCAGAGATGTCCACAACCTAGCATCCCACGGGTAAGATGTCCTACAGACAGGGTCATCTTACAGTGTGACCTACAGAGAGTGCTGCCAGGAGCCTTGTATTCCTTGCCCAGGGATGCAGACCACAGTCTCCGGGACAGGATTGTAAAGAAGACATCTGCTTTGGCTTGGCTGTTTTGGACTGCTTTTTGTTTGGTTGGGTTTTTTTGTTTTGTTTCGGTAGATGTTTGTCTTTTCTTTGTTTGAGACAAGGCCTCTAGCTCTGGCTGGCCTGGAACTCAGATTCATCCACCTGCCTCTGCCTCCTGGGCTGCACCACCATATCAGACTTCTTTTGTGTGTGTGATTTTGTTTTTTGTTGTGGTGGGGTTTTTGTTGTCCTTGTTTTTTGTTTGTTTGTTTCTTCGTGGTTTTGAGACAAGGTCTTACTCTGTAGGTCAAACTGGCCTGGGACTTTTTATGCATCCTAGGCTGGCCTTGAACTCATGGCCCCCTGTCTCAGTCTCTTTTGTGGTTGGATTGCAGATGTAGACCACCACACCCAGTTAATTATTATTATTGTTGTTACTATTATTGTCACTGTTATCATTACAAGCTTTTTGCAGACAGTGTGTGGTCTTGCTCAACAGCATGGATCTGGAGCCAGGTCACATGGCTCCTCTCCAGTTCCAAACTTGCTGAGTCATTTTGGACAGGCCATTCAACTTTGGTTCCTTCTGCAGCAGAGCTGTCAGACTATGCACTTTCTTGGTCTCTTGGTTTTGCTTGCCCTCTTGGTCTGCTTGTTCCTCTCTCTGTTATCTCGATATACCCCCACCCACTGCTCTCATGGCCTACTAGTCTATTCTGCTAGCCATGTTCAGTCTGGACCCTTCCAGATACATCTGGGCATGCTTTCCCTTGTATCTACAATATTCAACTCCTCTTCAACCATACCTTTGCATGGTCATGTGTACCCAGGGTTTCTTTGGGGCCACCAACCAACTCCCAAGTCATGACACAGAGACTTGTTATTAGTTATGAATGCTGGGCCTTATCCTAGGCTTGTTTCTTACTAGGTCTTATAACTTAACCTGTTTCTCTTCACTACATTTTGCCTTGGAGCTTTTTCTTTCTTTCCTTCTGTATGTCCTACTTTCCTATTTCTTGTGTCTGGTTGCCTGGCTTCCTAGATTCCTCCTAGAGCCTAGATTCTTCCTCCTACTTAGTCTCTCTGCCTGCCAGGTCCCCCTACTGCCTAACTATTGGCTGTTTAGCTCTTTATTAGACCAATCAAGTGCCTTAAACAGACAAGGTGAAACAGCAACGTAGTGTGTGTGTGTGTGTGTGTGTGTGTGTGTGTGTGTGTGTGTGTTTAGACAAGGTTTCCCTGTAGCTTTGGAGGCTGTCCTGGAGCTCGATCAGTAGATCAGGCTGGCCTCGAAATCACAGAGATCCATCTGCGTCTCTGCCTCCCGAGTGCTGGGATTAAAGGCGTGCACCGTCCAACCCATCCTTACATTGTTAACAAAGGCAGCAGAAGCAAATGTAATTCACCTTCACATAGTTCAAGTAATATTGCTCAGCATAAACACCTCTTTGCCCAGTTAGAATGATATCCCACAACAGTCATGTTCTCATTTTTCCTTCCGACTCTAACATCTGTGAAGGAAAGCTACAGCAGCAGGATAGGTGATCTTGCCAGCAAGAGTGGGGGCAAGCAGGCTCAAAGCAGTTTCCCTCCTCCATGTCCTTTTATCTAGGCTGCCACCAGAAGATGCCACCCACATTTAGAATGGGTTTTCTTGATTCAAAAAAGTATAATCAAGAAAATTCCTCTCAGGCTGGGCGGTGGTGGCGCGCGCCTTTAATCCCAGCACTCAAGAGGCAGAGGCAGGCGGATCTCTGTGAGTTCGAGACCAGCCTGGTCTACTAGAGCTAGTTCCAGGACAGCCTCCAAAAAAGCCGCAGAGAAACCCTGTCTCGAAAAACCAAAAAAACAAAAAAAACAAAAGAAAATCCCTCTCAGGAGAACATGGCTGCTTGGATTTTAGTTGATTCCAGAGGCCGTCAAATTGACAGCTAAGATTAGCCATCACTAGTAGTGTCTGTTGCAACAAGCTACGGCTACCAATGATCCCTTGTGTGTTGCCTGCTACGGTGTTTGGCTCAGTTCTAGTCTAGTCAAGAAACTGAGTGGAACTAGACTGCACAGCCTCAGATTGCTCCACCTAAATGTTCAAAAGTTTCAGAACCAGGGTCAGAAATATGGCTCAGCATTTAAGAGTGCTTGCTGCTCTTGCAGAGGCCTGAGTTCAGTTGCTAGCACCCACATGGTGGCTCACAACTGCCTATAACTTTAGCTCTCTGGATTTAACACCCTGTTCTGGCCTCTGAGGACATTCACATGCATGTGGCACATATAGAAACACACAAGTATATAAAATAAAACAATATTTTAAAGTTCAGGGCTCAGCTGCCCAGAGCTCGATCAAGAGCCCTGATTCATGTGTGGATAGGAACTCAATGTGGGTCATGATGGTTATGACAGCTTCTGAGGTTGGAAACTCTTTAGAACTTTTATGTTCAGTTCCCACACTGCAACTCAAAGAAATGCCAATAATGTTAATAGGGGGGTTGCAGAGTTCTGTCCATTGCACAGTGGGACATAAATAGAGTCATTAGACACATTCCTTAGGCTATTAGGCCTCCTGAAGGCATTAGGTATCCTGGGCGTGACTCTCCAGGCAAAAATACCCAGATCTGTTTTGCCAAGTCAGACTTTTTGGTTTGGATGGGAAGATGGTTTAGTCAATTATGTGCTTGTCTTACAAACACAGAGGGCCTGAGTTTGGATCTCCAGCACCATGTAAAGCTGGACGTGGCAGTGGGTGCTCATAATCCCAGCGCTGTGGAGACAGAAGGACCCTGGAGGCTTGCTGGCGTGCCATCCAGGTTCAGTGAGAGGCCTTGTCTCACAAAGAGGCATTGGCAAGATGGTAGCCAAGCCTGGTGACTGAGTTCAGTCCCTGACACCAGCATGGTGGGAGGAGTAAAGCAGCCCCAAGAGTTTCCTCTGACCTTTACATACACATGGGGGGGGGAGAGGACATAGGGGGGTGTCAGATGCCTTTAATCCTGGCACTCAGGGACAGAGGCAGGCAGATCACTATGAGTTCAGGGGTAGCCTGGTTTACATATTGAGTTCCAGTTTTGCAAAGGCTGTGTAGTGAGAGCCTGACATCAAAACTAAAAATAAATAAAAACTAAAATTAAAAAATAAGATGGAGAAACGATTGTAGAAAACACCAAATGTTTATCTCCGGCTTCCATGCATGCATGGGAAACCTGGAGCTGGAAGTGATGGGGAACTCCTGCCATTCCAGCAGCTGGCAGGTGAAGGCAGGAGGATCTGGAGTTGAAGACCAGCCTTGGCTACATAGTGCTTTCAAGGCTAGCCTGGGCATACAAGAGATCTGCCTTGGAAGAGGAGGGAGGGCAGGAGCATGACGACCTATAGAGACACCGCCGAAAGCAATCAAGCAGGGAAAGACGGCTTTGACTAACTTGAAGCAGATCCATAGGGAGCAGTTCTTAAAGGGGTCAGGGCCTGTTTCTCAGGTCAATCGTCCTTCAAACTGTCATTTAGTTGGTCATGGAATAATGACTGAAAACCTAAACAGTTAATTACACAAGTGGACAGAGAAGAGTCTCCTCAGCAGTACTCAGTGGGTCACACTCACGTATGCCAGTCTATAAAAAGAGTTGCTTATTTTAAAATAAACAGTATTTGTGGTAGGGACCCACCCCACCCCCCTCACGTGCTTGGAATGAAGGGGCTGGTAAATGGCTGCAGATGTGAGCTGAGCTAGGGAGCGAGGCATGATTGTAGTCCCAGCTACTTAGGAGGCTGAGCCGGACCGATCACTAGAGCCCAGGGGTTCCAGGTCAGTTTGAACAACATTGCAAGACCCTGTGCAAAATTGCAAGTGTCTTGATCCATTGGTGTGGCAGAGACCAGAGTAGGCTCAAAGAGGAGAGGATGTTATTTTGCACACTGAATGCTTGACCCATCCATGGGTTCTTGCCCAGCACTAACAGCATGTTTCTAGGACCTCTTTTGGGGTGTGGGTTATTTAATGTGGTATGATTAGACCCAAGAGGACACTCAGCAAGGACCCATTTGAGAAAGGGTCCTTAAAGTGCTAGGTGTGCTGGCACATGCCTACAGTTCTAGCATTTAAGGACAGTCTGGTCTACATAGCCAGCCACCGCCCAGCCAGGGCTACATAGGCAGTATCTGTCTGAAAAAGAAATGTTCTTTTAAAACAATAGTGTATATCCACCCACACATACATGCGTTCCTGTGCCTGTGCCAGGGTGCACACACACATTCTAGAGAACACACACACACACACACACACACGTTTCCTTTCTTTCCTTTTTCCTTTCTTTTTTTGTTTTTTTTGATACAGGGTTTCTCTGTAGCTTTGGAGACTATCCTGGAACTCACTCTGTCGACCAGGCTGGTCTCAAACTCTCAGAGCTCTGCCTACCTCTGCCTCCCAAGTGCTGGGATTAAAGGTGTGTGCTACTGCTGCCTCGCTCTGTTTTCTTTCTTTTGTGGCTCCTAGATTTTACATGGAGTTTACATGAAATCTTGTATGTTTATGTGATCCAGAAGCAGAAGTGAAACTGCCTTAGGAGGAGGAAGGGGACTCACCAGAGGGGGAGGGGTGAGAGGTGAGGCTGTGGGCTTCAGGACGTGTCACGAAGCACACACTTGTGTGGAATACTTTTTAAAGTGGTAGTAAAATGTTATTTTTACTTCCTGTTGTGGATGTGAAGACTATAGGCAGCTTAGATCTGAAGAAGCTACCCAGACACAAACAGTACAGAGAGGCTGAACCCTGCCCAGCTCCCTTTCAGAGACACATGAGGACTGTGTGAGGGACTGAGATCAGAAAAAGAAAACTACAGACTCCAGGAGGATAAACTATGGTGTCTCCGTACATCGGGATATTATCCAGCCACAACAATTAATGGAGTGTCAGCCTGTGCTAGAAACCCTAACAGTGAGAGGGTAGGGGGTGAAGCAGGTGTGGTGTATGGATCTAACTAGATAAAACAGGAAGAGCAGGTTAATCCATGGAGAGCTAGCGACTCAGACTGGCAGCTGCCAGGGCCTGAGGTTGAAGAGTAGGAAATGACTATTTCGTGGCGCATGCTGTATGTGAGGGTGATGGAAATGTTTTGGAACCAGATGGAATTGGTGCTTGCACAAGCTTGTGAATATAGTGACAGAATGGTAAGCTCAAGCCAGGTGTAGTGGCACAGACCTGTGTGTGAGCGATTCCGGCTGCAGAGGTGCAGAGGAAAAGGGATCTGAACTGGTTACTTTTCTGTCGAAGCAACTTAGGCAAGATGACTTTTACTCAGGGTTTCACTGTGGACCTTGCTATGTAGACCGGGTTGACCCCGACCTCACAGAGACTCCCCCTGCCTCTGCCTCTGAGTCTGGGATCAACTGGGATGAAAGCTATAAGACACCATACTAGGCCAGAAGAAAGACTTTATTTTGGCATAAGGTTCCAGTAATGGCCAGAAAGGCAAGGCATGCTGGCAGAAGCAGGAAGCTAGGGTTGGTCACATCTTTATAAACACAGGAAGCAGAGGAGACAGGAAGAGGAGTGAGGCTACAAAACATTAAAGCCCAGTCCCAGTTACATACTTCCTCTAGCAAGGCTGTAACCCCCTCCCAAAGGTTCCATAACCTCCCCATATAGTGCCACCTTCTAGGGATCAAATACATGACCCAGTGGGGAGCATGTTCCTTTCAAACCATAGTAAGGTCTTATCTCAAAATACAAATAAAAAACCAGGTATAGTTCTGCATGTCTGAAATCCCAGGACTTGGGGAGGTGTAGGCTGAAGGATCCAGTTCTCCTCAGCTCCATAGTCAGTTTGAAGCCAGTTTAAACTGCATGAGATATTATCTCAAACAAACAAAAGTTCTAAAGATTAAAAGAAAATAGGGTTAGGGGTGCAGCCTAGGGGTATTACATTTGCCTGGTGTATCTAATACTACACAAATAGATGAGTGAGAGTCAGTGAGATGGCTTGGCGGGTAAAGAGGATTGCTGGCCAAACCTGCTGACAAGAGTTCGAGCCCTTGAACCCACATGATGGAAGGAGAGAACCTAATCCCACAAGTTGACCTCTGACCTTCCCGTAAGCACTGTGGCACATCCACAAACATACACAGTAAATAAAGAAAATGTAAAATTCAGAAATAAACCAGGCCAGGGTGTACATTCCTAGAGTCCACTCTTGGGAGGCAGAGTCAGAATTCCAGGGTAAGCTGGCCTACTAGACCAGCAAAAAAGCCCCTGCCTCAGTAAAAATAAAATCCCAAGTGGGAAGTAGTCGGAGAAGACACCTGAAGGTAGCCCTGGCCTCCATGTGCACCCACACACATACACCCCCGCACATATGAATGTGTGCAAAGCAGACATAAAGAAGACAGCTTGGCCGGGGGCATCTTGGTCATGGCTATAATGACAAAGGGTTAATCTTAGAAGCTCCCCAGTCTTCAGAAATTAAGAGCCAAGGTGAATGCCTCAGGAGACCAATGGCCTTCAGCTGGAGGAGGAGTCAGACAAGTTCCTTCGGGTACTGGAAGGACTGCCTCCCTGTTGAATCTCCTTAATGATGGGCTGATGACTGTAGTTGCTGAACAGGTTGGAGGGGGGGAGCTAGCAGGTGCAATTTAAGAATACACATGTAGCTGGACCAAGAGAAAGGACTTACTCTCCATGGGATTAATTTCTACCAAATCAGCCGTTAATTGATCTATTATAAATGCTCAGCTGATAGCTCAGGCATATTACCACTAGCTCTTACAACTTAAATTAACCCATATCTATTAATCTATGTATTGCCATGTGTCTTGTGGCTTTACCTGTCCTCCAGCATCCCTTGCTCCCTCTTCATCTCCTGGAGACCTCTCAGACTCTACTCTCCTTCTTCCCAACATTCTCTCTACCCCCCCCCCAATCCTGCCTAGCTATCAGCCAATCAGCTTTTTTGTTGCTGTTCATTTTCTGTCCCGGCTGGGTCCCACCGCCACTTCAGCCCCAAATAAACACACAGATGCTGTATTAGTTATAAAACTGTTGGCTGATGACTTGGGCTTCTTATTGGCTATCTCTGTGTTAATTATTAACCCATAACTACTAATCTATGTATTTCTACATGGCTTTATCTTACCGGAGAATGCCTGGCATGTCCTATGCTCCTGGTCCCTCATGGTGACTCTTCTGGTGGGCCCTCTCTGCTTACCTTTCCCAGAATTCTCCTTGTCTCCTAGACCTGCCTATCATCCTGCCTCATTGGCTGAACAGTGTTTTATTCATTAACCAGTAAGAGAAACACACACACACACACACACACACACACACACACACACACACACACACAGAAGTACATCCCCCATCACTTTTTATTAGTAATGAGAACACTACAGTTAGCTGGGCTAGACACACCACTCACTTTGCCTGTAGTAGAGTTCAACTCCACCAACACATTATTGTGCAAGGCTCTCAGCTGAGTGCTGTGGGAATCCCCAGGGAACTGCCAAACACCTGCTTTCAGATTCTCTGGTATGAAATTTCTAGAAATTACTAGTAAGATTTTCACTACCCAAAACCCATCTATTCTACTTTTGAGTTATATCAAAAATACATTGGGGAAAAAAAAACAGTAGTTTTATGTTATTTTAGGGGTATTTTCCTTGAGTTTCTTGTTGTTTTGTCTGTTTTTCCTTGGTAGGAATCAAACCTATGGCCTCTCCAAGGCTGGGAAGTGTTCTACTCAATCAATCTGCTTATTGCTTTTTCATTTTTATTTGTTAATTGTTATTATTTTTATCTCACTTTTTTTCAGACAGGGTCTCATGTAGCCCAGGCTAGCCTTGAATTTACTTTGTAGCCAAGATGGCCTTGAACTCCTGATCCTCCTGTCCCCACCTCACAAGTACTGGGATTATAGACTTGCAGGTCTTCTGCAAGAACATCCGGTGCTCTGAACTGCTGAGCCGTTTCTGTAGCCCAACAGGTCCCTTTTCACTGAGTCTGAGTTCCCCTTTGATTATTTCTATACCAGGTTTTCCCTGTCTTCTCTGGTCTAGCAAGCACTGCCACTTGAGAACAGCAATACAATCGATTTAAAACTTCTATTTCTGGCCAGGCGATGGTGGCGCATGCCTTTAATCCCAGCACTCGGGAGGCAGAGGCAGGTGGATCTTTGGGAGTTCGAGACCAGCCTGGTCTACAGAGCTAGTTCCCAGGACAGGCTCCAAGTCTACACAGAGAAACCCTGCCTCGGAAAAAACAAAAACAAAAACAAAAACCTTCTATTTCTGCCACTCTTAAACTGACCTGCACTAACATAAAACAAAGCATGGAGAACTGAGCTATACCCCAGGTTACCAGTGGGCTCCGGGCTAGGGTGCTGTGCCAGCTCAGCAGGGGTGTGGTCCAGCTGGAGCGGAGGTTGCCTGCATTCCCACTGAGAGCCTTACCAGACTCACAGGAGGCGAATGCTCAAGGACTTTGAAACGCTGCCATTTTTTCAAGTGGCAGTGTGCTTTTAGCCCTCCATCCCTGGGCTACAGGAACACGGAGAGAATACAAAGTAAGATGGGTGGTGGAAGCCAGCACAGTCAGACTCAGTACTGATGTCCTGTCAGGGAAATGAGCTCAGATGACTACCAGATACACACAGATTCCCACTTGTTTTTGAGAAGGCGATAAACGGAACCAGGGACGGAGCGCATCTGAACTTGCTCTCCTAGCACGGGTAACTCCCGGGCTTCCATGGGCATGGGGCTGCATATCCATGACTAAATCTCTTTTTTAAAAAAATTACAGCTACTTATTGATTATGTGGCTGAGGGTGACCTTGAACTCTTGGTTCTCCTGTGCCTGAGTACTGGACTACATACAGGCATATTCCACCGTGCCTGGTTTATGGAGTGCCGAGGATTGAACTCAGGGCTTTGTGACTGGCCTATATCCCCAGGCCACAATATATCTGTCTTTTGTTTTTCCATTTTATTTTGTGTATGGGAGGGGAGGGCGTGTCCTTGTGGGTTAGTGTGGAGGTCAGAGGACAGCTGTTGGGAATCTGTCCTTCTACCTGGTGGGTCCTGGGATTGAACTCAGGTTCTCAGGCCTGGCAGTGAGTTCCTTTCTCTTCTGAGCCATTTTGCTTGTCCCCATAGTACCTATTTGAGTGTATTGTGGATGCACTGTTGGCATGGAAACGGACGTGTTACTCAGTGGGACACAGTCACTCCATTGGTGTGGTTTGTGTCACACTAGGCATTGACTCACAAGGCTTCCCCTCTTAGTATTCAGATTGGGCGCTGCGGAGGAAGCCTAAAGCCAGTGCAGCAGCGTCAGGGCCACAGTGTTGCTCCCTCAATCTTGACAGCAACCCAGCAGTGGGATTTTTTTTTTTTTTTTTTTAATCTATGGAGGTCTTGTGAAAACAACTCCATGTTGTGTAGATAAAGTCAGCATTGTGCCCATCTGACCACTTGAAAATCTTGAGGTTTCTTCTGTCTGGCAGGCCATCCCTTCAAAGATCTAAATAAACAACAAAATAAGCCAGCAGGATAGCCAATTTCCTTCCAGTTAACGCCTGCCAAGCCAGAATTTATAAGGCAGATTTGGGCTCCAGATGGAGTGGCCGTGGTGATCTGTTTGGAAACTTCCCTCACTGATTTGTGCTAAACATCAGAGCAAATTGCAAAACTGGTCATAAAAAAATTATTTACTAAGACAGGGTCTGTGTAACCCTGGCTATTCTGGAACTTGCTATGTAGACAAAGCTGGCTTCAAGTTTACAGAGATCCACCTGCCTGGGATTAAAAAGGTGTACCTAAAATATTTTTTTAAGTACACCACGGATGTGACTTACATTTAGAGTCACTGTCAAACACAGGAAGACCAGGTATGGAAACAGATTAGATTAGTTGCCACTTTCATCCAAAAATTACCCTAGCTAGCACCCATGGGCTTGTTTCTGGGGGAAAACAGAATGATTTGACTTTTTTTTTTTTTTTTTTTTTTTTTTTTTTAAATTAAGGTCTGTAGCTCAGGGTGGCTTCAAACTTGATGTATGGCCAAGGATGACCAAGATACTTTTGATTCTCCTGGGTCCACCTCCCTGGTGCTAGAATTAAGGTCTTTGACACCATACCAGGGGTATGAGACATTGGGATGGAGTCTGGGACTCTTCATGCTAGGCAAGCAATAGAAAGAGAAACATCCTCAGTCCTTGTTTTGTGTGTGTGTGTGTGTGTGTGTGTCTTTTATGGGAACACATGTTTATGGGTGTGCACACCCACATGAATGAAGAACAGAGGAGGACAATGGCTATCTTGCTCTAAAACTCTACCTACTCTCCTGGAGGCAGGGCCTCAGTGAACCTGGAGCTTGCTGTTTTCCTGTGAGGCTGATAGCCAGCAACAAACCCCAGCAGGAGCCCTATCCCTTACACACATATCCCAGGGCAGGGGCACCCAGAGCACCACCACCGCCCGGCAGAAATAGACTCTTGATGCCTACCTTCAAAGAAAGCCAAATAGACATAAAATAGAAAAGGGGGCTGTGGTTCTGAAGATAGTGTGTTGCCTAGCAGTCAGTGTCTGTCCATCGCTGCCCTTTTTCATTCACCCTACTTACTACGATCACATCCGAGGGCCTGGGAGGTGGCTCAGTGAATGAAGGCACTTGCTGTGGAGTCGACAACCTTAGTTCTGCCTACTGGACCCACATAGTAGAAGGAGAAAACCAACTCCCTCATTTTGTCTTCTGATCTTCGCACACCTGCTATAGTATGCGCACACTCAGTGCCCACAAATATAAAATTGTGGAAGTGTACCCACATATGTTCTCGTGCTGAGCCTCCTACCAGCCCTTAACGCCTGAGGATAGACATGAATGCCAATAAACACTTGTTTTGATATTCATTCAGAAAAGAAGAAATAAGAGACATTAAAGTAACTTAGTAACCACTCAAAAGCAGAGTCAAGTTGATAGGATTTCTTTGAAATTATCTGTGAATGTTTATGCTTACTGCTTGGAGCTGAATGAGGTGGTGCACACCTTTGATTCCAGCCCTTAGGAGGAAGAAGCAGGCAGATAGATCTCTGTGAGTTCCTTGCCAGTCTGGTCTATGTAGTGAGTTCCAGATAGCCAGGGCTACAGAGAGACTGTCTCAAAAAAAGCCAAAGGGACAAAGCCAGCCTTGCATAATTGATGAGAAGACAGCCCTCCCATCCAGGTTATTTTAAGTGTGCAAATACTTAGCTAGCACAAGTTCTCTGGCAGCAGTTTGGGAAGGCCACTGCTAGAAAGTTCTATTTATTTATTTATTTTTAATATTTTTGTATGGTATTAGGGCTTGAGCCCGCATTCAAAGCAAGCTTTCTAAAACTGAATTTTATCCCAAGCCTAGAGATTTTTTTTTTTTTTCCCCCGAGACAGGGGTAAGGACGGCCCTGGCTGTCCTGGAACTCACTCTGTAGACCAGGCTGGTCTCAAACTCAGAGATCCGCCTGCCTCTGCCTTCCCAAGTGCTGGGATTAAAGGTGTGCGCCACCACTGCCTTGCACCTTAGAGTTTTGTTTTTTAAACTTTAGGAATGAGAATGCCCCTGGAGATGGCATGATTGAATAATAGTAAAAAAGTTTATCATTGTTTATTTGTAGAATTCTGTGATTTTGTGTGTGATTGTGTGTGTGTGTGTGTGTTTGTGTGTGTGTGTGTTGGATTGGAACCTGGGCTTTGCATACATCCTCCAGCAAGTACTTTATCACTTTACTACTTTACCTTTTTTTTTTTTTTTTTTTTTTTTTTCAGTGTAGCCAAGGCTGCATTGGATCTTGCAGTCTCTTGTTTCACCATTCTGAATACTGGGATCCTAGGCCTGTGCCATAACATTCTCGTGTCATTGAAAGTTCTTCATAAGTTAGATGTTTAGCTTTTTAAGGGCAGTTCCCTGTATCCCAGGCTGAGGAGGGCCTGGAAATTCTTTATTTATTTATCACTGTAGACATGTTTTACCTGCATGTATGTCTATGCATGTGTGCTTGCCTGATACCTGTGTTGGTCAGAAAAGGGCATTGGATTCCTGAAACTGGAGTTACAAGTGGCTGAGAACTGCCATTTGGGTTCTGAGAATCAAACCTGGGTCCTCTGGAAGAGCATAATTGCTGAGTCAACTCTCCAGTTCCCATGACTTTGAACCTCTGATCCTCCTTCCTCCACCTCCCAGAGCCAGGGATACAGGTGTGCATGGCCACAGCTGGATTATGCAGTGTTGGGGATGGCATCCGGGGCTTTGTGCGTGCCACTCGATCACATCCCCAGCCCAACAGGCTCTATTTTTAGTGATTCCACACGGGCAGCAGACTTTCATTGTTCACAGTTGTGGTCTTCTCGAAGAGCATCTGCCACTCATTATCCTGCTGCTCAGGGTAAAGGACCGTGCACGTTAACATCGGACCCTGACTCTCAAATGCATTCAGCAAATATTGATCAGAGGATACCCAGGCCTTGTGAGTCTGGACCTGTGTCACAGATGTGATGAATCCCACACAGTGAGAAAGAGGTGACCCGTTTGGGGCTGCACAAGCCATACCAGAGGCACTTCGTGGGAGAGGGCATATTGTGAAGGAAATGCATTTGGCAGCGGTTTGGACTTGTGAAAAGATGCTACGAAAGAAAATCCTGAGCTTTTGGTTTCTGTTTTTGTTTTTAAATTTCATTACGTGTGTGTGTGTGTGTGTGTGTGTGTGTGTGTGTGTGTGTGTGTGTGTGTGTGTGTGTGACCACACCACAACACGCATGTGGAGGTCAGAAGACATTTGTAGAAGTTGGTTGTCTCCAAACACCATGTGGGTCCCAGGGATCAAACTGAAGTCACCAGGCAACAAGCATCTGGCCTCTATTTCATGTTAAATGGCATGTTGATAAAGACCTTTTCCCCCTCCTTCAATGATGTACAATGATAGGAGAGTGTAAACCAAATGAACTCTTTCCTCCCCAGCTTGCTTGGGTTATGGTGTTTCATTTCAGTAATAGTAACCCTGACTAAGACACAGTCTATGTAACTTATTGTAAAAAACAACAACAAAAAACTTTGTGCTTATAATTTCTACAAACATTTTGATTGATAGGGAATTAAATTAACTACATTCTTGCCCTGCCATGGTGGCACACGCCTTTAATCTCAGTGCTCAGGAAGCAGAGGCTGGTGGATCTCTGTGAGTTCGAGGCCAGCCTGGTATACAGAGCAAGTTCCAGGACAGGCTTCAAAGCTACAGAGAAACACTGTCTGGAAAAACCGAAACAAACAAACACACAAACTATATTCTTGGCTTTTAGACAGTATTAATCCCAAACTTTATTTTCTTTCCTTCCTTCTCCTCTCTCTCTAAGATTTATTTTTTATTTTTATTTATGGGTGTGTGTGTGAATGTATGCCACATGTGTGCCATATACCTGTGCCCACAGAAGCCAGAAGAATGGGATCCCTGGAGCTGGAGTTATAGATGGTTGGTTGTTAGTTGTCCAATGTGGGTGCTGGGAACTGATCTCAGGTCTTCTGGAAGAGCTGCAAGCACTTTTTTTTTTTTTTTTTCGGTTTTTCAAGACAGGGTTTCTCTGTGGCTTTGGAGGCTGTCCTGGAACTAGCTCTTGTAGACCAGGCTGGTCTCAAACTCACAGAGATCCTCCTGCCTCTGCCTCCCGAGTGCTGGGATTAAAGGCATGCGCCACCAACACCTGGCCTGAGCTGCAAGCACTTTTAACTGCTGAGCCATCTCTCTGTTTTCTCCTGGTTTCTTCTCCTCCCCTGACTTTGGCTTGATTCAAACTTATGGTGATTCAATATGCCCAGCTAACCCTGGATTTATTTTTAAGGTTTTTCTTTCCCTAAGTGTGAAATCTTGTATGCAGTTATTGCCATCTTCTGAAGAATGATTTCTGTTTTTCGTGGGGGACAAAATAGGAAGTGTATCAATCAAAGAAAAAGCCATAGTTCGATACTTTGTGACAGGCTTTTGATATTGATGTCAGTGTTTCTTTCCCAAATGTTTTATCTTCATCTTTTATTATCAGTTGGCAGAGACTCAAATGGCCTTACGTTTCTCTTACTGCAAAGATTTCCCCATCAACCCAATTACAGATAAGCTAATAAATATTTACAGGCTAAGTATTTGTGACTTATTACAAAAGAATGTATGAAAACATGTCTGTATAGAATACTATTCATAAGCCAGACACTAATGCTACACTCCTGTGATCCCAGCATTACTGAGACAGGAGCAGGTGGATCTCTGTGAGTTCAAGGCCAGCCTGGTCTACACAGAGAGACTTTTTCTCAAAATAAATAAATGAATAAACATTTTTTATTTATTATTTTTTTTACATTCCAACCCCAGTTCCCCCTCCCTCCTCTCCTACTGCTCCCCCCATTTATCACCACCCCGTCTCTCATCTTCTCCTTGGAAAGGGTAAGACCTCCCCTAAGAAGTTTACTAAGTGTGTCCCATCATCTCATTGAGTCAGGACCAAGGCGCACTCTAAAGAGCACACACACACACACACACACACACACACACACACACACACACACACACCCTGTGTCTAGGCTGGGCAAGGTATCTCTCCATATAGAATGGGCTCCACTGAAAGACCCCGAAGAGGCACTTTCGTAGAGGGAGACCCACACACCCAGGAATCAGCGAGGCCACGAACTGGATGCAAAAAAACAAGAGGCTTTATTGGAGACGCAGGTACCTGGGGCGACTTAGCTTCTGTGTGGCTAAGCGCGCCCGCCCCAAGGGAAAGGCGTCCTTATATAGGGAAAAAGGCGCAAGCTAGGAGCAGGGATTCTATTTGATGGTTCAAATGAGGCACAGAGCCATTCCAGATCAGCATATTCTCAAGGTCTGGTGTCTGGTACAACAGACTTGATTCCTCCCTCCGCGCCCAGGTGGCTGACCTTGGGGGCGGAGACCTTGGGACGGAGCGGTCCGGCGGGGGCCGGGGCCGGCCTTGCGCGGCGGCGGGGAAGTGCCGGCAGCTGTGGGTATCAAGGGTCAGGGGGTGCAGGAGAGGATGTATTCGCCAGCTGCATGCGGGAAAACTTAAAAGAGAAAGCTAAGGGCGGGGGTCTTTCATTCCCCCATTTCTCTTGTAACTGAATGGAATCTTTCATTCAGAGGTCTCTGGTTAAGTCTTTCTCTAAGCTTGGCCATGCTGTCTCTAACTATTAAAAATAATAAATCTAACCCTCGTCTGTTCTGCAGGACTACCTCAGAGAGTGATGTTAAGGATTTCTCAAGTGCGCTTATTGACTCTTCTAGGGCCTGGATATCGGTATGCATGGCTTGCTGTAGAAGTTTGAAATGACTAGTTTCCTGTAAGGCAACCGTACCAGTTCCTATGCCAGCTGCTATACCTCCCATAGTTATTCCCCCGAATAATAGGGCCACAGTTAAGAACATTGGCTCCCTCTGATGTCGGGTTGACTTCTCTAGTACCCTATAAACATATTCAGGTTGGTGATACGTGACTCTGGGCCAAAGTTCTGTCAATATACGAAAGTCAATGGTGGTGTTGAGAACAGTGGTAGAGATGCAGGGGGTCAAACCAGTACTGCCTATGCATAGCCCCTTTCCTGAGACCTCAGACAATGTGAGCTTGTGCTGCATGGCAGTTTTACAACTGGTAGGCGCTGAGGTCTGGTGACGCCGGACCCAGACAGTGTCCCCGATCTGGTAGGAATGGGGAATGGTAGGATGGTCCCTCTGGTCTTTATAAGTTTTTTTTTTTTAAAAGGTGTGAGCCCATATGGCCTAGGGGTATGCTAGGGGGAGTAGGAGGACCCAGTCTCTAGTGTCCCCATCAGGGAGTGATAGGTACTGGCATCCCCTCGCAAGGAAGTTCCCTTTGACTTAGCATTTCAACCAGGGAGAATGGACGGCGAAATTCTTTTAGTCTCTCTAGAAAAGCGCCCCCCCCCCCCGAGACCCGCTGCGAACACCCGGTGATAGAGACGTCCTACCTGCTTCAGTGGTAAAATCCCATTCAGGTCTTTTAAGAGGGCAAGCTGCATCAATTTCATTGGGCAGCTGTTTCTCCTCCGAGGTTAAGGGGAGCTAGGCGGCGGCGGCCGCTTCTGCCTCTGGCGGGGGCGGCGGCGGGCGGTTAGAGGGGGAAAGGAAGGGGGGCCCTTGGGGTGTCTTTTACCTGAAATATAGTTTGGGGGTTAAAGGTATCATCCCGCGGCCAGCCCACGTCAAAGGCTGGCCATTCTGAGGAACAAAGAGTAATCCATTTGCGTTTATGCACATCAACTACAAAACAAAGACCAAACAACACAGAACAGGCTTTCGCAGCGCGGTTTCGACAGAGAGTCTGAAAGTAAGATTCCAGAAAACAAATGAGCCCACTGAGGCTCCAAACGCTAAGGCATCTACCCTAGCCAGAAAACAAATGAGCCCACTGAGGCTCCAAACGCTACCAGGACGTCTCCTGGAGCCGCGGCCGGGAGTTCGGACCCGTCAGTCCCTCCTCGGATCCGCCTACAAATGTACACAGCTGTATACTACAAACGCAAGCGCAATTCACAAGACAGACTCAGACCAGACAAGACAAAACAGCGGATCCGCACAACACTTACCTCCCAGACGTGGGTCGGTGGTCCCTGGGCGGGTCTCGATCCCGGACGAGCCCCCAAATGAAAGACCCCGAAGAGGCACTTTCGTAGAGGGAGACCCACACACCCAGGAATCAGCGAGGCCACGAACTGGATGCAAAAAAACAAGAGGCTTTATTGGAGACGCAGGTACCTGGGGCGACTTAGCTTCTGTGTGGCTAAGCGCGCCCGCCCCAAGGGAAAGGCGTCCTTATATAGGGAAAAAGGCGCAAGCTAGGAGCAGGGATTCTATTTGATGGTTCAAATGAGGCACAGAGCCATTCCAGATCAGCATATTCTCAAGGTCTGGTGTCTGGTACAACAGACTTGATTCCTCCCTCCGCGCCCAGGTGGCTGACCTTGGGGGCGGAGACCTTGGGACGGAGCGGTCCGGCGGGGGCCGGGGCCGGCCTTGCGCGGCGGCGGGGAAGTGCCGGCAGCTGTGGGTATCAAGGGTCAGGGGGTGCAGGAGAGGATGTATTCGCCAGCTGCATGCGGGAAAACTTAAAAGAGAAAGCTAAGGGCGGGGGTCTTTCACCACTAAGTCAGTTTGTGCATTAGAGTTAGGTCTTGGACCCACTGCCAGTGGCCTCATATATTGATTGTCCCAGTCATACTATTGTCACCTATATTCAGGGAGTCTAGTTTGGTCTTATGCAGGTTCCCCATTTGTCAGACCTGAGTCAGTGATCTCTCACTAGCTCGGGTCAGCTGATTTTGTGGGTTTCCCCATCAGAGTCTTGACTCCTTTGTTCATATTATTGCTCCTCCCTCACTTTGATTGAACTACAGGAGTTTGGCACATTGCTTAGTTGTGGATTTCTGCATCTGCTTCCATTTCTGGAAGAGGGTTCTAGCTTCTCTGGGGTTGTGGATCGTAGGCTGGGTATCTTTTGCTTTATGTCTGGTATTCATTTATGAGTGAGTGCATACTATATTTGTCTTTTTGGGTCTGGGTTACCTCACTCAGGATGGGTTTTTTTTTTCTAGTTCTGTCCATTTGCTTGCAAATTTTAGGATGCCATTGTTTCTTACCACTGAGTAGTACTCCATTGTGTAAATGTACCACATTCTCTTTATCCATTCTTCAATTGAGGGGCATTTAGGCTGTTTCCAAGATCTGGCTATTACAAATAATGTTGCTATGAACATAGTTGAGCAAATGTCCTTGTGGTGTGACTGTGCCTCCTTTGGGTATATGCCCAAACGTGGTATTGCAGGGTCTTGAGGTAGGTTGATTCCAATGAAATTGCCATACTGATTTCTACACTGGCTGTACAAGTTTGCACTCCCACCACCATTGGAGGAATGTTCGCCTAATTCCATGTCCTCTATAGCATAAGTTGTCATTGGTGTTTTTGATCTTAGCCATTCTGATTAGTGTAAGATGGTATCTCAGAGTTGTTTTAATTTGCATTTCCCTGATGACCATGGATGTTGAGCGTTTCCTTAAGTGTCTTTCCGCCATTTGAGATTGTTCTGTTGAGAATTCTGTTTAGATCTGTATCCCTTTTTGTTTGTTTTGTTTTTCCAGACATGGTTTCTCTGTAGCTTTGGAGCCTGTCTTGGAACTCGCACTGTAGACCAGGTTGGCCTCGAATTCACAGAGATCCCCCTGCCTCTGTCTCCCGAGTGCTGGGATTAAAGGTGTGCACCACCGTTGCCCAACCTGTCACCCATTTTTAATTGGATTATTTGGTAGTTAAATGTCTAGTTTCTTGAGTTCTTTGTATATTTTGAAGATCAGCCCTCTATCAGATGTGGGGCTGGTGAGAATCTTTTTCCATTCTTTTGGGAGCCATTTTTTCTTGTTGACTGTGTCCAGTGCTTTACAGAAACATCTCAGTTTCAGGAGGTCCCATTTATTAATTGTTGCTCTCAGTGTCTGTGCTACTGGTGTTCTATTTAGGAAGTTGTCTCCTGTGCCTATGCATTCAAGGGTATTTCCCACTTTCTCTTTTATGAGGTTTAGTATGGATGGATTTATATTGAAGTCTTTGATCCATTTTGACTTGAGTTTTGTGCATGGTGATACATATGGATCTATTTGCATTCTTTTCCATGCCAATATTTATACCAGCACCATTTGTTGAATATGTTTTTCGTTTTTACATTTTATATTTTTAGCTTTTTTGTCAAAAATTAGGTGTTCACAGGTGTATGGGTTGACAGGGTCTTCAATTTGATTCCATTGGTCTACCTGTCTATTTTTATGCCAATACCAAGCTGTTTTCATCACTATAGCTCTGTAATAGAGCTTGAAGTCAGGGATGGTGATGCCCCAGATGACCCTTTATTATACAGGATTGTTTTGGCTATCCTGGATTTTTTGTTTCTCCATATGAAATTAAGTATTGCTCTTTTCAGAAAGAATTGTGCTGGGATTTTGATGGGGATTGCATTGAATCTGTAGATTACTTTTGGTAGGATTGCCGTTTTTACTATGTTGATCCTACCTATCCAAGAACATGTGAGATCTTTCTCTTTTCTGATATCTTCTTTAATTTCTTTCTTTAAAAACTTAAAGTTCTTGTCATACAGGTTTTTCACTTGTTTGGTTACAGTTACCCCAGGATATTTTATGTTATTTGTGGCTATTGTAAAGGGTGATGTTTCTCTGATTTCTTTCTCAGCCCATTTATCATCTGTGTATAGGAGGGCTACTGATTTTTTATATTTAATCTTTTTTTTTAAAATTGTTTATTATGTATACAATGACCTGCCTGCAAGTATGCCTGCAGGCCAGAAGAGGGTGCCATATCTCATTACAGATGGTTGTGAGCCACCATGTAGTTGCTGGGAATTCAACTCAGAACCTCTAGAAAAGCAGCCACTGCTCTTAACCTCTGAGCCATCTCTCCAGCCCCCTTTTTTTTTAGTTAATCTTGTATCCTGCTATATTACTGAAGGTGTTTAATCAGTTGTAGGAATTCCCTGGTAGAATTTTGGGGGTCACTTATTTTGTAAATTATCATATCAGCAATCAGCAAGGGTTTGACTTCTTTTCCAACTTGTATCCCCTTGCTCTCCTTTAGTTCTCTTATTGCTCTAGCTGGAACTTAGAGTACTGTGTTTAATACTTATGGAGAGAATGGATAGCTTTGTCTTGTTCCTGATTTCAGTTGGATTGCTTTGAATTTCTCTTCATTTAGTTTGATGTTGGCTGTTGGATTACTCTATATTGCCTTTATTCCTTGTATCCAAGACCTTTATCATGTAGGGGTGTTGAATTTTATCGAAGGCTTTTTCAGCATCTAATGAGATGATCAATTTTTTTTTTCTTTCAGTTTGTTTAAATGGTGGATTACATTGACTTACATTGACAGATTTTCTTATGTTGAACCATCCCTGCATCTCTGGGATGAATCCTACTTGGTCATGGTGGATGATTTTTCTGATGTGTTTTTGGATTCAGATTGCCAGTATTTCATTGAATATTTTTGCATCTATGTTCATGAGGGCAATTAGTCCATAGTTCTTGTTCTTAGTTGTGTCTTTGTGTGGTTTTCGTATCAGGGTACCTGTAACCTCGTTAAAAAGAGTTTGGCAATATTCCTTCTGTTTCTATTGTGTGGAATAATTTGAGGAGTATTGGTATTAGTATTTCTTTGAACATCTGGTAAAATTCTGTGCTGCAACCATATGGGCCTGGGCTTTCTTTTTGGTTGGGAGACTATTGATACTCTTTCTGTTTCCTTAGGGGTTATAGGTGTATTTAAGTTGTTTATCAGTTCTTCATTTAATTTTGGTACTCGGTACTTATCTAGAAGATTACCATCTCCCTAAAGTTTTCCAATTTTATGAAGTATAGGTTTTTGGAGTATGACCTGATGATTCTCTGGATTTCTTCAGTATTTGTTGTTATGTCCCCCCTTTTGTTTTAATTTTGTTAATTTGGATATTCTCTCTCTGCCTTTTGGTTAGTTTGGATAAAGTTTTGTCTATTTTGTTAAATTTTTCAAAGAACCAACTCTTTGTCTTGTTAGACCCCTGGAAAACTCAGGCCTCCGGGCTCCCAGCCCAGGACCTCAGTCACCCCAATCACCAGGTGGATTCGAAAACTTGCTGCAAACTGCATGAGGCTTTATTGTTGTTTAATGAGCTAACCCCATGTTAGCTCTAGTCTTTCACCCACCCACCATGGCGGATGGCTAGCAAAGACAGCTCGAAGGGGTTGCATAGAGATCTTGTAGGGCAGGGTAAGGAGAGTGTCTAGGGGTACACACAGGCTCAGGATTGGTGTGCCTCCAGGCTTGGAGGGCTTGCCCTGTGTTGATTGGCCAATTGGTTGTTATGGCCCATAGGCCCTCCCAGGGTGGTTGCTATGCTCTGGGCGCCATTGCTGTGCACTTGTCCGTAAAGCACACCCAGAGCCATAAAGCATAGTGCCACCAGCTAACTTCTGATTGTTTCCTTGCCATGAGGCAGGCATCTGACTTCTAGTGACTAGGACAAGGTCATGGTGAGCACATGTTACTGTCATGGCTGCCGAAATGGGGAGCAGGTTCCTTCAGTCTCATTGATTCTTTTCTATTGCTTTCATTGTTTCTATTTTATTGATTTCAGCCCTCAATTTAACTATTTCTTGCCATCTACTCCTTCTGGATGAGTTTGCTTCTGTTCTAGAATTTTTAGTTGTTCTGTTAATTCACTAGCGTGGGGTTTTTCTAGCTTCTTTATGTAGGCATTTAGTGCTACACTTTCCTCTCAGGTCTTCATTTTTGAACAGCAAGCACTTTGCCCACTGAGCCATCTCTCCAGCCCTTTGTTTACTTTTATTTATGTGTAACTATGTGCACCATGTGCACACAGAAGCCCTTAGAGGTCAGAAGAGGGTGTTGGATCCCTGGAACTACAGTTACAGGCTGCAAACTGAACTCAGGTCCTCTGGAAGAGCAGAATACACTCCTAATGGATGACCCAACTCTCCAGCCCTGCCTATTATGGGTCTTTTGTTTGTTTTGAGACAAAGTCTCATGTGTCCCAGGTTGCCCTCAAAGTTGCCATGTAACCAAGAATGACCTTGAACTCCTGATCTGCCAGCCTCTACCACCCCAGTGCCAGGATTCCAGGTGTGTGCTGCCATGCCTGGCTCAGATTCTTAATTTTATGAAGTCTTGATTGGAGGACAAGCCTCTTTCCTTCAGTGTCCATGCTGTGATAGAATGCATTCCTCAGCACATTCATGTAGAGCAGAGCATTCGCATGTTTGAGTCAGAAGCTGGATTAGTGCCCTTTCTTGAGACACTACTCTCACCTGAAAGACAAGCTCTATGTGGCAGCCATTTGCCCACATTGAATGCAGAGCAACTGGCAATAGTTGTTGCTAATTATAACATTCTGGCTTCTAAGTAAAAAATTAGAATTCGAGGAAATTTGTGTTTTCACTATGAGCCTGACAGCTTCCAAATATTTAAATAGGAGACAGGCAATAATGAGACAAATGCAGTTAATTTTTTTTAAATGGTAGAATAACTTAAGCATCAATTTTAAAGATCTACATTTACTAAGGAAAGTATTTCCTAAATAAATATCTAGTGTGCTTGCTGTCATAAAACACTAACCAAAAGCAACTTGGGGAGGAAAGTTTTTTTTTTTTTTTTGCTTATAGGTTATGTCCACCATTGAGGGAAGCCAGGGAAGCAACCTGGAGGCAGGAACTGAAGCAAAGACCTTAGAACACAATTCGATGACCCCCCCCCCCATCTTATTTGGCTGCCTTTCTTATGTAGCCCAGGCCTACCTGCCGAGGGATAAGGGATAGCACTGCCCTTGGTGGATGAGGCCCTCCTAAGGCCCATAGGCCAGTCTGACGGAAGTAATTCCTCAGTTGAGGCGCCCTCTTCCCTGGTGTATGGTGTTTCACGTGACAGACTACCTGACACCAGTGAATAATGCATAATCATGAATATGTAAAAGTGCCATTTGCAATGCAAGGTGGACTGGTGGGTTTCACTGTAACTGTTGTGGATAGTTTTTTGCTATGGCTGCTGATACCATTTGGGTCCTAGTCTTTGAGAAACTATTGGTGTGGTACGCAAGAAAGAGACCCAGTTATCTGCAAAGTCCATTGAACTACTCTTCTTAGGGCTGAGAATGTGGGTCAGTGTAGAGTGAGTGCCTAGTGTGCCGGGGTCATAGAGTCCACCCACAGCAGGCTCCCACCCCCCAAAAGGTGAAGACTCCACCAGGTGCACACCTGCTATACCAGGACTTGAAAGGTATAGAGGTAGAACTCAGTTAGTATAAGGCTAGCCTGGGCTATGAAGAGAAACACCACCATAAAAATTAATTAATTAATTAGCTAATGGGGGGCAGGCTGGGTCCTCCCTGTTCTTACTGCCTGCTTGAGTGCAGTTGACTTTCTTCCTAACTCAGCCTGGTAGTCAGCAATGGGTGCAGAATGAACGCAGAAACAGCCTGTCTTCTGTGAAGCCACCCTTCCCCTCCTATTGTGTTTGGTTTAGAAAACTCCAGTTTTAGCCAGGCGTTACTGGCTCATGCCTTTAATTCCAGCACTTGGTAGACAGAGGCAGGAGGATCCCTGTGACTTTGAGGCCAGCCTGGTCTTGTGTTCCAGGACAGCCTCCAAAACAATACAGAGAAACCCTGTCTCAAAAAAAACAAAAAACAAAAAACAAAACAAAACAAAAAAAACCCTCCAGTTTTTAAGCAGAAAAACAATGTCATTTATATAAGCATGTAATGTACTTGTTATTGCTACGTAAGTGAATCATTATATTTTTTAAAATGCCTCCATAATTTCACATAAAATGGTAGCATAATATAAGCCATGTAAACTTAGTGGTCTCAATAAATTTTTTAAGAGGGCAAAGGGTCTGTAGGGCTGCAGTCCTGTGACCCCAGGCAAAAGGAAGGGCTTGTTTGTTACATTTTATCTATGCTACTCTGTGCATATGGAGGTCAGAGGGCAACTTGTGGGAGTCAGTTCTCTTCTACAGTGGGGGGTCCTGAGGAGCAACTCAGGCTTGGAGGTGCTTGCCTTTATCTGATGAGCCATCTCAGGCCACTGAGTTTTTGTTTGTTTTGAGACAATGTTGGCCTTGAATGCATGGAGATTCCTCTATTTCAGCCTCCCAGCTGCTGGGTTGCAGGCTGCCCCACCAGGCTGCTTTAGGAAGGACTGAGCTCTTGATAACACCATCCTCACTGGGGCCTGGGATGCTTTTTAAGGACCATTTACAATGTTTGCTCACAAAGGAGTCTTTTTAAGATTTGGAATTTCTTCCCATTAAATTTTCCACATTTTAGTCAAGAATGTAAGTGGGCCGGTTGCTTTTTCATCTGTTTTGAATTTTCCTCCGGCTGCCTTGTCCTGTGATAGTAGCAGCAGGGTGTGGTCCCCTCAGGGATGCCTTAATATCGCCTATGGAGGATGCTGCTTGGAGGCAGTAGGCATTCATTTTCTTGTTACTAGTTAAGGCTTTCCTGTGAAGACCCTCTGTCCTGTTTGATTCTGGTTTGTGTGTTTGTTTTGTTTTTGTTCTCTTTTTGAGACAGGGTTTCTCTGTCTCTGTGTAGCCCTGGCTGTCCTAGAACTCATTCTTTAGACCAGGCTGTCCTCGAACTCAGAGATTCAACTGCCTCTGCCTCCCCTCTGAGTGCTGGGATCAAAGATGTGCACCACTATATCCAGCTGGATCCTGTTCTTTGAGGAAGGGCTTTGGTACAGTTTGCAAAATGATCTTGGTAATGAAGGGACCAGCTCCCCATTTCGGCAGCCATAACAGCTGAACACCGCACTTGCCTGACCTTGTCTTGGTCACTAAGGTCAGATGCCTGCCCCTTTCAGCAGCCATGAACACGTGCTTTTCTGACCTTGCCTTGGTCACTAGAGGTTAGGTTCCTGCCTCGTGGCAAGGAACCAATCAGAAGTTAGCTGGTGGTGGTATGCTTTATGGCTCTGGGTGTGCTTTATGGACAAGTGCACAGCAATGATGCGCAGAGCATAACAACCACCCTGGGAGGGCCTATGGGCCATAACAACCAGTTGACCAATCAACACAGGGCAAATCCTCCAGGCCTGGAGGCACACCAATCCTGAGCCTGTGTGTACCCCTAGACACTCCCCTTACGCAGCCCTATAAGAGGTCTGTGCAGCCGCTTCGAACTGTCTTTGCTAATCATCCGTCATGGCGGCTGGGTGAAAGACTCCATCTAACATGGAGTTAGCTTGTCAAACAACAATAAAGCCTCATGCAATTTTCATCAAGCTTTCAACCCCACATGGGGATTGGGGTGGCCAAGATCCTGGGCTAAGATCCTGGAAGCCTGAGCTTTTCGGGGGTCTTGCAGTAATTGATAACTATGGAAAACACATTGTTGAAGACTGTGGTGTAGCTCTGTTGGTACAGTGCTTGCCTAGCATACACAAAGCCCGGTGTTTGATTGTCAGTACCAGCTTGGCCATGAATGCATTCGGGAAGTTGGGGAAGGAAGATCAGGAGGTCAGGGTCATCCTGGCTACATGCGGAATTTGAGCCCAAACTGGGCTACGTAGAACACCCTGTCTCAAAACTAAAGCCAATGAAAACATATTATTGGTCAGTCAGTTTTAAGGTAGACTAAGTTCTTTGTGGAAGGGTTTCTTGGGGGACTGAGCACTTTGACATGGATGTTGTGGGTCGGACTCAGGTGTTCTTGCTGTCAAAGCAAGCATGTTATTACCCACAGAGCCATCACCCCAGCTTTTATTTTTAAGTAAATCTAATGGATATGAAACTAGATGAAGGAAGAGCCACTGACCAGCCGAGCACTTTGGAGAAGTCCTGAGTGCTCGGAGCTGTTCATTCATAACCATCACTTGAGTTCCTTGTGTATTTGCCTTCTCCAGTTGTTTACAGAGACCTGCCGTCCTGTTTACCCTGCTTATTTGCTCAACAACCGTCCTCTGTAGAGATAACATAAATAAATAATGTTCTCAGCAGCGTTTCTTAAAATGGAATCTGGGAGGGGTGTGGGATAGATTGAGGACTAATAAGTGATAAAATTTTAAGTTTTTGCCCCCACCCCCCCTTTTTTGATTATCTTTTTTTTTCTCTCTTTTTATTATTATTAATTCAAGTTAGGGAACAGGCTTGTTTCACATGTAATTCCCCTCTCCCTCTCCCTCTCCCTCCCCTTACCCCCATTCCTTCTCCCCCACCTCCAACCTACCCCCCACCCCATCCACCCACCACTCCCCAGGCAGGGTAGGGCCCCCAACCGGGGCTCCACCAAGTCCACCCACCCCCCCTTTTTTTAAATAACAACATTTTAAAAGTTTGGTCATAAGGACAAGTGTTTTGCAGGGGTTATTTTTTGTGAGAGTCCTTTCAGTGGCAGAAGACTCCAGGGTCTTTAGTTGATACTATTTTGTGCACCTGGCTAGGAGCAAGACTAAAGCAGTTAAGCTAGATACAGTGACTGTAAGACAATAATCACAGCATTTGCTGTAAGCTTGACATCTGAGAAGGAAGTCTCAGTTGAGGGAAATGTCCACATCAGATTGGCTTGTGGGCATGATTGTGGTGCTTGTCTTGATTGTTAATTGATTTAGGACTGCCAAGCCCACTGTGGGGAACTATTCCCTAGGCCGGTGGTCCTGGGGCCATGTAGGAAAGCTTGGTAAGCATGAGTCTGTAAGAAAGCTAGTAAGAGTGTTCCTCCATGGTTTCTGCTTCAAATTCATGCCAGAGTTCCTGCCTTGACTTCCCTCAGTAGTGGGTTGTGGCCTGGGGTGTAAGTGGAATCCTACACTTTCTCCTCTCCATTGCCTCTCTGGGTGTCTTATCACAGCAACAGGAAGGAAACTAGGACACATGACTAGTTGACTCAGGTTGATGCAAAAGTGAGCTGAAAGCACAGCTGAGCTCCACACTCAACAATACTGTTTTGTGTTTGAAGAGTTTGAATCACTCACAAGGAATCAAAAGACAAGCTTTTAGAAGGACGGATATGTATCTGTGGGGCAGATTGTGGTCAGTCTCTTGGGTACGTGCTTTACTTTCAGACTCTTCAGGTTACATATGTTAAGTGTTTATAGCTTTTGTAGTTGCTGACTGCAAAAGCTATAGTAGTTTCATTATGTTCACTATGGAGTTTCACTATGTTGCTTAGGCCTTGAATTCCTGGGCTCGTGTATTCCTCCCTTATCAGCTTCCTGAGGGGTGAGATTATGAATGTATATATCACTGTGTCTGACCATAAAGATTTTATGGACTCTGGGACACCACAAGAACATGGCCCACAGAATCAATTGACTGGGGCTCACAGAGATTGGGGAACCCCTAGGGGTGTGACCTGGGACCTCTACATACATGTTATGGTCGAGTAGCTTGGTGTTCTTGTGTGGTTCCTAACAGTGGGAGGGGGGGTGTCTGTGACTCTTTTCCCTGCTCTTGGGACCTTTTTCCTCCTACTGGGTTGCTCATCCAGCCTTAATATGAGGGGATGTACCTAGTCTTATTATCATGTTTGGTTGATATTCCGGGAAAACCTCCCCTTTTCTGAAATGGAGAAGTGGAACCAGGAGAGGGGGAAGGTGGGAGGAGAGGCTGGGGGAGGGGGGAGGGGAAACCGTCAGGATGTAATATATGAGAGATTTTTTTTAAAGATTTTATTTATTTATTATGTATACAACATTCTGCTTCCATGTATGTCTGCACACCAGAAGAGGGCACCAGATCTCATAAGGGATGGTTGTGAGCCACCATGTGGTTGCTGGGAATCGAACTAAGGACCTCTGGAAGAGCAGTCGGTGCTCTTAACCTCTGAGCCATCTCTCCAACCCGAGAGATTTTTTTTTAAAGATAGTTTTGTTTTGTTTTTTGAGACAGGGTTTCTCTGTGTAACAGCTTTGGCTGTCCTGGAACTTGCTTTGTAAACCAGGCTGGCCTTGAACTCACAGAGATCTGCCTACCTTTGCCACCAGACCAAGATTTTGCTTTTTATTATTATTCGTATGTGTGTGTAGGTTTGGACACATAAGCACAGTGCCTGAGGAGGTCAGAAGAAGCCTAAGATCCCCTGAAGTTACACAGGGCAAAGTGGACGCTGAGACTAGAACTCGTGACCTCTGCAAGAGTAGTAGGTGATCTTAACCACTGGGCCATCGCCAGCTCACCCTCCCCTCTTTTTTGAGATGGGGGTCTTATGTAGTCCAGGCCGCTTTCAAATTTGCTATGTAGCTGAGGATAACCTTAAGCTTCTGATCCTCCTGCCTCCACCTTCTGAGTGCTGAGATTACAGGTGTATGCTATCACATGCAGTCCGTAAGGAACCCAGGGCTTCCTGTGCTCAAGGCAAGCCCTCCACCATTGAGTTACAGCCCCAGCACTGTGCCAGTGGCAGCGATATCTCAGGGGGAAGGCTGAGAAGAACAGCTGAAGTGTGCCATTTATGTATTGACTTGACCCTCCCCACTTCACAGGTCTTGGTGAAACTAGGCAGGGATTCTGGGCACAGCAGAGCCACTGAGACAGTTGGTGGCCTGTGTCAGTGAAATCCTGTGGCTGGCCAGAGCCTCATCCTCTCTTAGGTCCCTTCTGAGGCAGCAGCATGCTTCCCATCTGACCTGGCTCGAGACTCCTCCTGGGTTGACTAATGCGTTCTCTGGCTCTGTTCCACCGCTCTCCGCTCCACTTGCGGGGCCAGTCCTCCCCTCCTTGCTGCTCTTGTGTACTGCTGCCCATCCTCTGGCACTGTGACCAGTGGCTGTCCACTCCCCAGGCCTCCTCCTGTGAGCTCAGTCCATCTGTGCTTCCAGGCTCTGTTGTGCATACCAAACCCTCGATTCGCATGGCCAGACTGCATAGAGTCTTCCTCCCTGCTGAACTATTTATTCATTTGCACTCAGGAAGCCGAACCGAAGTCACCCTGCAGCCCTTCCCCCTTGCTTAGAGTGTGTAGCCAACATGTCGCTTACAGTAGCATTTGCCAAGTGTCTCCAAAATGGCTCCCTCCTGCTCTCATTTTCCGATTGATCATTAGGACAGCTCCTGGCCTCTGTGTCACGTGATTCCATGTAGAGCTGTGGTCACACTCTTGCAAGAGCAGTTTGTGCCTTCTAGAGTCTGAACTCCATCACTGTGCACTGCAGGCCTTGGATAAACTGACCCTACACTGTCTCCAATGTCATCGCCCCTGCCCATTCCCTGGTGCCCTCCCACCCTCACCTGCACTCAAGGGGGACAAATCCATGAGAGTCCCAACCATCTCTACAGCTGTGTGTCACCAGGCTGGCATGCCTGCTTGTCTTGCAAGCAACACAAGGTGTGGCTTACCCCTGCTCAGTTTTGGTTCACTGGATCCAACCACTGTTTGTGGCACACACAGTGTAGCAACGTCTACATTGAGCTATTTTACTCATTTGAAAAAAATGCCGAATTTCATAACCCTTCCCCATCACTTCCTCTCTCCAAATTTAAGCAGCTGGTTCTTTCTTTAGAAAAAAAAAAAAAATGTCTGGGCATTGGAGGCGCACACCTTTAATCCCAGCCCTTGGGAGAGGCAGGGGGATCTCTGTGAGTTCCAGGCCAGCCTGGTCTATAGAGCAAGTGCCAGAATAGTTTCCAAAGCTACACAGAGAAACCCTGTCTCGGAAAAAAAAAAAAATGCTGGGGTGATGCTGCACATTTTTAGTCCCAGCACTCCTGAGACAGAGACAGGTGGATCTCTGTGAGCTCCGGGCCAGCCAGGAGAGGGGAGAGCTGGAGAGATGGCTTGACAGTGAAGAGCACTTGCTGCTTTTCCAGAGGACCACGGTTTGATTCCCAGAACCCACTTGGTGGTTCCTAACTGCCTGTAACTCTAGATCCAGGGATCTGAGACCTTCTGGTTTCCATGGACACCAGGCACACATGGTAGACTTATATACACACAGGCAAAGCACCCATATACATAAAACAAATATAAGAAATGATTTTTATTTATTGTGTATGTATATGCACATATATATGAAGGTGTTTCAGGGTTCTAGAAAGGGTTTCTGATCCCCAAGAGCTAGAATTTTGCCTGTGGACTGCCTGGCATGGGTGCTGGGAATCAAGTACTGGCCCTCTGCAAGAGCAGCAAGTGTTCTCAATTACTACTGAGCCATCTTTTCTGTCCTAGTGGGCTCCAGTGTGTGTGTGTGTGTGTGTGTGTGTGTGTGTGTGTGTGTGTGTGTGTGAGAGAGAGAGAGAGAGAGAGAAGAGAGAGAGAGAGAGAGAGAGAGAGAGCTGTCAGCTTTTGGCATTTGAGATACTTTTCTTTGTAATGGAACATTAATTATATATAGAAGTCATGTGTTTAAAAGGAAGAGAGAACAAGGATGAATGGGTCACAGATCCTGACTCCGGACCTTGCTCAACCCAAATTTGGTGATGTTGATGTAAAGCTCTCAACAGAAAAGCCCCCGAGTGTCATCATGGAAAATGTTAGAGCCGCTTTCGTGAATCAGTGAATGATGGAGAGGGCTGATCCCTGGAACTTGTAGCTATGGACAGAAAGAGACAATAAACTCCCCTCTCTCTCTCTTTTCAAACAGGATCAGTTTGACAACTTAGAAAAACACACGCAGTGGGGCATCGATATTCTTGAAAAGTACATCAAGTTTGTCAAGGAGAGGACTGAGATTGAGCTCAGCTATGCCAAGCAGCTCAGGTAAGATGGCTGGGAAGGGCAGCTATGGCTCTGCAGGCCCAAGAAAGGAAGGCTCACTTCCCTTTTTTATTAAAATGTTTTATTGCATTTATTTATTTTAGGGCAGGGGAGTGTATGTGCCATGTGCTTGTGTGGAGGTCAGAGTACAACCCAAGGAGCTGGTTTTGTCTCCTTCCATGGTGTGGGTTCTGGGGATTGAACTCAGCTCATCGGGCTTGGCAGCAAGCACCTTTACCACCCCACCTCCCCATGCCATTTTGCTAGGCAGATGCAAGCATGATTTCTATTCTTATTTCACAGTGTGTGTGTGTGTGTGTGTGTGTGTGAGAGAGAGAGAGAGAGAGAGAGAGAGAGAGAGAGAGAGAGAGAGAGAGGGAGAGAGAGAGAGAGGGAGAGAGAGAAAATCTTTTCTCATAAAGTAATATGTCACTGGAAATAGCTGTTTTTAGTATAGAAAATTAATTTTTCATAGGACAGTAAAAATAAAAAATGAAGCTGTTACTTTAGTTTGTTCAATTTTTATGTTTGAGACAAGGTCTCATATAACCCAGGCTAGCCTTGAATTCACTATATAGTGGAGGCTGGCCTTGAACTCCTGATCCTCCTGTCTCCACTTCCTGAGAACTGGGATTGCAGGTGTGTGCCACCACTCCGGACTCAAGTCCTTGCTGTTAGACACTGTTTTGTTTTGTTTTCTTTTGTTCTGCTTTGTTCTGGTTTCTTTTGCTGTGCTTCCCATTAAAGTCAGGGTCTTGTGCCTCTAGGTAAATCCCCACTTTTACCTCACCCTTCCCTGTCACCCTGTCCTCTGCACCCAGTCTCCATGCTTGGGTCTTTGCTTTCTTTTAATGGTTTTTGTTGAATTTTGGAGAAGTTGGCTGTCAGTAAACTTTATGTTGCAGTATGCACATGTACTGACAAGCACAGAAATCCCGTGTGTAAGGCTCTCCACCATCCCCAGGAGAGGCATGGATCAGCAGAGCCAGTGAGTTTCCTGGATGTGAGCATTGGCTCTGACCCTTTAAAAATCAGATTTCAGAGCCGGGCAGTGGTAGCACAGGCCTTTAATCCCAGCACTCAGGAGGCAAAGGCAGGCGGATCTGTGAGTTCATGGCCAGCCTGGTCTAGAGTGAGTTCCAGGACAGCAAGGGGTACACAGAGAAACCCTGTCATGAAGAGAAAAAAAAAAAAAAAAAATCTGACTTCCTTGTTGTGAGGTTCATCTGTGCCATGGTCATTTGCTTATATTTTCATTGTTCTTTATTATTTTTCTATGTGGGTTTTCACGGCATCTCTTATTGTCACTCAGCACCTGGTTGTTGCCACTCACCCCTTTCTTGCTTCTAAATTTTAATTACATTATTTATTGTGTGTGTATGGAGGCTTGATGCCACTGCCAGCATCAAGCGAGGTTGGAGGTCAATTTTGGGAGCTGGTTTTCTCCACCATGTGGGTTTCCAGGATTGACCTCGGGTCATCAGGCTTGGCACCGAGTGCCTGGACTTGCTGAGCCCTCTCCCCAGCTTGGCACAGGCCACTGGTGCATATCTGAACCGTTTTCTTCCTTTACTATAGATTGGGACTGTGATTGCAGAGTAACTCTGCCCGGCTTTAGTAGTACTTTAATAAGTTCATGTTTGCCCTGTTTGCCTCTCCAGCAATCTGTGAGGGGTCCCAGGGAGCAGAATCTGAGAAGAACTTTTATAGGAGTTTTAGGGTCGAAACCTGGGCCCTGGCAGCTCCCACAAGCTAGTCCCAGACACCTGTCCCCAACACACCCATTAAAGAGGCAAGTTGGAGTGAAAAGCAGAGAAAGGATATTTGCTCTCTGTGGCCACATTTGAAGAGGAACAAAGAGGTCCAGTGACCTCCAAGTCCATCTGTGGGTCCTGACAGCTGTTTAAATAAAAAGCAAGGAGTACGTGGTGTCCTAGCTCTAGTGTGTCCTGCAAGGTGGTCTAAGTTGTCAGAAGTTTGTGACATCTCAATACCAGTCTTCAGCCTATGGCCTGTGGGGTCTCTCTCTCTCTCTCTCTCTCTCTCTCTCTCTCTCTCTCTCTCTCTCTCTCTCTCTCTCTCTCTCTGTGTGTGTGTATGTGTGAGTGTGTGTGTGTGTGTGTGTGTGTGAGTGTGTGTGTGTGTGTGTGTGAGTGTGTGTGTTGTACCAGCGCAAATGAAAGGTCACAGACAACTCTATGGAGTCAGCTCTCTCCTTCCACCCTTCTGCATGTTCTAGGGTTCAAACTCAGGTCACCAGACTTATGCAGCAAGCTCCTTTACCCACTGAACCATCTTGCTGGCCCAGACCAACCCTAAGCTGTAGCTTTCTCTTGCTCCAGCATGAAATTCCTTGGGAAATTTTACTTCCTTGGAAGCCACAGTTAGAAACGAATGGCACAAGTGTAGACTGTCCCTGCTCCTGCCAGGGAGCTTATGTGCTTTCCTAAATTTTGCAAATTATCTGGGAAATTTGTTTGGGATATAAAATATTTTTAAATTGTTGCGAAAGGGCTGGGAACATGGCTTTGTTGGTAGAGGGCCTGCCTAGTACACGTGGAGCTCTGGGTTCCATCCCCAGCACTATGTAAACTGGGTATGGTGGTGCATCCTAGCACTTGGTGGTGGAGGCAGGAGGATCAGGAGTTCAAGGTCATCCTCAGCTGTTAGAATGGAGGATGCCACAGGGTAATCATTGTTGTTTAAATAAGCATCTAAGTTCTGGCTGTGGAAAGCTCTTAGCATGACACATTTTGTTTACATTGAGTAGCTGGAATGCAGAAACCAAGAAAGCATGATTCCTACTAGCTGGATCCAGGTCAGTTTCTAGAACCCTACAAGACTCTGGATCTCACTAACAAATGGCTGCTTCACATCGGTTAGTCCTGATATGTTGTCATTCATGTGAAAATGGGTTACACTGCCTAGCTAAGTACTTGAGAGACAGAGGAAGGTGGATCTCTTGAGTTTGAGTCCAGTGGGAGGAGAGAACTGACTTCATGTCTTGAAGGAAGGAAAGGAGGGAGAGAGGGAGGGAGGGAGGGAGGGAGGAAGGAAGGAAGGAAGGAAGGAAGGAAGGAAGGAAGGAAGGAAGGAAGGAAAGGAAATGTGCTATGCCACAGCCTAGTCATGGGTCTTCCCTCCGGGACTGAGTTTTATGTCTTCATTTCTCTTTGGTTTCTTCCTGATGCCTCCGTCCCCTGTCACCTTGTGCTGTGGAGGTCTGTCTGCAACTTTGGCGGGCATGGAGGTGGTCCTTTGTCCTCCTTGGAAGCCTCTTCCCCCCCTGGAGACCAAAGGGCTCCTCCCACATCGCTGTTTTTTATCCTTGCTCTTAATGCTGCTGTGAGCAGCGTCCAGTTGCTGTTTCTTTCCCTCAGTCTGTGCTCTCTCCTTGACCCCAGCTGTATCTGGGTGTAGCAATCACTCCCTCCCGTAGTGTCTCGGAGCTGTTTCTCTCCTCCAGACTGCAGAAGCAGCTTACGTAAACTCACTGGGATTTCTAATCAATGCTGCATTCACACAAGTCTGAAACCATTGACTTGGCTTCCGCTTTTCCACCTGTCCTGTGAGTGCATGGCCCTCCCTGGCTTAGGGCAGAAGCCCCAAAGTGCTTTTTGTGCTTTCTCTCTCACCCACCTCACCGAGCCATCAGGACACACCATCCTCTTACTCCCCATTCTGACCCAGGATCCAGCCCACTGCTCCTTGACTCTGTGCTACCTCTGGGTCACTATTGTCTCTTGCCTGGAGTTGAGTTGAGTGGGCTTGCTGTCCCACTGTCTTCTGGCTTTCTATGGAGCAGCCACACTAGTTCCTCAGCAATTCCCCATTTCCTTCTGATGAAATCTCCAAAGTACTTCTGGCAAATGCCTAAAAGCTTTGGGTGCCTGGTCTCTCCTGGCCATGCCTTTTTTCCTTTAAACATAGTTGATGCCTGGATGGCCTTGGTAGGAAGGTCTGGGGCCCGTCAGAACATGTTCCTCGTGGGAAACTTGGCTTTTTCCGAGTCAATCCGTGCAGTGTGACCATGTGTCCAAGCTCTCTCTGCTTGGACGCCCAGTATGCTCCTGTTATGTTCCTGTTTTGGCACTGTGGTTATCTTGCTCCTTTCTTGTTGAATTGGATAAAGCCTGGTGTGTTTGTTTATTCATTTGCCACTGGTGTGTTTTAGCCCAAAGTTCATTTCCTGAGTCTTCTTGTCCAGTGCAGCTCTATCGCTATGTAGTTTTGTGTTTTAAGTGTGTTGCTAGTGTGAAATACTTGGGGGGGGGGCTGAATTGCTTGTTTTTTGGTGTGTTTTTCATTTTTCTCCAGGTTGGGTTTTCTTCTTTCTCTTCTCTGACAGTGCCTGACAAATCTTTTCACATTGGGTCTGCTTGACTTGGACAGTTTGATGAAGAAAAAACGTTTTCTAGGTCCCCGGGGCCGGAAAAGGTAGTCATGTGATTGCATCACAGCAGTAGGATTGGAGCAGGTCTGGGATTCGTCTTTTTCAACTTTAAAATGCGAATAATGAGACGTTCTGCCGTCTGGAGTTGTCGAGGCACTTTTCTCATTGCTGTGACCAATAGGAAGGAAGGGTTTGTGCTCACAGTTTAGGGGGACACAGCCCACCATGGTGGCAGAGCTGACACGGCGGATTACAGTGTGACTGCAGTCAGAAAGCAAAGAGGGGAATGCAGTGCTCGAGTCACTTTTCATTCTGTTCTGGATCCCAGCCCATGGGTGGTGCTGCCCACAGGCAGGGCTCATCTTCCTCCACCAAACCTCTCTGGAAATGCCTTCCCAGACTCGCCCAGAGGTGACTCTAGTCATGTTGACCATGAAGATCACCAGTACAAGGGCCAAAGGAGATGAGGTTGAAAGTCTTCTGGCTGACTCCCAGCACACTCATCACATGCAATGGCCCTGGGAGAGACTGCCCCTTGGGATATATTATATTCAGATTCGGAGACTAAAAGGCTTGCTGTATGCTCTGCCTAGAGGCTGGAGGCTGGGCACAGCTGCCTCGGAGAGTCAGCTGGGAAAGGAAGGGGTCTGACTTAGGGATTCTGAGCTCTTGTCTGTCCTGAAACTCCTTGGCATTTTGGGCTGTGGGCGGAGTCATTCAGGAGAACTGGCCATGCTCCTGTGGAATCTCTAGGTTTATGAGGACTCCCACATGCCTGCAGCTTGAGACCTGAGGAGTGGAGACCACAGGCTAGCCCACACTTTACCCACGTCCTCAGAGTCCACAGATGGGAAAGGACAACGTGGATATTGTCAGGGCAGATCCCCTGCCCGGAGTGAGTCCTCCCTGTCCAGTCCTCCCTGTCTGAACTGACTCAGGGCTGTAGCCTTCCTTCCCTTCATGTGGCCAGGTGGGTGGAATCAGCATCTATTCCAAGTTGCCTCTAAATCGTCCATCTCTGTTCTCAGGTACCTCTTTCCAAAGTGTATGGGCTAAGGGCAAGCATCAGTTGTTCAGTTGTTTATTGTCTAATAATGCAAACCTTCCTCTCTGCCTCTGTCTCTCTCTGCAATCTCTGTACCACTGAGATACATCGTGGTTCATTTTGTATTTTTTATTTGAGACATAAAAGCCCTGACTTAGTCCAGGCAGGAACTTAGGATCCATTAGGGGATCTAATGGCCTAGGTCTCCTAAGTAGCTGGGACTCAGGCCCATGCCTCTGGCCAGGCTCCTGGTCACCTTCTATGTGGTGGTGTTCCTTTGTTGGGAAAGCACCCTTCTGCCTCCATTATCCAGATATCTTGTGGTTCAGAAAAATAAAAGGAAGAACAGCCCCAAGCATTCCTGGGCTCCACCCTAGGCATCCTGGCTCAGAGCACCTGGAAAGGGCCCAAAGGTTTGCTTTAAAAGTCCCCCTGTGGTTGGTTCGTAGGGTTGGCCAGGTCTTAGCCAGAAGCCTCATAAACTCCTGTCGGCCCCCCCCCCCCACGTTCTTTCCCGTTAGTCTACCAGAAGAGCTAGTTTCATAGAGGACCCACACTGTGAGGGCGATGTTTTTCGAGCTTCCCTGCATGCTTGTTTTTGTTTAAAAATAAATAAATAAATAAAGTTTAATACAATCTAGGAAGCCTGTCCCCAGGGCAAGGGGTTGGGAAAGGTTTATAGAGGAAAGAACCTTGGACTTGGGGCTCTGGAGGTGCCTCAATAGGTAAGAATGCCTGTTGGTCAAGCCTGAGGATGTGAGTTCAAACCCTAGCACCCACACCCATAGCCATTTATGCCTATAGCTCCAGCGCTGCAAGGAGTGGAGACCAGATGGTCACTGGGGCTTGCAGGCTGCCAGCGGATTCCAGGTTCTGTCTCAAGGAAACAAGACAGAGAGAGGAAGAATAGGACCCATACTGGCTGCTGGCCTCTGCATGTATGTGTTTATGGAGCTTGGATGCAAATATACCACACACGACACACCCTTTCACTCAGGCTTTTGCAAAACAGTTGACAGCTGGCATGCTGGTGCATACTTTTAATCCCAGCACTCAGGAGGCAAAGGCAGGTGGATCTCTGTGAGTTCAAGGACAGTGTGGTCTACATAAAGTGTTGCAGGCCAGCCAGGGCTACATAGGGTCTTAACAGAAAATCATGCATGATAGGTCTTTGATCTTGTTTAAAAATTGATGGTAGAAGGTTATTTTCATGCCTGTGGTTGTGCATGGTGGCACATATCTTTAGTTCCAGCAATCAAGGCAGAAGTAGGCAAGTCTCTGTGAGTTTGAGACCAGGCTGGCTACATATTAAATCCCTGGAAAAAGAGGACCTTTTTTCAGCTGGGCATGGTGGCTCAAGCTTATAATTCCAGCACTCAGGAGGCTGAGGTAGGAAGATCACTGAAAATTCAAGGCTAGCCTGTACTACAGAATAAGCCTTTAAATTGTATTTGTTTGTTACTGGGGGCAGGGGAGGGCAGCCACCGTGTGCATGTGGAGGTCGTCTCCGGCCTGGTGGCTGGCCAGCTAACTACCTTTACCCACTGAGCACTCTTGCCAGCGCCTCAGAGCAGCATCTGCCCCATGGAGTCAGGTTTGGCTTCCCTCTGTTCCATGTACCATCCAAATTACTTGTATGACTATGGAGATCTAGAAGCTAAAAAGAAAATATGGATTTAAATCAGTTATTTTATTTAAAATCACAGTTTTGAGAATGTGAGGTGTGAACTCAGAAGCGGTGTTTTCAATGTTTAAGTTATGGTTAACAATATTGAAAACTGCTCACTAAAAATACCTGGAGTGCAGCCACAGGGCTCTCCCGTGCTCCCGGCTCTCACACACAGAAGAACCTGTGTTCACCCTGCTCACTCTGATTGTCCCCTCCAACCTGGCTCTGAGGTGACCTTGTTTTACTACTTTGTCTCTGAGAGACTGACAAGGGGTCTTTCCGTATGAAGTCCTTCCCCCAATACACACCCTTACAGAAAGCGTTGCTTTATAAATCTGTGTTTATTAGGTAAATCTGCTACATATCCACATGTCTATAGAAGAGTAGCCTATGTGTATAAGTATGTACAAATGACAGAGGTGAATTTCCTGTCATCTGTTGAAGTGATAATTTTTCAACATTTTGTTTTGTTTTGTTTTTTTGAGACAGGGTTTCTCCGTGTAGCTTTGTAGGCCAGGCTGGCCTCCAACTCAGAGATTTGCCTACCTTTGCCTCCCAAGTGCTGGGATTAAAGGAGTGTACCACCACTACCTTCCAGCTACATTGTTTTATTTAATACTATATATGATATGTGTGTGAGGAGGTGTATACCGTGACATAGAGGTCAGAGGGCAGCTCTGTTGAGTCAGTTCTCTTCTTCCACCATGTGGGTCCTGGGGAATCAAACTCAGGTCCCTAGTCTTGGTAGCGGTATCGAGCTGCCTTCACCCCCTGAGCCATCCTGCTGGCCCCACAAATGGGTTTTAACTGTGCAACTTGATGAATTTTCTAGAAACCAGCAAAGTGCATTCATCATCTTTCATTCCTGATTTCTCTGTATATTTCCAAAGAAGGTGACATGTCTGCATTTTTGTCTTAGGAATCTTTCAAAGAAATACCAACCCAAGAAGAACTCGAAGGAAGAAGAAGAATACAAGTATGTCGTTGCTGGTGCATGTGTGTGGTGGTTGTGAAGGGACGGGGGTGGGGTAGGGTGCATGTTGTCACAGAGGTCCCATCCCACTTTCCTGTCTGTGTTCAACTTGAGGGCGACAATGAGACTTCTTTAACCTCCCTGGCACTGAGCCACTGGACCCACTCCAGACTCCACTAAACTAATTAGGGAAGTTTTAGGAAGCCCTGCAAGCATGTGCAGTCAGTGGTTCTCAGCCTTCCTCATGCTGCGACCCTTTAATGCAGTTCCAAATGTTGTGCTGACTCCAACCATAAAATTATTTTTGTTGGTCCTACAAGAGCTAGTTCCAGGACAGCCTCCAAAGCCACAGGGAAACCCCGTCTCAAAAAACAAAAAAACAAAAAACAAAAATTATTTTTGTTGCTTCTTCATCACTGTAATTTTGCTACTGTTATAAATGGTAATGTAAATACCCGATATGCAGCCCCTGTGAAAGGGTCATTTGAGAACCCAAGGTTGAGAACCATGGTCCTAGAGTCTGGCTCTGTAGAGTCAGGAGCCCTAATTGTTTGTCCATCCTAGAGCTACATCTGTTTCGGTCAGCAGTGATGAGTCATTGCTCATGGTGGAAGCATGTCGTCTTTGGTGTAGGTCCAGGTGTCTGGTGTGTTTATTCAGTGAACACGGGTGGGTTCTGGATTCCGAATACAGCCAGGGATTGCATTTCACAGAGCACCTGTGGCCATGTTTGGGCTGTAATTAATTCTGAGCCGCCGTGTAATGAACCAGCAAGATCCTATGGGAGGCGGGCGGGTGCAGAGCAGACTGATTTTAATTAATATTTCCTCAAGTAAAACGTGAGGATGGAAGTGGGCTTGTCTGAGAAGGAGCCGGTGTGCTCTGTCCCCAGGTACACGGCATGTAAAGCGTTTCTTTCCACCTTGAATGAGATGAATGACTATGCCGGGCAGCATGAGGTCATCTCCGAGAACATGACATCGCAGATCACGGTGGACCTGATGCGATATGTACAGGAGCTCAAGCAAGAAAGGAAATCGGTAATGTATATTGGGGTGTCTTCCCCCAAAAGATGGACTGGGTGTTTTCCCATCAGATAGCCACTTGGAGTTGGGAGTGGTGGCTCACACCTGTACTGCTAGCGTGGGGGAGAGAGGGGTAGAAAGTTCTCTGCAAATTCAATGACTACCTGGGCTACACAATGAGTTCTAGGCCTGCAAGGCTGCATAGTAGGACCCTGTATTAAATGAAAATGGGGTAGCGGGGGACAGGTACGTACTGCACGCCTTAATCTCAGCACTTGAGCAGTAGAGGAGGCAGAATTCAAGGCCAGCCTGGTCTACATAAGGAGTTTTAGACCAGCCAGGGTGACATAGTGAGACCCTGTTTCAAAAACAAACAGGGGCGGGAGAGAGGGTTCATTAAGAGCACTGGCTGCTCTTGCAGAGGACCCAGGTTTGGTTCCTAACACCCACATTGTGGCTCACAGCTGTCTTTATCTCCAGTTCTAAGGGGTCCAAGACCTTCTTCTGACCTCTTTGGGTACGAAGTACAAATGCTGTTCACATATGTACATGCAGGCAAAATACTCATACACATAAAGATAAATATAAAATAAACAAAATTAGAATCAGGTGTCATAGACAGATATATATATGGTTGAGGCCAGCAGACCAGAAATTCAAGACAACTTGCAGGAGTTAATCCTTTACCTGCTGTGCTGTCTCTCTGGAGCCTGTAGTGGGTGTCCTGTCAGTGGAAGCTCAGACTGTCAGGCCTCCCACCATATCCAATTAGCTGGCCCACATATCCACAACTGCTAGGTTGAGGAACCAGCCGTGTGTTGGAGCCCTAAACTTGACAACATTCTCTACTGAACCAGCCATCAAGGAAGGCATTTTATTTGTTTGTTCATTTATTGTTTTTCAAGATAGGGTATCTCTCTGTAGTCCTGGCTGTCCTAGAACTCGCTCTGTAAACCAGGTTGGCCTCAAACTCAGATACCCACCTACCTCTGTCTCCTGAGTGCTGGTGCATCCCCACCACCCACTGAGGCGTTTTATTTTGTCAGACAGCTAGGAAGCAGTGAGACAGAACCACAGGACTTAGAATGAAACCTTACTACCTAGTATAAAGATGATAAACACATGACTCTGGCGGCAGCCTTGGCCTGCTGCCCTGCTTTCAAACTTGCCTTGACTTTTGCAAAGGTTTCTCTCTTCATCCTGTTTAGGCTTCTGCTGTGTTCTCGCCACGGACCCTCCTCTATCACAGACTTGGCATTTTACCCAACTCCCCAAACCGAAACTGCTTTTCCCTTCTTAGCAAATGTCCATTCTGTTTTAGGACTGAGTCAGGAGGTGGGAAGTGCCTCAGAGCCACGCCCCTCCCCCAGTCCTCTTCTGCTGTGTTATTGTGGCTGGTTTCACTGCTGCACTCTGGCCTCAGGACCTTTGTACAGGTTTTTCTCTCTCAGAAAGCCCTCGCCAGATACCTCAGGGCCTTCTCAGAGCAGACTTTCCTATCTGCTTCACTCACAATGAACCAAGTTCCCCTGGCCTCTCCCCTTTCACCTTCCCTTGCTTTGCAATTTTTTTTGTTTTGTTTTGTTTTGTGCTTTGTTTTGTTTTTAGTAACAGGGTCTTTTTATATAGTCCTGGAACTCAGTTTGTAGACCTGCTGGCTTCATAGATCCACCTGCCTCTACCTCCTGAGTGCTGGGATTAAAAGTGTGCACTACCACCGCCTGGCTTCACCATGCTTTTAAAGGGAGAGACAGTCTGAGTCAGTGGGTTTGTACATGTACCACACGTGTGCAGATGTCCTCTGAGGCCAGAAGACATCATCTGATCTCCTGGAACTGGAGTTAACAGGCTGTTGTAAGCTGAGCCACCCAACATGGGTGCTGGGAACTAAACTCAGGTCCTCCTCGAGAGCAGCCAGCACTCTTAACCTCTGAGCCACCTTTCCAGCCCCTGGCATTACTCTTTACAGTATCTAGATTTGGGGGGAAGTTGGAGGAGAACTAGTGACAGGACCTTGTGTGTGCTGATCACACACACCCCACTAACCCTGCTCCTACTACAGTATCAGGTAGAATTGCCTGCTGTCTTTCCTCCTTCCTCACACAGAAATGCATGCTCTTCCAGGACAAACACATCCTTGTCCACCTCATAAGGTCCAGCGTTGCAGAAGGCAGGTACAGGAAGTGCAGTAGCTGGGAAGCAGTGGGTGTGGCCCACGGCTGGGAGAGCAGTGCAGTGGTGAGCACTTTCCTGGGTTCACCAGTGAGAGACCAGGGGTGAGGCTTAGTGGTGCACACTCGCCTCTCATGTGCACAGCTCTGGGTTCCATCCCTAGTGTGTGCATGTGTGCACATGTGCACACAACACATACACACATTGTGTTAAACACTTTAACACACCTTGTGTTGAAGTCTACTTAGTTCTAAAAGTTTATAGATCAGGATCTTCATATGCCTTTGTTATCTCGTAAATGGATTAATTATCTTTTTATAATCTGCTATATCATCTCTTAATCCATGTTGCTTAAAAAGATTTTTTTAATTAAGATTTATTTATTTTAAGCTGGTGGTGGTGGTAGTGGTGGCACACCCCTTTAATCCCAGCACTTGGGAGGTAGAGGCAAGTGATCTCTTGAGTTCAAGGTTGGCCTGGTCTACAGAGTGAGTTTCATGATAACCAGGGCTACACAGAGAAACCCTGTCTCAAAAGAAAACAAAACCAAAAAACAACAACAACAAAAAGACTTTTTTGTTTTATGTGTATGAGTGTTTTGCCTACCTGTGTTCCTGGTGCTTAAAGTGGTCAGAAGAAGAGATTGGATCCCTTGGAACAGAAGTCACAGACTGAGCAGCCAGTGAGTGCTCTTAACCACTAAACCATCCTTTTGTTTTTAAGGAGAGTCATCAGTCCAGGCCCAGGAGTCATATGTTCTGTCTGGAGGATCTGTAAATACCACTCACTCTATTTGTTGAAGCATTCTGCAATTAAATTAAACTGACATTTAAGAACATTTTGAAATCTCGAGAAATACTGGAAAGAATGTCTGTCAACAGATACATATTTGTGGTGTTTTCATGTGTTGTTGTGAAGTCTGTCTTCTTTCCTATGTCATAACTACCATCATTTTGAAGGAATGTATAGCTCAGTGTGGTTAAGCATCAATTGGGAGGTTCAGGCAGGATTACAAATTGGAGGATGGAACTGAATACCTAGCAAGACACTGCCTCAAAAAAATGTGTGTGGTTGGACAGTGGTGGCACATGCCTTTAATCCCAGCACTCAGGATGCAGAGGCAGGTGGATCTCTGTGAATTCGAGGCCAGCCTGGTCTACAGAGTGAGTGCCAGGACAGCCAGGACTGTTACACAGAGAAACCCTGTCTCGGGCAAAAAAAAAAAAAGTGTGTGTGTGTGTGTGTGTGTGTGGTGTGTGTGTGTGTGTGTGTGTGTGAGAGAGAGAGAGAGAGAGAGAGAGAGAGAGAGAGAGAGAGAGAGAGAGAGAGAGAGCGCACAAGGTGGCTCAGTGTATAAGACCTCAGCCCTCAAGCCTGATGACCTGAGTTTGATCCCCAAGATTCACAGATTCACATTGTAGAAGGAGAGAACTGACTCCTGCAAGTTGTCCTCTGACCTCCACACACAGGATGTGTACACACACGGATACAAAACAAATTGAAAAATAAAATAAAAAAAGGCAGTGTGATGGAGCATACTTGGGAGGTAGAGGAAAGAAGATCATGGACTTAAGATCTTCCTCAGCTACACAGTGAGTTTGTGGCCAGCTCAGGCTGCACAGGAGAGGTATGGTGGCACGCGCCTTTAGTCCCCGCACGCACTTGGAAACCAGAGGCAGGCAGAGCTCTTTGAGTTCAAGGTCAGCCTGGTCTACATAGTAAGTTTCAAGACAGCCAGGGCTGCATAGTGAGATACTGTCTCAAAACAAAACAAAAAAAATCACAGACAGAGCAAAAAGCTTAGAGGGCTGTGTCCTGTGGGTGTGTTAGTGTACTGATGATCTGGGGGATTGGTTAGTCCTGCACTGACTTTTATATTAGTAGTCAGCATTGGCTGTGACTTCAGGTTAACTCTCCCCAGTAGGAGGTCTGTGGGGTCACACAGGGTCCAGCGGGGGGAGGGGGTGACACCCGGGCAGCATGGACCTCAGGGCCAAGCACAGCTCACATGGTTTTATTTCATTAGTGGTTCCCTAGCTTACCCACGAGGCCACTGATTGCACGGTGCAGCCCCTGCCTGCAGACCTTCTTCTCCAGGTCCCCAACTTTCCTTAATGGCACAAGCCAGATTATATCATTTCCTGGTTTCTGCTGAGGTCAGAACAAAGCCCCACAGACACTTGGGTCTGTCTTAGAAGCTGGACGGTGCTGGTCTGTAGGACCCTGCTGGTGGGGAAACAACTGCATGGAGTGTTTTTCTCCTTCCATTCCATGTAGCTTACAAGGAAGGACTGAACTCAGGTTGCCAGGTTTGTGCGGCAAGCACCTTTTACATGCTGGCTGAGTCATCTCGACGAACTGTAGTTTATATCCTCAATTCTCTGTTTAATAGAAGAGTTGTTTTCTATGTGTCCTCTGGAAAACAGATTGTTTTAATAATCAGATCTTTAGTAGATGTTCTAGTCATTCATAAATGAATTTACAGTGTACTTGTTATTGTTTTGTTAATCTGTAGCTTACTGGTTTTAATTGGGTTAGATTAAACAAATCTACAATCAGCTCTTTTTAGCTCTTTGTTTTGAGACAGGGTTTTGCTATATTCCAGGCTATCCTGAAATCCATGATGTAGGTGATTCTGGGTTTGAAGAACTCAGGCTCTAAGGGGGTAGTGGGCTTGCCCTACTGCACCTGGGTTAGCAGGCTCGCCCAGAAGTGAGGTGAGCTCAAAGCAGGAGTACTTTCAGCATCCTGGTTATGGTCCTCAGTCAAGCTCTGATCAGAGTCTCCAGCAAAGTTCCATATCAGATCAGTTTTCAGGCGTCTCTGAACACATCACTGAGACCTGGACTGTCTTATCTGAGGTCTAGGTCACTGAGTAGATGACAGTTAGCACCATTGATGACTTTTGTACAGTGAAGCGACTCACTGGAGTTTTAGAGGCTCAGTGAGCTCTGCTTTTGTGTCTGTCTGTGGTCCAGTTCAGCGAAAACCACTAATCTCTTAGGAATTTGTAGAGATGTGAGGCTCCTGCTGAGGAGACCAGATGGTCTCACCAGCCTGAGTGGAGCTGCAGGAACACTTCTCTCCGTAGCTGGAAAATCTGCTCATTGATCCCTGCCTGGGCACTGAGCATTGCTTTTCCCCAATAACTATCTAGGAAGTTGTAGAGGAAACAATTATCAATGCCCTTAGTGGCTTTTGAAGCTTTCACAAGCCTGGGCAGACACCTGCAGAGGACAGGAAGTGTTTAGATCATTGAATGCTTTCCCTGAGACTTTCTGTTGTTTTTTTTTTGTTTGTTTGTTTGCTTGCTTTTTGTTTAGGTTTTTTGAGACAGGGTTTCTCTGTGTAGCTTTGGAGCCTGTTCTGGCACTTGCTCTGTAGACCAGGCTGGCTTCAAACTCACAGAGCTCCACCTGCCTCTGCCTCCCCAGTGCTGGGATTAAAGGCATGTGCCACCAATGCCTGGCTTTTTGTTGGTTTTGATTGTTTGGTTTGGTTTGGTTTGAGACAGGGTCTTTTACAGTCCAGGGTGGTCTTGAAACCACTGTGTATCTAAAGATGCCCCTGGTCCTCCTGCCTATACCTCCCAAGAGCCGGGGTGGTAAACATGCAGCAGCTCTCCCCATATATAGGGTGTTGGGGATGGAGGCCGGGCCCACATCCATTGTTCGTTGGGGCAACAGGCTTCCTTGACAGGGCGTTTACATTTTCTTCTTGATTTTTATGTGCTTGAAATACAACCAGGACTTTGCTTCTCTCTCTCCCTGCCTCCCTCCTTCTATCTCCTCTTACTCACTCCCTCTCTCTCCTTTGCTTTCCTCTCTCCCTCTGACAATATTGGGGATTGAACCTAGGACTTAGAACCTAGGGCATGCTAGCCAAGTGCTCTACTACTGAGCTAGAGCCCCCACCCTCTATCTCTTTATCTGTCATCCAGTCCTGGTGGGTCAGTAAAAGTTCTGAGCTTGTATTTTTCTCCACTCATCAGGAGTTCCTGTCTGCCTAGGACTCCATGTGTCATCATCTGTCACCTAGAGGACGGCACTGCACCCCTTCACTCAGCTCTCTGCTTCCATGCTGGCCCTGGAGTCAGCAAAGCAACTGTCTAGCTCTGTGTCTTAGCCATTGCCAGGCCTGTCTCACTCCCACTTGTTCCTGGTCCGGTGTGTCCTGTACTCACTCACTGAGCAGTCACTTGACTGTCTTTCCTATCATGCCAATCCAAGAGTTCCACTAACTTCCCTTGTGGTGATTCCAGCAGTCATGCTCACCCCGGCCACGGAGACCATCCAAGGACAAGGCCCAATCTCCCTCTGCCTTCACTCAGTTTTAGATATGGTATCTCAGAGTATCTGCAAATTGCTCATCATTCCAAGATACTGTGGAGGAGGGTCCATCCCCCAGCCTTTCGGTTCAGTCATGTGTGTCACTCATTAGCGTCTGCTCCAGTGGTGTCCCAGGCTGCCTGCCCTTCTCCCACACACTCTGTCTTCCTTACTCTGTCTTGGATCTAATGAGCTCCAGGCACGAGGCTCTCTTGTATCGCACTGCATGCCTTATGTCTCAACCATTCCCACATGCACCTGGGCCTGCACTTGTCCCCTAGTGGGTGACGGAATTAGACAAGAAGACCTTTCAGCCATGGGGCACTGGAGGGTTCTCTTTTCCACCTGGCACTCCTCTAAACCCATCATGGAGGCCCTTGCTTTGATTTAGAGCCAACAGCTTTGTACTCTTAGAAGAGTCTATGTTGGTCCTTTCAAGTTGGCCCTTCTATCATTGGAGTTAACCTAGGTCCTGCAAGGATAGAGCGTTGAGGCATGGGTACACAGGATGACTTTACAGAGGAGACTAAACATAACTTAGGGTGCTAGGTGTGGAGCTTCTGGGTGGGGCATCTATCCAGAAAACAACGGGGATCCAAGCACAAAAGGGCAGCTAGATAAATAAGGCCAGGAAGCCCAGCCTCATTCATTGAGACCCTGCACTCTGTTTGGATCCTCAAAGTATGCCTTGTGGATCAGTGTTGTGGGAGGTTGGGCACGCCTTTAGTATGACTTTATGAGACTTGAAATGCCCACATTGAAGGACTTTTAAAATATGGATTCCAGAACATAGACCTTAGGAAATAAAAGCAGAAGGCATGGCTATATCCACCTTGTGTTTCTCTTTTGGGGTTTAGATGGGGTATAGAATGCCAGACAGGCAGGGTGATCAGCTTCCACAAGGTGTTATCATACTTGATCCACACCACACAGATATATAGTCAGATCCCTAAGGAAGCCAGGGCTGTGCACACTTGCCATTCCAGCACTGGGGAGGCTGAGGCAGGGCCAGCTAGACTGCATAGTGAGGCCCTGTCTGAAACACTGCCAATCCAGGGGACCACCCCACATGTGCTTTCAGGAGGCCCCTTCTGTCTTTGCCCTTTTAAAGTCTGTATCCTTTTGTTTCCATCTGTGGAATCTGAGCTGTGTTTAAGATTCCAGACGAATGACTGCTCCCGATGCAGTGCTAGTCTTCAAATTTTCCTGTTTGTGTTTGAAGTGGCTGTTTCCACAACAGTGCTCCGTTTTGCTTTTTTAACCATTAGTGGATAGATATAAAGTCAGTCTTGTCTCCTTGCAGAGTAAGTGATAAGCACATGTCAACCTACAAGACAGTAAAGTTACCACAGATACTGTCCTCTTTATTTCCCTTTAAGTTGACACTTTCTTTTTAGATTCCAGTTGTTTCCTACTGGGTTTTGTTACAGTTTTGAGACTCTTTTTGTGTGGACATCTTGATTGGTCTGGTACGCACTATGTAGGTAGTCAAGGCTGTCCTCAAATTTAGCAATCTCCTGCCTCAGCCTCCACACCGCTCACCTCACTTCAGTCTACACACACCCCCCCCAAGTGCCAGGATTGCAGGTTCAAGCCACACAGTGCAGCTTTTTTGAAACAGGGTCTCACTGTGTGGCTGTAGCTATCCAACTCTCTATGTAGACTAGGCTGGCCTCAAACTCAGAGATCTGCCTTCTGGGATTAAACATGTGAGCCATCCAACCATATTCAGGTTTTTCTTTCTCTCTCTTGTTAAATCTCCCATTCATGTACATATGGAAGCCAGAAGTCATATATTGGGTGGCTTCCAATATTGCTCTCCATTTTATTTTTTAAGACAGGGTCCCTCACTGAATCTGGAGCTTGACAGTTTTGCTAGGCTGGCTAGCCAGTGAGCCCCAAGGCTCCTCCTATCCCTGCCTCCTTGGTGCTAGGAGTACAGGTGCACACTGCCATGCTCAGCATTGCAGGGGGTGGAGTGGGATGGGTGGTAGTGTCTGAATGCAGGTCCTCATGCTTGCACACCAAGCACCTTACCCACTGAGCCAGACCATTGGCTGAAGGCTGTTTCTTCTATAGACTTGAGTACAACTCAAAAACTGAACTGAGAGCTGGGTGTAATAGTGCAGCCCTTTAATCCCAGCACTCAGGAGGCAGACACAGGTGGATCTCCAAGTTCAAGGCCAGCTTGGTCTACATAGTGAGTTCCAGTATAGCCAGGGCTACAAAACAACACCTCCCCCCAAAATAAAACAACAACAACAACAACAACAACAAAAAGAAAACTGAAATGAAAATAATAATACTTGTAGGTGACCTAGGGTACTACTTGGCATCTCTTTTTCTTTCTCTTTTTACTTCTTTCTTTTTAGTCTATTATTTGTTTAAAAATAGACCCAAAGCATCTTATTACAGGGAGAGCAGCTAGCATTCCTCTGGGTCCCCAGAGATGGCATTTCCTGTCCCTTTTCTGACAGGAGGGAAGAGCGGTGGTGACTTCATCCCAGGCTCCCAAAGCAGCCCTTACATCTTTGTCCTGGGAACAATCCCTCTTTATTCAGAGCCGAGCAGGCACGGTTTTCTGCCACACTCCCTGACTGTCCACGGGAGAAGCGCCCTGCCATTGTTTGTTCGTAAACAACACGGGCGTGGGGCAGAGCGGCTTGCTTGTTTGTTTAACTTTTCTAACTGTTCAAAGCACTGCTTTCTCCCAGGGAGCCAGCTGCAACTGGTGACTCCTGCTTAAGGTCAGGCATGCGCAGGGTGCAGAGGAGGGCTGGGGCCTCCCTGGGAGTCTGGGGGCATACTCTACAGAAGAAAGATTGTAAGGAACATCACAGTGTACTGCAATGTTCAAGTATTTGGTCAGTCACGGGAATGTGTGCTTGAGGAGTCTTCATGGGAGACCGCCCCCAGCCACCAGCCCTGTGAGGTACACAGCTCAGGTACAGTTCCCACACATTTATAAAGAGGGCGGCCAGAGAATTTCCTGTCTGGGTTTCTAGTCAGAATTACCCAAAATATGATTTTTTTAAAAAGATTTATTTATTTATTTATTTATTTATTTATTTATTTAATTGCTTATTATTGAGGCAGGGTCTCACTATGTAGCCCAGGCTGGCCTGAAACTTTAGAGACCCACCTGCCTCTGCCTCCCTAGCCTTAGGATTGAAGGTGTGTACCATCACATCTGGCTTTTTTTTTTTTTTTTTTTTTTTTTTTTTGGTTTTTCGAGACAGGGTTTCCCTGTGGCTTTGGAAGCTGTCCTGGAACTAGCTCTTGTCGACCAGGCTGGTCTCGAACTCACAGAGATCCGCCTGCCTCTGCCTCCCCAGTGTTGGGATTAAAGGCGTGCACCACCAACACCTGGCTATTTTTATTTTTTTGTTTTTTTGTTTTGTTTTTTTGGGGGGCGGGGTTGAAACAGGGTTTCTCTGTGTAGCTTTGGAGCCTATCCTGGCACTCACTCTGGAGACCAGGCTGGTCTTGAACTCACAGAGATACGCCGGCCTCTGCCTCCCGAGTGCTGGGATTAAAGGCGTGCGCCACCAACACCCGGCCCTTATATTTTTAAAGATATATTTATTCATTTATTTATTGCATGTACAGTGTGCTTGCAGGCCAGAAGGCAGCACCAGATCTCATTATACATGGCTGTGAGCCAGCATATTGTTGCTGGGAATTGAACTCAGGTCCTCTGGAAGAGCAGCCAGTGCTCTTAACCTCTGAGCCATCTCCCCTAGCCCTATTTTTATTGTTTTTAAATTGTGTGTGTCTGGGGGCTGGAGAGTTTACTCAGTGGTTAAGAGCGCTGGCTGCTCTTTCAGAGGTCCTGAGTTCAGTTCTCAGCAACCACTTGGCAGCTTACAACTGTCTGTCATTCCAACTCCAGGGAACCTGACACCTGTGGCAAAACACCAATGCACATAAATATAAATAAACAAACAAACAAATAAATAAAATTGTGTGTCTGTGCACATGAGTGCAGTGGCTGGAGAGGCCCAGAAGAGGGCGTTGTATCCTCTAGAGCTGGAGTAATAGGCAGTTGAAAGCCACCCAGTATGGATACTGGGAACAGAACTCAGGTCTTCTTCAAGTGCCCCCTCAACTTTTCATTTTTATTTCACTTATCTGTTCATCCATTTTATTCCTTTGTGTGTGTGTATGTGTTATGGGGTGGTACTGGACATTGAACCCACTTAAGCAAGCACTTTACCACAAGGCCCGTGGTTCTCATCCTTCCTAATGCTGCAGTCCTTTAATACAGTTCCTCATGTTGTGGTGACCCCCAACCATAAAGTTATTTCATTGTTACTTTATAATTGTAATTTTGTTACTGTTATGAGTATTGTTGTAAATATCTGATATACAACCCTGTGTGTCATTCGACCCCACCCACATGCCGAGAGGCACCTCATGAGACGCATCTCCAGCCCTCTTTTACTTATCTTGAGATGGAGTTGTACTAAGTTGCCCAGGCAGTCTGTGGAGTTAGGGATTACATTTGTATACCACCTATTGGCTAATCTCAAGCCACTGGGACCTTTTCAGCATGCAGGAGAACACTGCTGTCCTGCTTGGGAAGTGGGAACAGCTATCCTCTGTGGAGAGCAGGCCGCAGGTAGGGTATTTACAGAGCCCAGAGTGTACCACTGACAGGGCTTGATTAGCTCTCCTGGTATGAAAAGGACCCTTATTTTCTTCTTGTCTGCCTCTCTCTTCCCCTGAGGACATCCCTTGCCTTCTTCTGGCCTCCACTCCTTCCTTTTACGGAGCTGTGCATAGCTTCCTGTCTGTCCTCCCTAGCCTGCCCCTGGCTCCTTTACTGTCAGCCCGAGGCTCTGTCATCCCCCTCCCTGGCCCTGTGTCCATTATGAGATTAAAAAGTGAAGGCCCAAGGGACAAGACCCTTGAGTTTGTAGAGACTAGAAAAATGAAGGATGGGGCTGGAATGATGGTTTCCCAGTTAAGAGCATCTGCAAAGGACCTGAATTTGGTTCCTGGTACCCACATGAAAGCTCCCACCCTCTATAGCACCAGTCCAGGGGATTCCAAAGCCTTCTTCTGACTTCCTTGGGTACCAGGCATGCAAGCAATACACCAAATACATGCACACAAAATGCTTGAACACATAAAACTAAAATTATTTTTTTGTTTTGTTTTTTTGAGAAGGGGTTTCTCTGTATAGCTCTGGCTGTCCTGGAACTAGCCCTGTAGACCAGGCTGGCCTCAAACTCACAGAGATTCATCCTCCTGTCTCTGTCTCCCCAGCTCTGGGATTAAAGGTGTATGCTACCACTGCCCAGCTTAAAATTAAAAATTTTCAATCTTTAAAAAATTTTGCAAGATATTCAGAACTTAACTGAAGAAGAACCCAGAACAGTGACACTTGACCGCTGGAGACAAGAACACATACTCTTACAATAAAGTGTCATTGGTCTGGCAAAAGGCTGCCCTTGTCCCCAGACTCTGCTGAGTTGTAGATCTGATTAGGAGAGGCTCAAGGTACTGCTCGGAGGGGGATGTTGGGTACTTTTTGCCAATCATGGCCACCCAGCCATACCTTGTCAGTTAGGAAGAAGCAGGCCACAGACAGACTAACAAGGGGAGGTTATCAAAGGAGCATTTAGGGGCCTTAGAAATGGCCCAGTGGGTTATCAGATTACGTTATGAGCATGAGGACCCGAGTTTGGATTCCTAGCACCCATGTAAAACCCCAGTAAGGCAGTGCACACCTGTAACCCAGCAACAGGAAGCACAACTAGGCAGGTCCCACGGGCTCACTGACCACCAGTCTAGCAGAACCAGTGGAGAATGATGGAGGAAGACACTTAACTTTAACCTCTGGCTTCCCCAGGGACACACGTGTGTGTACACACAGGACATCTACCAGGACAACCAGGTGGGAAGCTACTAATGTCTCTTGTCCTCCAAGTCAAGGGTGAACCCTGTAGGAGCTCAGAGTTTACTGTGATCTTGATCAAGGGACTCAGCCAAACTAAAAGCCCTGCTGACTAGGCAAAAACTTAGACCTAGAGGCAAGCCCTTTGCCAGCACAGGCCCTTTGGCCTCTGGCCATACAGACTAGGTCCACTGATCCAATTAGTGTTTGGTAGAAGTATGTTAAAGGGACCTGGTGATCTTAGGATGCAGAGTGAGAGACACGATTTCCTCTGTCTAGCTATCGCATCTTCTTTTTCCAGAGCATTCATCCTTGGTTGTGTCCCAGCTTTAATCGCCCACTTTACGATGAGGCTTCATGCCAGTCCTTCCCAGATGAGGCTTCATGCCAGTCCTTCCCAGCACTCAGACCCAGGCCACATTGGACTGGACTTTAGAATCTTCTAGAAATACTAACCTTAAAACTTCAGATCTATTTAACCCCCTCATGCTGTGGCTCCTCTTCTTTCCTCCTTCTGAAACTCAGGCCAAAGCCAGAGTCATCCTGGACTTAAAAACAAACAAACAAGGGGCTGTCGAGATGGCTCAGTGGTTAAGAGCATTGACTGTTCTTCCAAAGGTCCTGAGTTCAATTCCCAGCAACCACATAGTGGCTCACAACCATCTGTAGTGAAATCTGGTGCCCTCTTATGGCCTGCAGACATACATGTAGGCAGAACACTGTGTACATAATAAATAAATAAATCTTTAAAAAAACAAACAAACAACAAACTTTATTTATTGGGAATGAGTGTGCAAGTAGAGGTCAGAGGATAGCTCTGTGGTTTTGGTTCCTCCTTCTGCCATGTGGTTCCCGATAAGCTCTCTTCAGGTTAGGGCCTGGCACCCAGGACATGTGTGCACATGTACGGAGGTCAGAGGACAGCTTTCAGAAGTGGGTTCTCTCCTCCATGTGGGACTCAGTCCTGGCGGCAAGCTCTATCCACTGAGCTACCTCAGAGACCCAGGACTTCGTGTTAATTCAGATCTGATCCTGTACTCCCAGTGGCGTGACTAATCAAAAGATACCCATGGTGGCTGCAGGTGGGCCAGTGTTAGAGCGCTTGGGCAAAAGTGCTCCCACCTACAGTGTCACCTGTAGACACCTCCATCCCCAAGTCTTCCCTTCACACCATCCAAATCCAGGGTCACCCACAGTCTTATGCTCAGCCACGGATCCCCCTCTCTGAGCCCATCTCCTCCCCTGCTGGCAACTTGCCCTGGTCGGGCTCCCTGGGGTCCTTGGAGGTTAATAACAATCACATGCCTTCCATGAGATCTTTCTGATTAAAAAGATTCTAGGTTGGTGAGATAGCACTGCCATGCAGTTCAATCCCGGGGACCCACATATTGGGAAGAGAACAAACTACAGCAAGTTGTCCTCTGGCCTCCACGCATGCTATGGCATCTACAACCCCACCACACACATCATGTGCACACCTTAACACGATGATGATGATGATGATGATGATGATGATGATGATGATAATAATAATAAATTTTTGTTGTTTTCCCAGACAGGGTTTCTCTGTGTAACAGCACTAGCTGTCCTGGAACTCACTTTGTAGACCAGGCTGGCCTCCAACTCACAGAGACCCACCTGCCTCTGCCTCCCACATGGCTATAATAAAATATTTTAAAGGAGGCTGGAGAGATGGCTCAGGTGTTAAGAGCACTAGCTGTTCTTCCAGAGGTCCTGGGTTCAGTTCCCAGCACCCACATGGCAGCTCACAACTGTCTGTAATTTTAGTTCCACAGGTTCTGACACCTCACACAGACATACATGCAGGCAAAACACCAAGGCACACAAAATAAAAATAAATTATTATTTTAAAAGCAGCCATTTTAGCTGGGCGGTGGTGGCGTACGCCTTTAATCCCAGCACTCGGGAGGCAGAGGCAGGTGGATCTCTATGAGTTTGAAACCAGCCTGGTCTACAAGAGCTAGTTCCAGGACAGCCTCCAAAGTCACAAAGAAACCTGTCTCGAAAAACCAAAACAAACAAACAAACAAACAAACAAAAAGCAGCCATTTTAAAAGATCCCAAGATTCGATGTCTGCTCATACAAAGCTCATAGCAGTGTTCATAGCATCAGTGTTTATATTCTCTCTAAACTACCAACCAATGAGTGGATACATAATGTGGTACATCTCTCCCTTGGATCATTATTCAGCCAGAATAAAGAATTGGTAGACATATACACACTACAACAGGCTGAGCCTTGAAAGCTACATGTGAATGGTTTGTGTGTGTGTGTGTGTGTGTGTGTGTGTGTGTGTGTGTGTGTGTGTGAGTGTGTGTGAGCGTGCGCCTGTGTCCTGCCAATCACAAAACTTCTCAGCCTATGTGATTCCATAGGTGACATTATCAGGAGCAAGGAGGTGAAAATGTAAAGTGTGAATTCATTGCCACTCAAAAGATGACCCCAACGATTGCTTTTAAGAGATAGTCTCACTATGCAGCCTCCGCTGGCCTTGAACTCACAGACATCCTGCTGCCTCTGCCTTCCAAGTGCTAGGGTTAAAGATATGTGTTACACCTCCTGGTGTGGTGGCTACACATCTTGGTAAGGCAGTCCTGCTGTTTTTGTGAGCACTTTCACATTCAATATTGTTGCGTCTAAAACCTTAAAAGGAACTTTGTAACCATTTTTGTTTTCATTTCCCTTTAACTTGTCTATTATTTAAACTTGGGGTTTTGTTTGTTTGTTTGTTTGTTTGTTTGTTTTTTGAGATGGGGTCTCACTCTAGTCTGACCTGAGCTGTGTCAAGCACATATGTGTTAAATTACAGGCATGAGCCATCACACCTGGCTTGAACTCTTATGTTTCTTTGGACTGTACAGATTAGATGTTCACTGTTTGTTCATTTGCCTTTCAAGGCCTCACATATACTAGACAGATAGACTTCCACTGAGATGATACCTATTGGTTACCTAGGGGCTGGAGAGATAGTTCAACAGTGAAAAACAGTTGCTGCTCTTGCAGAAGACCTGGATTTGGTTCTCGGTATTCACATGGTGGCTCACAACCATCTGTAACTCTAGCCCCAAGGGATCTGATGCCCTCTTCTGGCCAGCCTTGGCACTGCACACACACAAAACAGCCACACATATAACATAAACATAAATCTTTAAAGCTACTTAACTAGATGGAAGTGTTTTCCTCCTGCATTAGTATGAGGAGTGTGGGTGCTGACCCTGCTCTGTTTTCTCCTGCACAGAACTTCCATGATGGACGGAAGGCCCAGCAGCACATCGAGACATGCTGGAAGCAGCTAGAGTCGGTAAGTGGGAAGCAGGCTGCTATACCAGTAACTCCCCAGACCACCTTACTTCAGTCTCAGTGTGGCTTGAATGCCTCACTAAGTACAAATCCAGTAGAATCCACTAAGGAATCTTCTTTCTAGATTTTCCTCATTCGTATTTCATTTAATCTGCTCCTTGAACTATAATGGCAAGCAAAGTGATGAGCCAGAAATGCTTACAGTGAGCTGGAGAGATGGTTCAGTGGGTAAAGTGTCAGCTGTGGGAGCATGAGGACCTGAGTTTGGATCCCCAGAATCACTTAAAAAGCTGGATGCAGTGGCACATGCCTATAATCCCAATACTGGGGAGGCAGAGACAAAAGGATCTCAGGGGCTCACTGGCCGGCCAGCCCGCCTAGCCGTATCAGCAAGCCACAGATTCAGTGAGAGACTATCCCTGAAAGCAAGGAGTATGAGCTGGAGAGACAATGGCTCAACAATCAAGAGTACTTGCTACTCTCCCTGAGGACCCAGCACCCAGCTGGATGGCTCACAACCACCTGTAATTCCAGCTCCTGGGGATCCGATGCCTCTGGCCTCTGAAGGTACCTGCACTTCACTCAGAAGCACACATGACTACATACAATCAGAATGAAAATAAATCTTTAAAACAGGGTGGAGAGCAATTGTAGACGATGTCCCATGTTGACCTCTGACTTCTTCATGCACACACACGTGCACAAAAGCAGGTACAAACACTCATGAAAAAGTGTCTTATGAGTTAACGCTGCAGGTAAACCCTGTGCAGAGAATGGAGAGGGGGTCAGTGTAGTGTGGACAGATGCTGGGGTCACTTCTGGAAATGGCGATGTCTAGTGGGTTCTGGGGAGAATGCCCGTGGGGGTCTCTCCAGAGGTGACAGGGTGGGTGACTGACCACCTGGCTTGGCTGTGCTCTGTCTTCAGAGTAAGAGGCGGTTTGAGCGTGACTGCAAGGAGGCCGACCGTGCACAACAGTACTTTGAGAAGATGGATGCCGACATCAACGTGACCAAGGCCGACGTGGAAAAGGTGAGAGGACTCATTCTCACTTCCCTGGAGTGTGCTTCCTAGGCGGCCACTGGGGTGGCTTGGCCTCAGCTTCCTCTTTCTGATGTAACCACAAGAGGGTACTTGATGGGAAAAGGGTTTCATGTTGTGTCATCACCATGGGGACCAGAAGTCCACACTGGGGGAAAAACCAGACTTGAGGTGATTTGCTTAGTCACCACCGTGATAATGGGGAGACCTGGACACGTCACAACAGGAGTGGTTCAGGAGGCCACTCTCTTCCTTAGTGGCTTGTCAAAGGCTGAGTTCCTAGTCTAAGTAGCTGAAGCAGCTGTCCCAGCCCATGTAGGAGAACCTGGCAGCTCCAGGCCTTCAGAAAGGCTGACCCTCTGCCTGGCCTTGTCATGAATTAATTTAGGCTGATACCCAGCAGGCGGGGTGAGAGGAGAGGCATTTGAAAGTCTGCAGAGTTTTCCTCTCGATGACTCAGACATAAAGTGCGCCCTTGTCTCCCAGGCCCAGTGTGTGTGTTTTTTCCCTAGAAGCCCCATTTTCTTTTTATGAAAGTCATCAAGATAGTGTAAACACAATTATGCCATTAAATAGTGGCGTTCATTCATGGTGCCCAGGGCCATTTGGGCACTTGAGTCTGTGCTTTTCTCTGGGAAAGCTGTGCTTTCTTGTAGTGCTGTTTGGTTCTGCCAGATGAGTCCAAGATGCCTTGAATGGGGTCGTATCTCAGTTAGGATGGAGGGATGTGTGGCTATGTTTTCTTTAATTTCTATAATATACTAATATGCATATTCTTGACATTGTGAGGGGAGATTTCTATTTTACCAAAAGACATTCATTTTTAGATTAAGGGACCATGCTTATCATAAATTCCTACTAACTAGTCATATTTAAAGTGTTGCTTAAATATTATTTTTTAAGTTGTATTCATTTATTTGTGGGTGAGTGTATTTATGATCAGAGAATAACTTTATAGAGGAGGTTCTTTGCCCCCCTCCATGTGGCTCCTAGGAATCGTTAAGTTTCTAGCAGACCCTGTTATTTGATGGTCCCTTCATCGGGCTTTTCAAATGTTACCTAGTTGACAGTGGTGTACACACACCTGTAACCCCAGCACTTGGGCGTGGAGGCAGGAGAGGCAGATGATCAAGGTCGTCCTTGGCTACACAGTGGGCTTGAAGCTAGTTTAGGATATTAAGACTCTGTCTCCAAAAATTGAAAACTATGGGACTGGAAAGATGGCTCAGAGGTTGAGAGCACTGTCTGCTCTTCTAGAGGACCTGGGTAGGAGTCACAGCTCCCAATGGCAGCTTAAAACCATATTTAATTTTAAATCCAGGAGATCCGATGACCTCTTCTGGCCTCTGTAGACATTGCATGCCTGTGATGCATAGACATAAAATAAAAATAAGTCTTTAAGCCGGGCATTGGTGGCGCACGTCTTTAATCCCAGCACTCGGGAGGCAGAGGCAGGCGGATCTCTGTGAGTTCGAGGCCAGCCTGGTCTCCAGAGCGAGTGCCAGGATAGGCTCCAAAGCTACACAGAGAAACCCTGTCTGGAAAAACAAAAACAAAAACAAAAAAAGTCTTTAAAAACATATATGGAGTCAAGTGTTGTGGATCTCTGTGAGTGAGTTCAAGGCCAGCCTGATCTACAAATAGAGTTCCAGGACAGTCAGGGCTGTTACACAGAGAAACCCTATATCAAAAAAATAAACCAAACACCAAACATATATAGCTGGAAAGATGGCTCAGTAGATAAGGACATAACTTCAGTTCCCAGCACCCACCTCAGACTGGTCACAACATCCTGTAAATCCAGCTCCGGGGGCTCCCATGCCTCTGGTCTCTGCAGACACCTTTATTCGTATGTATTTGCTCCCAAATAGACACTCACCCCTAACTAAAAATAAAGTAACTATTTTGCCAGTTTAAGAAATGCAAGATGAATAGATTTTAAAAATAAATAAAAGCACCTGGCTGTTGTGTAGCACTCAGGAAGCAGAGGCAGGCAGATCTTTGTGAGTTGGAGGTCAGCCTGGTCTACAGAGTGAGTTCCAGAACAACCAGTACTACACAGAGAAACCTTGTCTCAAAACTCAAAAGAAAGAAAGAAAGAAACTAATTCTAAACAATAATCAAAACTAAGGTAGACTGAAGTGTTGCTGAGTCCTAATGGCTCCCTTAGGAACAGAGTAAGAAGACAGGTTGTCAACGGCACAGGCACAGGGAGTCAGGTAAAAGGCAAACAGTCAACTCATTTTTTCAGCAATAGGGAGAGCCTTATACACTCTCCTCCCAGCACCCAGGCTGCATCCTGATTCCTTGACATTGAGTGGTCACCTCTCAACCTGGCAACAGGCTCTCAGGCAGAATCCAGGTAGGCTCATCTCTGAGTCTCATAGGCCTTATCTTCCTACACTGAAGTATGTTTAAAAACTCTAGATTAGCCAGGCATTGGTGACATACTCCTTTAATCCCAGCACTCGGGAGGCAGAAGCAGGCGGATCTCTGTGAGTTCGAGGCCAGCCTATTCTCCAGAGTGAGTGCCAGGACAGGCTCCAAAGCTACACAGAGAAACCCTGTCTCGAAAAACAAACAAAAAAAAAAACAAAAACCAACAACAACAACAAAAACCCTCTAGATTAAATGAAGTCAACTCAGTTTATGGGTTATGTGTGTGTATACACATATGGCATAAATGTGTTCTTTTTTAAAAAATTTATTTAATTTTTTTGCATATGAATGTTTTCTTGCATGTATATCTGTTTGCCACATGTGTGCCTGGTGTCTATGGAGGTCAAAAGAAGGCATTGGAGCTGTGCAGTGGTGGAGCACCTCTTTAATTCCAGCACTCGGGAGGCAGAGGCAGGCGGATCTCTGTGAGTTCAAGACCAGCCTGGTCTACAAGAGCGAGTTCCAGGATAGGCTCCAAAAATCACAGAGAAACCCTGCCTCAAGCTACCCCCCCCAAAAAAAGAAGGCATTGAATCCCCTAGAACTGGAGTTGTATGGAGTTGTTACCCACCACGTGGGTGCTGGGAATCAAAACTTAGTCCTCTGTGAGAGCAGCCAGTGCTCTTAACCACTGAGCCATCCCTCGAGCCTCATTAACACTGTTTCTGAGACCTAAATTCATGGATGTCTAGGGCCCCGAGGTTCCCCTGGTCACCCTCTGCCTTAGCTTCCCTCCAGCACCCAGTACTGGCAGTTGTATCTGCTATCCTTATCTTGTTGCCTCTTCTTTATTTGCTTCTCTTATCTTCCTCTGCAATCTGTGACCTCCTTGTGCAGAGAGAAGTAGTCATTGTGGGTTTCTTTATCTTCTTCTTGATTATGGAGAGTGCTTCAAGAACAGCCTATAACCCCAGCACTTGGGAGGTGGAGTCAGTAAGCTTGCTGCTGGCTCAAGGCCAGCTAGGGCTACAGGAGATCCTTACCAAAAAGGAAGGAGGGGGAGGAAGGGAAGAGAAATTATAAGTGTTAAAACACTTTCATTTTATGTGCATTGGTGTCAGATCTGGAGTTAAACACAGTTGTGAGGTGCCATGTGGGAGCTGGGAATTGAACCCAGATCCTCTGGAAGAGCAGCCAGTGCTCTTAACCGCCGGGCCACCTCCAGCCCCCAAAACTGGTTATAATATATCTTTTTAAAAAAGAAATTGTCCCTCTTTTCTTGTTTTGCCAAAATATCTTTATTCTATTTATGTGTATGGGTGTTTGCTTGAATGTATGTTTGTGTGCCACATGTGTACAGTGACTGTGGAGGCCAGAATGGGGAGAATGGGGTGTCAGATCCCCTGGAACTGGGGTTACAGACAGTTGTGAGTCACACAGTGGGTGCTGAGAACTGAGCTGGATCTTCTGTAAGAACAGCCTATAATCCCAGCAGTTGGGAGACAGATGAAAGTTTGAGGCTAGCTTGGGCTACATAATGAGACTCTATCTCAAAAAACAACAACAACAAAAAAAAAGAATTAAAGGAAGGAAGGTAGGCCTATTTGTTGAATTCCTTTCCCTTCGGTTTTAGTTCACTTAGGTTTTGGGAGGTTGCTCTTCTTTTCTGAAATAATCATTATAAGATGAATTTATCTAGTTCTGGTTTTTGTTTTTTGTCTTTCCTTTTGCTGATATCCTGCCATGTGGCTGGGGCTGGCTTTAAATTCTTGCTTCCCCTGCCTCAGCCTCTACCGTTGCTGAGGTCACAGACATACACCACATCACCAGTTCTTATTGTCTCTTAAATGTCTACCATGCTTCTCTGTGACAGTGACATATGTGTGGGGTGTGTGCTTCTGTATTTGGGGACCTGCAGAGGCCAGGAGAGGGTGTTGGGTCCCCTGCAGCTGGAGTTAAGGGCAGCACAGATCCCCTGCAGGAGAAAAGGGCTCTTAAGGACGGAGCCATCTCTCCATTCCCTGAGTCAGTGTTTCATTGTCTGCTACTTTTTGATCCTGATGAGTTTTATTTTCACTGAACCCGGAGCTTGCTTTGGCTCTGCTGCTCTCCAGCAAGCTCCAGATCTGCCTGTCCCCACCCTGCTCGGCAGGCACTGAGGTTACAAGTGAATACCTGTGGTTGTTGTTATTAGTGTTGCTTGTTTGTTTTTGTTTTGAGTGCTGAGAATGCAAACTCAAGTCTCTTGCTAGCACATCAAACACTTTACTCACTGAGTCATCTCCCCACCCCCAGTTTAGGATGTTTGATGACATCAATGCATAAGCACTGATGTCTAAACCCTGAATATTTTAAGTCCTTTTGCTTTGAGGGTGACCTGCAAGCTGCTGTCCACCACAGACCATGTGGAGACATGAAATCAGCTTTTTCACTGAATTCCCCATTGTTATCTTTGCTTTGTTTTTTTTTGAGACAGGTTTCTGTACATAGCCCAAGCTAGCCACCCTCCTGCTACACCTCCAAAATGCTGAAATTTCAGGGGTGCATGACCACACCCTCTTTCCATTGCTTCTTCTGACAGTCTTTGACTCCACGAAGACGTCTCTCCCCCATCCCACAATGATTAAGTGGCCTGATTATATTTGACTCACCTTCCTGTTCCTAGCAGCCAGCCATACAGTTTATATAACACTGTGCAGTGTCTCCCAGAATACATTTGTCTAGACTCTAGATTGTGTATGATGGCCCAGGGGACGTGTAGTATAAACTTGCATGAATTTCTGGATCTAGATATGAGCAGAATCTCCTTTCTGAACACGTCACTGCCCCTCCTGTGGCTCTCAGTCATGATTGTCACAGTACTGTGTTCAGACTTCCTGCATAGGTTCTCCACACCTTAGGACACAATAGACTTTTGCCTTGTGGTCAAGAGCGTGGTAATTCCCTGAAAGGGCTTTTTCTCTGGGCAGGAGTGTACTTTCCGATGATCCCTGGATGATGTATTCCTCAGAGGCACAATGATAAAGAAGGGACCAACTACGTGGAAGTTGTCTTTCACCCTCACCTTTGCAGAGAAGAAACTGTCAGAGTTTGGGCTCCGATAGCTTCAGTTGATTGGTCTAGTTAGACAAACATATGTTGGAATACCTTTTCTGGTTTTAGTAAAAACAGATCTTACTCTTTCCCTAACACAAAGGCCTGTAAGCTCCCTCTTGGGGCTGGGGAGATGCTCGGTGGGTTTGGATCCCTGGCACCCATCTAACACTAAGGCATGGGAGTGCATTCCTGAAATCCACCACTTGGGAAACATAGACTGGCAGATCCTGGGGGCTGACCAGTCCGGCTGAGGTGACCATATCAGGGCAGCTTCATGAGCTTTCATTACACATGAAACCAGGAACCCAGGCGGTGGTGGCGCCCATCATTAATCCCAGTACTCAGGAGGCAGAGGCAGGCAGATCTCTGAGTTCAAGTCCAGCAAGCTCCAAGACAGCCAGGGCTACACAGAGAAACCCTGTCTCAAAAAACCAAAAGCAAGAAAAAAGAAACTGAAGCCACCAAACAAGATAAGGAATTCAAGCCAGCTCCCTTAGGTCTTCCTTGGCCCTACTCCAGAGATAAGAGGTTTTGTTATTTGTTTTAGAGGTTTGGTTTTGTATTTTGGCTATTTGAAGCAGGGTTTCCATTTGAGACCACGCAGGCTCTACCAAGGGCCAGGATGACAGGAGTGGACCATCGTGTCCAGTTTGCTCCATGCTGAGTGTGGAACTCAGGGCCTTACGCATTAGGCAAGCACTCTACCAATAGAGCTACACACCTAGGCCTGTTTCTTATTTTTCAGAAAACATAGCAAGTTCATTGGATCTCCAATATTTGAAATGTTTGAATCCATTCCTGGTCCTTCAGTCGTGACTGCTGGTGGGATGTGGGATTGCAGGTGCTGACAGGACCATGCCTGTGGCCTTTAAGGAACTTGACTTCCATGGCTTTCCTGATGTTTAGTGTGCAGTGACTTTTCCCATAGACAACTCTGGAGTCAGGGTCACTGTGATACTGTCCAGAATCAAACCATGCTGGATACACATGGCAGTGCCTGTCCTGATATGGGGTTAGAGGAGAATGCTGTCAAAATGAGCAGCCTGTAAATTAGCATTTCCCTAAACAGAGTACAGTGTTTTCTAAACACTCATCCATCCAGTCCATCGCAGGCCTGGGTGCATAACGCTGCCCTGTCATGTGACTGGCATCTTTTATGTAACTTCTACATGCATGGCAGGGTGTTGTCTAACAGAATTTACAGTCACTGGCTACAAACTGGCAGAAATGGAAAATAACAATTAAGTTGTTTATTGTTGTTGAAACTTCAGTGTTAATTTCTTGTTTCTCTTTCGAGCGTGCGTGCGTGTGTGTGTGTGTGTGTGTGTGTGTGTGTGTGTGTGTGTGTGTGTGTGTGAACATATTCAGAATGTATATGTATGTAGAGAGGCCTGTTGATGTCCCACATCTTCCTCAGTCCCTATCCATCTTATTTACCTTTGAAAGAGTTTATTATTATTATTTGGGTGAGTGTGCATGTGTCCCACAGTGCTCATGTAGACATCAGAGGACAGCTTCTCCTGCCACTATTTGGGTACTGGGGATAGAACTCCAGTTGTCAGGCTTGGTTACAAGTGTGCCTTTTCCACGGAGCCATCTTCCCAGTCTTTACTTTTCTTGGACGTGTGATTCTTCTATGGCTACAATCTCAATTTATGGGCCCTTTTGTTTGTGTGGCTTCTTCTTTTCAGACTTCAAGAGAGGTGACTAGTCAGAACTCTCTAGGTATTATGTGAGTTCGCCTTCTCTCTGGTTTAATCAAGAGGCTGTTTTGTTGCATAACTTAATTGGAGGGAATATTTAAAAGTTAAATTTATTTAAAAGTTAAATTATTGCTGAGTGTGAGTGGCTCATACCTTACCTTTAATCCCGTACTTGGGAGGCAGAGACAGGTGGACCTCCAGGAGTTTGAGATGGCCCAGCCAGAAAAACAAGTTAAATGCCCAAGAGCAGACCAGTTTCTGTGGGACTTTGCGCCTTATTTTTCTATGGTAATATGACCTGTAAACATTACAACTGTAATCCCAGCACTCAGGGTAGTTCACATCCAGCATGGGCAACAGAAAGACTGCCTCATGAGACTTTGAATATGACTCATTTTAAGACATTACATACATGTTTCTATTATGAAGCCAGATAGGAGGGGTCCTGGGTGGTTATGAAGAAAGGAGAATTCTAAGAGGTATGGACACGAGAATACAAGCTGAGGTTTGGTTGGCTGAGGTCCTGGGCACGGAATTAGTGTCTCTCACATGCTTTTTCACTGAGCTGAATTCAGGTTTTTATATTCTTCTGTTTGTTTATTTAGTTATTCATGGGGGTATGGAGTGAGCATGTCATGCCATGCCAGTGGGACACTTTCAGAAGTCAGTGCTCTCCTTTCACCATGTGGGTCCTGGGGGTTGAACACAGATTGTCAGGCACCAAACACCTTTACCCTCTGGCCATCTTGCTTGCCCCTGATTTCAGGTTTTTGTTTTCTTTTCATTTTTTGAGACAGGGTCTCACTATGTAGCCTGTCTGGACTAGAACTGTGTAGACTGTCCTAATTGGCTTTTTATTGCCTTGGTAAACACCATGACCAAAAGCACCTTGGTGAGGAAAGGGTTTTTTTTCATCTTGCTACTTACAGTCCATTATGAAGGAAAAGTTAGGACAAGAACTCAAGGTGGGGGCAGGGGTAGAGGCAGGAACATAAGCAGAGGCCCTGGAGAAACCCTGTCTCAGGGCTTGCTCATTCTGCTTTCTTAAGACACCCAGGATCACCTTCCCAGGGGTGACCCCACCCACAGAGAGGTCCTCACACATTAATCATCATTTAAGAAAAATATTCCAGGGGCTGGAGAGATGGCTCAGCTGTTAAACACCGGCTGCTCTTCCAGAGGTCCTGAGTCCAGTTCCCAGCAACCACATGGTGACTCATGAGGTCCGATGCCTTCTGGCATGCAGGTGCACATGCAGACAATACACCCATCTACATAAAATACACAAAAAAAATGCTGCACCACAGGGCAATCTGATGGCAGCATTTTCTCAATTGAAGTTCCCTCTTCCCAGATGACTCTGGCCTGTTCCAGGTTTGCGATAGATAGATAGATAGATAGATAGATAGATAGATAGATAGATAGATAGATAGGTGATTAAATAAATAAATGGTCAGCACATGGTTCAGGCTGACCTCTAACTCCAAAGATTCACCTCTTGGGTGATGAGATTAAAGATGAGTGCCACCATGCTCGTCTTTCAAGTTTTTGCTGTTTTAGATGTATTTACTTTCTGTGCATCATGTGGTTGCTGGGAAACAAGTGTGGGCCGGTGCTCTTTACCAGTGAGCCATCTCTCCAGCCCCCTTTTTCAGGGTTTTAATTACAATTAAAAGACCATGTGGGGACTGAAGAGGTGGCTCTGCGGTTAAGTGTGTATTGCTTTTAGTGAGAACCAGAATTTAGTTCCTAGCACCCAGGTCATGCAGCTGCCAACTGCCTGTAACTTGAGCTCTACAGGATCTGACACCCTATTCTGGCTTCTTCAGGTGACTACAGAACACACACACACACACACACACACACACACACACACACACACACGCGCGCGCGCGCGCGCGCACGCACGCACGCACGCACGCACGCACGCACGCACGCACAAAAAGATAAAATATTTTTAGAAGTCCATATATTATGTATGTGTGTGTTTTCAACATTTATTATTTTTAATTATGTACATGTGCACACGTATGTGCGTGCACACCAGATGCACTTGGTGCTCAAAGAGACCAGAGGCGTCAGATTTTCTTGGAGCTAAAGTTACAGTCATTTGTGAGCTGCTCCAAACTGACCTCAGGTCTTCCACAAGAGCAATACACATTCTTATCCAAACTGTCTCCCCACTCTGTGTGTGTGTGTGTGTGTGTGTGTGTGTGTGTTAATGTGTCTCAGATTATATGATAGAATGTTTCAAAGATAAAATTGAAGGGGGTTGGAGAGATGGTTCAGCGGTTAGAGTACTGGCTGCTCTTCCAGAGGACCCGGGTTCAATTCTCAGTACCCACATGGCAGCTCACATCTGTCTGTAACTCCAGTTTCAGGGGATCCGACACCCTCATACAGACATACATGCAGGCAAAATGTCAATGCACATAAATAAACATTAAAAAAATTGAAGTCTAGAACTTCTGCCATCATTAAGCAAGAAGGCATTTTGTTCACATGATTGTCTGATCATTTTCTCAAGATCAGTGGAGTGGGCAGCCTGGGACATTTGCCACTCAAAGAACAGAGTTACAGTGCCTGAAGCAGGGCAGGAGGGAACGAGTCTACAGTGACTGGAGCCAAATTTAAGTTTTCACCATTTTCAAAAACTGTCTCCAGTCCACACCCCTGTAGTTCCTGGACACAGCTGGAATGACGTGGTTGCCAGCTTCCTTTGCGGTCACTGGGGCTACTGAGTTGACATCTTTATTGAACATTTATTTAATTGTCTTTCTTGCCGGCCCCCAATTTTTGTTTTAGGCAAAAATGTCTGAATAGTTCTCTGAAGGAATTCTTCAGGAATCAGGAAGGCCATGATTCTTTAAAGGCAGCAAAGGTGTGGTCCTGACGGCACCTGGGACACCCACACCCTGCCAGGAATCTAGAAGACAATTTAAAAAAAGAGAGATAAAAAGAGGAAGTGGTCTGCACGAATGCAGGAAATGCATTTTGCAACTGCAGCATCTTGGAAGCTAAAAGGGTTTTAAACTACTTTTCTTTTTTTCTTTCTTTCTTTCTTTCTTTCTTTTTTTTTTTTTTTTTTTTTTTTTTTTTGGTTTTTCAAGACAGGGTTTCTCTGTGTAACCCTAGCTGCCTGGACTTCACTCTGTAGACCAGGCTGGCCTCGAACTCAGAGATCTGCCTGCTTCTGCCTCACGAGTGCTGGGATCAAAGGCAGGTACCACAATCCGCCAGAATAAAAAAATTCTGAGACAGGGTTTCTCTGACACTTTGCTTTTTTGAGATAGGAGCAGGCTGCGAGAGAGCTTCCGGAGAGAGCCTAAACTGAGTTGAGTGCCAAATGTTAAATTTTTAAAGAAAAAGAAGAAAAGAGACAGATGAGACATGTTAACCAGTTTATTATAGACCCATGACCGCCATGGCCGGTTGCCATAGAGAGGCAAAGAAAGCCGGTAGGTGAGAGAAGAGCAGAGCGGAGAAGCAGAGAGAGCGAAGCAGGGAAGTTGGAACTTTTAAAGGGAAGACTGCACACCCGCAGTGAGGTTCCACGCATGCCCAGAGTCCTCTCACGGGCTGTAAATGCCTGGTGGGTGATGTGGTCGTAGCACATCCCTGTGCGCGCCCCTGACTGTTGTCAGGGGACGGGGTCTGTCTCTTAAAGAGGTAGAGCCGATCAGCATTAAAGCCTGAACCTTCCAGGAGTCACTTTTTTCCACTATGAATTTGCAGATCAAACTCAGGTCATCAAACATACATGTACCATTTCACCACCCATTTGTTTGTTTGTTTGGTTGGTTGGATTTTCAAGACTCCCATCCAAGTGCTGGGATTAAAGGCGTGTGCTACCATGGCCAGGTGTCATATCTGGTTTTGAAGGTTAATCTTGAATGTGAACTTGATTGGGTTGAGACATACCCATAAGGTCAGCACCTGTGGCTGAATCTGCGAGGGCTTGTCCACAGAGGGTGAGATGAGGGCTCTGACAGAGTCAACAGATTAAGTTTTCCATAGACTCAACATTTGAGCAGACTCCTGGGAGAAGGTAGGCTGTGTAAGGTGAGACCCGGCTACCTGAAGCAGTCACTGGAAGTGTGTCTCTGAAGAGTTAAGCTTGCCCTGCCCTCTTTCTGTCTCTCTGTTTGCTGGCTTCTGTGATGTAATGTTTTCCCGATAGGACAGTGAAATTTCTAGAACCACGAGCAAAGTCTTTCTTTCGTTGTTTCTGTCAGGCATTTGGTCACAGTGATGATGAAACCAACCGGCCATTTGATTCTCTGGAATGCTTGCTATTCCCTATCCAGCCACCTCCCTTTCTCCATCTGTACCTCCTGTCTGTTAACTGGAGCCCTCAGGAAAGCATCCATTATTATCCAACGAGTGCTATGTATTCTTTTACCAACATGTACTCTGTTGAATGCTTGCGATGTTTTTTTGAGGCCACATATATTCATGTGATTAGCATTACATTAAAGCCACGAATGGCAGCCACATGCCTGCAATTCCAGCATTTGTTAGGCCTAAGCAGGAGGACTGTGAGGTTGAGGGCAGCCTGGGCTACTTAGTAAGATGTGCTCTCGAAAAATAAAAACAGGCTGGGTAGTGGTGGCACACGCCTTTAATCCCAGCACTTTGGAGGAAGAGGCAGGTGGATCTCTGTGAGTTTGAGGCCAGCCTAGTGTACAAAGTGAGTTCCAGAATATCTGTGACTACACAGAGAAACCCTATCTTGAACCCCCCCCAAAAAAAACACCACCAACAACAAAAACAAGTAAATAATTTTAAAAGAGAGAGAAAGAAAAGAAGATGGACCATTGAGGCGGCTTAGTAGGTAAAGGCACTTGCACCCAAACCTGATGACCTGAGTTTAGTCTCAGGGACCTACATAGTGGAAAAAGTTGTCAGTCTCTGGAATTGGTGTTTCAGGCACTCATGCTAGATGTGTATGCAACTCCTCATTGTACCTCATAGACCTCTTCTTTTTCATACATTGTTTATTGTTACTTTATTGTTGTTGTTGTTGTTGTTGTTGTGAGGAGGTGACATAATGACATGAAGAGTCAGTTCTCTCCTTCCACCTAAACATAGGTTCTAGGAATCAAACTCAGTTTACAGGGCATGCATGGAAAGAGCCTTTATTCCCTAAGCCATCTCTTCAGTCCCATTGTGTTGCTTTCTTTTCTTTGCATTGTTTTCCGGACAGGGTTTCCTCTGTGTAACAGTCCTAGCTGTCCTAGAACTCACTCTGTAGACCAGGCTGGCCTTGAACTCACTGAGATCCACCTGCATCTGTCTCCTGAGTGCTGGGATGAAAGGCGTGCGCCACCACTGCCTGATCGTGTTCTTTGTCTCTGTATGGGAACTTTTATATAACATTTATTTGTTTGTTTGTTTGTTTGTTTATTGTGTGTGTTGGTGTTTTGCCTGCATGTATGTCTGTATGAGGGTATCAGATTCCCTGGAACTACAGACAGTTGTGAGCTGCCTTATGGGTGCTGGGAATCAAACCCAGGTCCTCTGGAAGAGCAGCCAGAGCTCTCAACCGGTAAGGTGTCTCTCCAGCCCCACACTTTCAATTATTCTGTCAGTTCATTTATTAAGTTTTTAAATTTCTGCAACTCCTTCTTTCATTTCTAGAAGTTTTATTGGCATCTTCTTCAGACTTTCACTGAAAACATCATATTGTGACTTCTGTTGCTTATTATTTTCAGTTTTTGCTTTTTGCATCTCTCTTATTTTATATTTCTTTCAGACATTTTAATAGTCAAGGCTCTTGTGGTAATTGTTCTTCCTGTGGTATTGGGTCTCATGGTGGCCTGTTCCCTGATACACTTATAATCTTTCTTGAATGAGCGTCTTTGACAGTGATTGCTTCTCCTCTGGAGAAGTAGCACTGTGGAAATGCCTTCGTAGGAAGGGTATATGTGAGTAGAATTTTCTGTCCTACCAGCCAGCTCCCAAATAACCACACAGAGATTTATTATTAATTATAAATGCTCAACTGATAGCTTAGGCTTGTTACTAACTTGTGGTGATATATTATTTATGATTTATTAAAGTTTGTTTGAGGGTTCAGAAAGCAAAGCCAGCTAGCTAGCCAAACCGTGGTGGCACACACCTTAATCCCAGGACTCAGGATTAAGAGGTAGCCAAATCTCTGTTAGTTCAAGGCCACACTGTCTACACAAAATTGATCCAGATCCAGACCTAAGAAAAACAGCTCACACAAAGGTGATCTCAGCACCTGGGGTCACATGCTTTTTTTTTTTTTTTTAAAGATATTTATTTATTTATTTATTTATTTATTTATTTATTTATTTATTATATAGTCTTCTGCCTGCATACCAGAAGAGGGCACCAGATCTCATCCAAGGTGGTTGTGAGACACCATGTGGTTGCCAGGAATTGAACTCAGGACCTCTGGAATAAGAGTCAGTGCTCTTAACCGCTGAGACACCATGTGGTTGCCAGGAATTGAACTCAGGACCTCTGGAATAAGAGTCAGTGCTCTTAACCGCTGAGACACCATGTGGTTGCCAGGAATTGAACTCAGGACCTCTGGAATAAGAGTCAGTGCTCTTAACCGCTAAGCCATCTCTCCAGCTCCCCCGGGATCACATGCTTTTAATCCCAGCACTAGGGAGGTGGAGACAGGAGGATATGGCTGGATAGAGAAAGGAATATAAGGAGGAGGAGACAGGAACTGAGAGCTTTTGCCTCTGAAGATTTGTGGAGACAGGATTGCTGTTTCAGCTGGGTAGGGTAAGGTCTGGCTTGGCTGCTTTGCTTCTCTGATCTGCAGCTTGAAGCTTGAACCCCAATATCTGTCTCTGGGTCTTTTATTGTTGGTGCTATACAAACTAGCTCTTACAACTTAAATTAACTCATATTTATTGTCTACATTCTACTGCATTGCTCGCTGTCTTTCCTCGGTAGGGCATGTTCCTCTTGCTTCTCCCGTGCCTCCTGGCAACTCTACCCTTCTTCATTGCAGAGCTCTCTCCCTGTTTGCAAGTCTCACCTAACCTCTTCCTGTCATTTAGCCCTTTATTAAACCAATGAGAGAACACATCTTCACAGTGTGCAAAAAGATTATTCCACAACAGGTATATATTGTTTCTGCCAGGCAACTTTGTATGCTAACATGTGGGCTTGGTCATTCTTTTTTAAATACATTTTTTATTTGTAATTTTATGCGTATGTATGTGAGCCTGAATGTGTGTGTCTGTGTGTGTGTCTGTGTGTATGTGTGTGTGTGTGTCTGTGTGTGTGTATCTGTGTGTGTGTGTGTATGTGTGTGTGTCTCTGTGTGTGTCTCTGTGTGTGTGTATGTGTGTGTGTCTGTGTGTGTGTGTGTGTGTGTCTGTGTGTGTGTATCTGTGTGTGTGTGTGTCTGTGTGTGTGTATCTGTGTGTGTGTGTGTATGTGTGTGTGTCTCTGTGTGTGTGTGTATGTGTGTGTGTCTGTGTGTGTGTGTGTCTGTGTGTGTGTGTCTGTGTGTGTGTATCTGTGTGTGTGTGTGTGTCTGTGTGTGTGTATCTGTGTGTGTGTGTATGTGTGTGTGTCTCTGTGTGTGTGTGTATGTGTGTGTCTCTGTGTGTGTGTGTGTGTGTGTCTGTGTCTGTGTGTGTGTCTCTGTGTGTGTGTGTGTGTGTCTCTGTGTGTGTGTGTGTGTGTGTCTGTGTGTGTGTGTGTATCTCCATGAAAGTGATGTGCCTGAGGAAGCTGGAAAGAAACTTTGGATTCTCTTGAACTGGATTTACAGGCAGTTGTGAGCCACTATGTGGAACCAAATCTGGGGCCTCTGGAAGAGTAGTGAGTGTTCCTAACCACTGAACCATCTCAGGCTTGGCATTCTTATCTTCCATGGACAGGCTTTGTTTATCAGCAAACACTCTTCCCTATCTCCCCCCATAGCCTGAGGTCTGTGAGAGTTTCTTGGACATTTCTCTAGTCAATGGGACGCTTGCCAGGTGCTTTGAAGATTAGAGAAAGCAGACAGAGCCAGCACAGGTCACAGTGGAAGAACCTGTGGTGTCACACTGTGGCCTCATTGCTGGCTTTCAGCATTAAACTGTCATTTTGAGAGTCTTGCTATGTGGCCCTGGCTGGCCTAGTACTTGGAATGGCTTTAAATTTGGGATCCTCTGGTCTCAGCCCACAGGTGTGTGACACCACCAGCCTCATGAGTATCAAGCATTCCTCATTAGATGTTTATTGTGACTTGGACAGTAAAGGTTAACAGCTGCCCCCAGGCAGTTCAGATTAACTTCAGAAATGGAAGCAAAGGGCAGGGGAGATGGCTTAGTCGGTGGCAAGCATCAAGACCAGAATTCAACCCCATAACCCATGATTGTTTAAAAAAAAAAAAGCTGAGCATGGTAGTATTTATAATCCCAGCACTGGGGAGATGAAGACAGGTGGGTCCCTAGGACTTGTTGGCCAGGTAGACTAGCCTAATTGGTGAGTTCCAGGCTAGTTGCAGACTGTCAAAAAGAAATTGAGTAAGTAGATGGTGCCCGAGGAACAACACTCTGGCCTCCATGCTCAAATGCACACACATACACCTGTACACCCCCACGCACGTGTACATGCACATACACTGAAAAGAAAAGCAATGGAAGCATGATGTTCTTGCTTCTGTGTGTAACCTGACTGTGATTCTACAGTAACCCTGAGAAACAAACGCAGCATTGTGTTAACCCCGGTGGCAGAGAATGGCAATGCCCCCACCTTTACCCTTAGCCAGTGTGTCCCTAGCCATGAACCTTTGTGAACCCTGTGTGGAGTTGCTTGTTGAGGGAAGGTAGGCGGAAAGGTACAATGATTTCATGCTGAAGTGTAGTCACACAACTTGAATCCCAGCATTTGGGAGGTAGAGGCAGGCAATCTTTTCGTTCAAGGCCAGCCTGGTATCCATGGAGATTTCCAGGCCAGCCAGGGCTACAGAGTGAGACTTCAGCTTCAAACATCCACAATAAAACACTATATAGTCTGATGCCTTGTATCTTAAGACCAGAGGCCCCAGTCCCTCCTGGTCTCTGTGTGAGCTCAGACCAGGTTTGTTTCTGCAGCCTCCTCTCTGGACACGGGATGGCCTGCTGCCCACTCAACAGAAGTTGCTTTTCCCCTTGAATTAACAGATAGTTTGATCCTACTTTGGGTAACTGGGGTACAGGCAACAGAAAGGCTTTTCTTAGTCCTGTTTAGCAAGTGAATGGCCACCGGATGGAGATCCCGGTCTCTTTAGCTATCTTTCAATTGGGCTTTTTTTTTTTTTTTTTTTTTTTTTTTTCTTATTCCTTCTATTTCAATGACTGTGCACCAGAGTAACCTACACCCCATGGCTGGAACACTGTAAGACTGGAGGGAGGGGGGGAAAAAAAAACAAAAAAACTTCAGGAAATTGCTGGAATAGTTCAGGCATATTTCTTTGGTTAACTTATTTTTGAAGTTTTTCTGTTTTGTATTTTCACTGCCCTTTTAATTTATCCCAGACAGGCTGCATTGTTTTGGCAAGCCCTTGGGCTGGAAGTTTCCAACAACTCCCAAGGCTCTGACTGAATAGACATTGTCAAATGCACTCTTAGTTTTGAAGTTGCAAATGTATGCTAGATGAGACCCTTTGCTAGAAAAGTTCAACAATGCCACTTATACCACAGCGTGGCAAGACAAAGACTGGCTTCATCTCCTTTGTCCCTGCACCTCCCCCTCTGTCAGCTTCACAGAGCCCACTCTCAGAGGCAGGCCAGGGCTCTCAGGTCTCTCATTGTTCCAGCATTCAGGGTTAGAATTTACATCGTTTACTCATTGAGACAAAAGAAGATATTCCTTCATAATGTACTTAGACTGTAAACACTGTTTCATGCCCGTGAGGTCTAGGTTCAATCCCCAATTGAGGGTACACTGGCTGAACTTTAGGGGCTGGAGAGCTGGCTCAGCGGTTAGAATGCTTGCTGTTCTTGCAGAGAACCCAAGTTCATTTCCTGGCATCCACATTCAGGAGGCTCACAACCACCTGTAACTCCAAGGCATCTGACACCCTCTTCTGCCTTCAGAGGCACTTCTCTCTCTCTCTCTCTCCTCTCCTCTCCCTCCTCTCCCCCCACCCCCTCACACACACACAATTAAAAATAAATCCTAAAAACATAGTTTTGAAGCCTTTAAAACATATAAAACTTTCATTTCTCTTCATTAAATATTATTTTCATCATTATTAGTATTGTTATTTTGAGACAGGGTTCTCTGTGTAGCCCAGGCTGTCCTAGAACTCACTGTGTAGACCAGGCTGGCCTCAGACTCACAAGATCCTCCTGCCTCAGCCTCCTGAGTGCTGGGATTAAAGGTGTGCACCACCACACCTGGCCTACATTATTATTATTTAACCAGGTTCTACATCTGTCTTTCAAGGGTGAACAACCAAAATACTGGACATTGGGTTCCACTGATCTATTTCTTTATTGGTATGGGGACTGACCCTAATGCATTGAGCATGTTAGGCTGGTCCTGAACCCCAGCCCTAGTTCCCAGTTATCTTTCACACTATTAGCTGTGAACAATGCCAAAGCACAAGTTAGCTCTTTTCTTTTTGTCTGTTTGTATTTGTTGTTTTGTTTTGTTTTTGAGACATAGTCTCAGTTTTAGCTTCCCAAATGCTGGCATTGTAGGCCTGTACCACTTTAAGCCCGTATTGCAGAATACTGCTTATAAACACATAAAAGGATTTCAGGACTGGAAATCCAATTGAGTCCTTACATGCCTCCCAGCCTGCATGGCTCTGGGTTGCATAAGACAGTACTGGTAGCACAAACTAGCAGTCTCAGCCTGTGGAAGGTAGAGTCAGGAGGGCCTGAAGTTCAGGATCATCCTTAGCTACACAAGGAACCGGAGGCCAGCCGAGGCTTTAGGGCAGTCTGCCTCCAAAATGAAAAATAGAGCTGGGTGGTGGTGGCGCACGCCTTTAATCCCAGCACTCGGGAGGCAGAGGCAGACAGATCTCTGAGTTTGAGACCAGCCTGGTCTACAAGGGCTGGTTCCAGGACAGCCTCCAAAGCCACAGAGAAACCCTGTCTCAAAAATCAAATAAACAAACAAAAAAACCCAAACAATAACAACAAAAATAAATAAATAAGCAAACAGATCCATAAAATGGTTTCACTAAAATGTGTTCACAGATGTAAAGTTGCTTGCAGGCCAGAGGCTAGGCTACTCATTCTGACCGGCCCTTGCACGTCAGCAAGTCTGGAGAAGTGTCATTGCTTAGGGTTTCCTGGGATCCATTGTGGGTTTGTATCTTTTGATGTAAAAGTGCCTAGAAAATAGGTAATGTCATGCTGTGTTATTAATACCCTATTATACTATTACTATCTGGTGGCCTGTATATTCTGTTCTCTTTCCTGGCCACATCTGACAGTTAGGCAGGCTCTTGGGTAGGGTGAACAAGAATGTTTTACTTATAAACTACACAAACTGTAAGTTTGATGTTAGACATGGGGTCTGTATTCCCAGCACTCAGGAGACTGAGACTGGAGGCCACTCTGGGCTACTCAGGGGGTTTTAGGCTAGCTTGAGCTATAGTAAGAGACCCTATCTCAACAAAACAAAACAGGTAAGAAAAAAACCTGTAAACTTACATTTTTTTTTCAGCACAGATTTTTTTCCTTGTTATTTTGATCATCCCAAGAAAAAGAATGCAGGGTGGAGAAAGGCTAGCTAACCCAGACTGTTGAATTCCTGAGTTTACCTTTCTCTTGGCCTGGAAGAGTTTGGGGAGGGGCCAGAATCCAGAGGCCCTGCTGGGTTCCCTCAGTGCCTCCCCTGAAGGGAATCAGGCCCATCTGCCAGTCCCAGGAGCTGGGGCAGGCTGCCAGGCCTTGCAGATTCTCAGCAGCCTGTATGGATACACCACCGTTCTGTCCCAGGCATGTCCCGTCATGGAGGCACGGTGCTGTCACTGAAGTGAGGGAACAAGGGTAGAAGGAGCCTCCTTGTCTAGGAGGTCCTGGATAACGTTCAGGGGAGCACTGTGAAGCTGCTCTCTGGAGAACACAGCGCTGTGAAGACTGCTGGGGCTCCTGAGATGGTCTTCATTGCTGTTCCCAACAACACCCCCCAAAAGCTTTTGATAATAAAAGCTAGGTTTTTATAATTTTTTAAAAAGGATTTATTTATTTTCATTTCATATGTTTGAGTGTTTTGCCTACATGGGTGTAGGTCATGGAAGCCAGAAGAGAGCATCGAATCCCCTAGAACTGGAGTTAGGGATAGCTGTGAGCCACCATGTAGGATGCTGGGAACTCGGATCCTCTGCAAGAGCAGCATATGTTCTTAACTGGTGAGCAACTGCTACAGTGCCTTTTTGACAATGGGAAAGAAAAAATTACTTTCCAAAAGACATGAGCTCTGCTGAGTTAAATAGTTCAAGCTTAAGAAGCAGTGATGTACAGAATTGAGGCGTCAGACACCCGGCTAAAAATAATAACAGCAGCTGGGCAGCGGTGGTACACACCTTTAATCCCAGAAGTAGGCAGATCTCTGAGTTTGAGGCCAGCCTTGTCTATAGAGTGAGTTCCAGGAAAGCTAGGGCTACACAGAAACCCTGCCTCAAAAAACAAAATAATAGCTGGGCCTTGGTGGTGCACGCCTTTAATTCCAGCACTCAGGAGGCAGAGGCAGGAGGATCTCTGTGAGTTCAAGGCCAGCCTGGTCTCCAGAGTGAGTGCCAGGATAGGCTCCAAAGCTACACAGAGAAACCCTGTCTCGAAAAACAAAACAAAATAATAATAATAATAATAACAACAACAACAACAACAATAGTAATACCAGTGCCTAGCATGGTGGCACGTGCTTTAATTCCAGAATTAAGGAGGCAGAGGCAGAGGCGTGTATGAGTTCAAGGCTAGCTTGGTCTATACAGTGAGTTCCTAGCCAACTTAGTCAGGGCTACACAGTGATACCTTGTGCTAAGAGCATGGTCACTGGGTTGTGAGGCACTCGGCAATTAGGATGTCCACACAAGATTAGTCTTTCAATATGCTGGATTTATTCATACAAACAATTCCTTATACTATCATGCTAATATAAAAATTAACCAGACCTGTCACCAAGCAGGGAACAGTTGAAGGCAGAAAGTGCTGCTACAGGGTTCCACTGTATCATTTTCTCTGGTGAGGATGCTTTGGAAGCTTACAGACTCAACCCACGTTCACCCCAAAGTCCTTCAGCTGTGGCAGGCTGGGAGGATGGCACCAATGGAGGGCTAGCAAGGTCTGACAGTTCTTGCCTGGCTCTTATCTTACAGGCATTATTCCAAGTCACACAAAATGATTTTTAAGTTACACAAAATAGTTTCACTTTGTTTCTTTCTTCCTTTTTTGTTTTGTTTTTGTTTGGCTTTTCTGAGACAGGGTTTCTCTGTGCAGCCCTGGCTGTCCTAGAACTCAGAGATCCTCCCGCCTCTGCCTCCTGAGTGCTGAGATAAAAACTGTGTGACATCACCACTGCTGGGCTCACTTTTGTTCCTAACACTCTGTCTCAAAACAAAACAAAACAACAACAACAACAACAACAAAGCTGCCTAGCAGTCCCCTTTGCTGGGCATCACAGGTACCATGGGAAGAACAGGTGACAAGAAGCAGCTGAGGTACTGTCACTCAGGGTCATCAAGAAACCCTGAAAAGGCCAAGGCTATAAAAAGAGAGGTTTGATGGGCTTTTCACCATCTCCAAGACTGCCAAATCTGGTTGAAGGTCAGCTTCCTCAACCTGACTTGACTAAAGCCATGTGGAAGATTGCACAGCCTCCCACTTGTGGTCTTAGCTGAGTGAGATGGTGGAAAGTCAGGTGGACCCTCTGTTGTCCCAGAATGCACTACATGGAGCCCAAAGCTGGAGAAACCTGTTACACTAGTCACTGTGGTCCAAAGCATTTACCTCCTTAAAAAAAGAATCATTGTGTGTGCATGCATGGACGCTCGCGTGAGTGAGAGTGTGTGTGTGTGTGTGTGTGTGTGTGTGTGTGTGTGTACGTGCGTGCGTGCGTGCGTGCGTGCGTGCGTGCGTGCGTGCGTGCGTGCATGGGCGCCGCCCCCCTCCCCCAGTACTCATGAACATGGAGGGCAGAGGATGACCCACAGGTATTGGTTCTCTCCCTCCTTTATGTGAGATGCTGGACTAGATCTAAGGTGTCAGCTTTTGAAGCATCTGTGTGATGTGCTCTCAGGTGTTGTCATGAAAAAGAGTCAAACCTTTTCTGCTGGCTGAGGCTAGCTGAGCCCCTCTGCTGAACCACACCTCAGATATGTATATAATACCTTCATAGGGACTCAAAGCTACAGAGGATCAGTTCTATAGCTGAGCACAGTGACCATGGCTGGCCTTGTTTGGTGCAAGCTGGCTTTGAGAAGTGCTTGGGACTTCTCCCCACCCAGCCACTGAGCTGGTTGTCACAATCTACTTTTCATCACACATCACATGATCAGACAATGACTCTGTTGTGTTGTCTAACAAAAGAGGACAGCTGCTCCAAAGGACTCTTTTGATTTGTAGTCTGCTCATGAGGTGCCCATGTGCTTGTCCCCTTTCCAGTTTATCTCAAAAGCCAAACAACTGGCCAGACATGGTGGTGTCACCTTTAATCCAGCACTCAGGCGGCAGAGGCAGGCAGATCTCTGTGAGTTCAAGGCCAGCCTGGTCAATATAGTAAGCCCTCCCTTAAAAGCCACACACAGTCATGAGGAAAGAAATGAAGGCAGAGGCTGATGAGCAAGCCTGATGAGTTCCCCAAAAGATATCAAATGAGTTTCTTCCTACACCCTACATTTCTGCCTGGTGATGGAGGGCATGGGGCCCTCACTGTCATTTTCTCCTTCATGTTCTGAACCCTAAGAAAAGAAATTCATATTGAGTTAGCCAGGTGGTAGCCACTTCCTTGGAACAATAGATGAGTGGACCAAATAGAGGACAGCAATCTTGTCCTTAGCATGTTGGAATACTGGGCTGCAGTGCAGTTTCCCTATAATGACCCTGTGACCTTTTAAACCAAAGTTTTTATTCCCCTACAGAAGCCAGTGGGGACTCTGGTAAAAAGTGAGATCAGCCAGGCAGTGGTGGTACACATCTGTGATTCCAGAGGGGGTTCCAGGATAGCCAGGGCTACACAGAGGAACCTTATCTCGAAAAAACAAAAAAAGGGAAGGGGGAAAAAAAAAAAAAGGAAATCATAAGGGTCTGAGAGACAGCTCAGTGGTTAGAGCACTGGCTGCTTTTGCAGAGGACCCAGCACCAACATGGCAGCTCACAGCTGTCTGTACCTCCAGGGGATCTGATGCCTACTTCTGGCCTCCATGTAATGAATAGACATGGTGCACAGACATACGTGGGCAAAACCACATACACATTAAGTAAAAATAAATATTTACCCACCCCCCATTGTTTTTTTTTTTTTTTTTTTAAGTGAAGCCACAGCCAGGCAGTGGTGGCGCATACACTTGGGGAGGCAGAGGCAAGTGGATCTCTGAGTTCAAGACCAGCCTGGTCTATAGAGCAAATTCCAGGACAGCCAGGGCTACACAGAGAAACCCTGTCTGGAAAGAAAAGAAAAAAAAAAAAAAAATCAAAAGCAAAGCACAGCAGGGCCCACACCTGGGCCCATTTGGATTTACTTGGGAAGATTCCCCGGGGTTTCTCAAAGGAATTATGAAGTGGAGATTTCATTTTTCTGACAACATACAGTTAAGTCTCATTCAGACATGTTCATGACTTACATCTTCAGGCAATGTGGGCTTTTTGAGTTTTTTAGATTTTTATATTCGGAAACTCTGACTCATTCACACACACACACACACACACACACACACACACACACACACACACACTCTCTGTGTGTCTTTGAACTACAGCACACCTGCATGTTTAAACATTCACACATATATATTCTGCCAAAAGATATCTCATCTCTATTTTAGGACGATTTCTCTGAAATAAACAGGCAACCATTTTATGTGATTGCAGTTATGTTCTGTCTGGAGTGGGATCCCCTCCCCCACCTCCCTTCCCTTCCCCTCTGCTCTGCTCTGAGACTTTCTGAGGAAGGTTTATGAATGAAGCAGAAGTTATTTTAGAAGTTTTAGTCTACATGGGAATCCTCTTTTTAAAATATTCTCCAAAGTGATAACTGAGGAGTTAGAGAGCTCTCGTGTTGGAAGCCTTGACAGTGCAGATGGAAGGCAGGCAGGGGGACACTGTTATTTTCACAGGATCACTGCTGTCTACTCTGAGGGAGCGGACTTTTGGGTAGCTAGGGATGAATGTCACAGGGACTCGGTTAATGTACTTAGTAGGGGACTGTCAGAGGCGGAAGGCAGAGCATATGGCCAGGACATGAGCTGACAGGCTGCCAGCAAAGAGGAAGAATATGGCAGCTGAAACACACCCCAGTTAGCTGAGAAGACACCATACCTTACAGAACCGAAAAGCCACGTAATAAGGAAACCCTTGCAAATACTGGGTGATGTTTGTTCATGAATAGGGAGGGAAATAAAGGAAGCCACCGGGGACTGTCCCCATGGTCTACCCAGCATGAGTGAAAAGTGTAGAGGAAGTGAAACTCAGGCTAAGGTCACCAGGTCAGAATCCAGTGAGAAACCTAAGGATAAAAGCTCACCTGAGGGGGCTGGAGAGAGGAACTTAGCAGGAGCCAGGCTGTGGGTTTGATACCTGAACCCTCCCCCAAACTGACTCTTTTAGACGTCCCAGCACCCACATGGTGGCTCACAGCCATCTATAATTCCAGCTCCAGGGATCCAATGCCTTCTTCTGGCCTCCTTGGACACCAGCCCACACATAGGGCATGGATATAGGTGCAGACAAAACAGCCATATACATTTTAAAAAAGAAAGAAAAACCCTTGCTGGGTGGTTTTGGCACACTCCTTTAATCCCAGCACTCAGGAGGCAGAGGCAGGTGATTCTCTGTGAGTTCAAAGTCAGCCTGGTCTACACAGTGAGTACCAGGACAGCCAGGGCTACACAGAGAAGCCCTGTCTCAACCTGGAGAGGTGACTCAGAGGTTAAGAGCTCCAACTGCTCTTCCAGAGGTCCTGAGTTCAATTCCCAGCAACCACATGGTGGCTCACAACCATCCATTATGAGATCTGGTGCCCTCTTCTGGTGTGCAGATATACATGGAGGCAGAATGTTGTATACATAATAAAAAAGAAAAGAAACCCTGTCTCGAAAAACCAAAACACCCTTAGTGGGTAAGGGTGTTTGCTACCAAGCCTGATGAACTAAGTTTGATGACCCAGTGGTGAAAGGAGAGAACCAACTCCACAAGTTCTCTGACCTCCACATGTGTGCATGCATGTATACACACATTCATATACAAAATAAATGTAAAAAGTCAGGGGGATGGGTGGGGGAATTTGGGCTTATATGACCAAGATGCATTATATACCATGCATGAAATTTTCAAAGAATAATAAAAGGTATTAGTAAAAAACAATAAATACAAAACAAAAACAAAAAGAACCTCACCTGAGATGTGCCAGGAAGTGGACAGAAATGGCAGCATTTTGTGTTTACGTGTGAATGTACCCTCTTTCAGTCATGGATCCTTTGTTTGCTTGTTTTGGTTTTGGAGACAGGTTTTCTCTGTGTAGACCAGGCTGTTCTGGAACTGCAGAGATCCACCTGCCTCTGCCCGAGAACTAGGATTAAAAGGTGTGCGCCACCACCACCAGGGTCCATCATGGATCTTAATCTCCTATGACATGGGTGCCATCAAACAAAACAAAAACAATCAAAACAAGTGAAAAGTTCGTGTGCCCCATTAGAATGGGGGAGCGCTTAGCCTGTGGAGTGAAACCAGGGGGCTGTTGTGAAGTGCCCTCATCCAGCAGGGCACGGTTTTCCTTCCTTCCTTTCTTCCTTTCTTCCTTTTTTGAGACAGGTTTTCTCTGTGCAGTCCTGGCTGTCCTGGAATTTTAGACCCGGCTGGCCCTGAACTCACAGAGATCCACCTGCCTCTGCTTCCCAAGTGCTGAAATGAAAGGCAGGCACCACCACGCCTAGCCTGAGAAGTCATTTTTCAGTGCAACTGCTAATATGAAGTGCATGAAGTGGTTGGGGCCTTGGGGGCCATTGCAGGCTTTTATTCTATTCTTTGCAAATAAATAGAATGTTCTTGTTTTTTGCCCCAAGGCACGACAGCAAGCTCAACTACGTCACCAAATGGCAGAGGACAGCAAAGCCGATTACTCCTCCATCCTTCAGAGATTCAACCAGGAGCAGTGGGAGTACTACCATACCCACATCCCCAACATCTTCCAGGTAAGTGCTCCACAGCACTCACAGTCAGGTTGCTTCTGATGTGACAGGGCCTTGCTGTGTAGCCCGGGCTGGCCTGGAAGTCACTGGTACCTAGGCTGACAGTCATCCTGCCTGGCCTCCTGAGTCCTGGTGTCACAAGTGTGCACCACCACATCTGGGGTGCACACATATGTATGTGTGGAGGCCAGAGGTCAGCTTGGATAGTATCTGCACCACACGCATGCCTAGTGCCCCTGAGGATCAGAAGATGACCTTGGATCCCTGGAACTAGAGTTCCAGATGGTTGTGAGTCACCATGTGGGTGCTGGGAATTGAGTCCAGGTCCTCTGCAAGAGCAGACAGTGCTCTTAAGTGTTGAGTTATCTCTCCACTCTCCCACCCTTTTATTTGAGACTGGGTCTCTCAGTGGCAGGCTACAGAGATGGCTCCGTAGTTGAAAATGCTTGGCTGGCTCTTGTGGGAGATTGGAGTTTGGTTCTGGAAGCCCACATTGCCTGCAACTCCACCTCCAGGGTATCTGCCCTCATCTTTTGGCCTCCTGGGGTACCTCTGTGGACATCTGCTCACACATGGCTTATATAATCACACACACACACACACACACACACACACACACACACACAATAATAAGTAAGCCAGCAAGCAAGCCCCATGGATTCTCCTGTTTGTTACCTCAGCACAGGGCTTACAGGTTCATTCTATCACACCCAGCTTTTTTATATGGGTTGTATGGATCAAACTCAGGTCCTCATGCTCGCACAGCAAGCCCCTTACCTAATGAGCAATGTCCCCAATCCCCACTGAGCTGTTTCCCAAGCATGTAGGTGAAGCAACGGCCACCAATAAGAACAAAGCACAATGTTAACTTGGGGTTCATAGTTGCCTGTGTAGAAAGCCTGGGTCTTCACTGTGCCCGTGTTTTTTGCAGGGGTTGATATCTTACAACTATGCCTCTTAGATGACTGCTTCCTTTTTAAAGGACACTCTACTCTGGCTACAAGAAATGCCAGCTTAGCTTTAGGAGACAAAGCAGCATTCAGAGTGGTGGGATCTGAACAAACAAGTATTGTTTTCTTTGAATTGTTCTTTCTCTTCTTTTTAAAATCTCTCTCTCTCTCTCTCTTTCTCTCTCTCTCTCTCTCTCTCTCTCTCTCTCTCTCTCTGTGTGTGTATGTGTGTGTGTGTGTTTATGTGGTGTGTGTGTGTGTGTGTGTGTGTGTGTGTGTATGTATATATGTATATGTGTATATGTATGTGGTGTGTGTGTGTGTGTGTGTGTGTGTGTGTTATTTATTTATTTGAGACAGTCTCACTATGGACTCCTGGCTACCTTAAAACTCACTATGTAGAACAGGCTGACCTCGAACCCAGAGATCCAGATCTGCCTCTGCCTTCTGAGTGCCGGGATTAAAGGTGTGGGCCACCACACCCAGCCACCTTAGTTCTTGGAGGCAGACTCTCTCACTGATCTGGAGCTTCCCTGTGTTGCTGGGCTGGCCGGCTGGCCAGCAGCCAGCTCTGGAGAGCCACCTGTCTGTCTCTACAGCATTGGGCTTTCTGTCGTACCCCACCCCACCTGACCCTGGCACTTTTACATGACTAGTGGGGGTTAGACTCAGGTCCTTGTGACTGTGTGGCAAACAGTTTACCAACTAAGCATCTCTCCAAGCATCATTTCTCTGGCTCCCTTAAGTGGTCAAAAATGTTACAAGGGACTCCACATAAACTCACTGTGGAGCACTGGTTTGTCACACCTAAGCCTGTCCTTCCATCCCTAGCTCGACAGTCAATCAGGCAACCAGTGTACAAAATAAACACACACATACACACACACACACACACACCTATTTTCCTGTTTGTTGAATTTTGTCTGGTTTTTGATTTTGAGACAGAGTCTTGCTGTGTAGCCCAGGCTGGCCTTAAACTAGTAGTGATCCTCCTGCCTCAGCCTCAGGAATGCTGGGGTTACACTACGTTTCAAATGTAGAAAAGCCAAGGTAACTGATTGAAGTAACTCCCCTCGTTGGGTCTGATTGGGTTCCTGGTGTCCCTTGCCACCAATGAACCTCTAAGCCGCAGAGGGCAGAGCTTTAGTTCAGCCTGCGTTGCACTGAGATGGTTACCAGAATGTTTTTGTGAACGATGGGACATGAAGGGGTGTGCATTTCGGAGGATGGTTGGTAGCAGAGCTGGGCTGGGGTGGGGCATGTGCCGCTAATGTGACCCTAGCACTTGGGAAGCAGAGGCAGGAGGTCAGAAGTCAAAGCTAGCCTGGGCTACATGAAACCCTGCCTCAAAAGCACAAAATAATAAATAGTATCATAAAGCCCCTGTGGTGGCTTGTAGTCACTTTCATTGTCGCTGTGATAAAATTCTCTCACAAGGCAGCTTCAGAAAGCAAGGGTTTATTGGCTCACAAGTGAGGGTACAGAGCATCATGGCAGCAGGGCAGGAGGGGGCTGGTCACAGGGCATCTGCAGTTGGGAAGCAAGGGATAATGAATGCTAGCGTTCAGCTCGCTTTCTCCTTTGTTTTTAAATTTCCTGTTTTTCTATTTTGTATGTCTGAGTGTTTTGTTTGCATGCATGTCTGTGTGCCACAAGCATTCAGTGCCTGCAGGAGCCAGAAGAGGGCGTCAGATTCCCCGGGGACTGGAGTCACAAAGGGTTGTGAGCCCCCATATGGGTGCTGGGAATCAAACCCAGGCAGGTCCTCAGGAAGAAGAGCCAGTGCTCTAACCAGTGAGCTATCTCTCCAGCCCCCTGTCCTACATATAAAGAATTGTCTTGCATTTGATTATGTATTTGTTTAGTGAGTGGGTTATGTGCTCCAGGCACAGTGCACACAGTAGTCAGAGGACATTCTGTTTTCTCATTGCTAAGCTGGTTCCAGGGTTGAATTCAGGTTATCAAGCTTAGAAGCAAGAACCTACAGCTGCTGAGAGTCTTGTGGATTTGCTTTTCTTTTTCAGTCTGGAACCCCAGCACAATGAATGACCCCCACACTTAGAGGGACTCATCTCACCTCTTAACTAACCAAGAAAATCCTTCATAGACACATGCCCATATTCAGTGATTGACATTGATGTCACACGTCACAGGGGGGTACTACTGAAACTGCAATGCACTTGTTTGAAGGGCTCGCTGAACACAGCACAGCTGGCTGATCTATGATGGTACAATAAACCCACAGTTATTCAGAATCCAATCTGTTCCCCTGCAGTAGTTGCAGGGTAACAGTATCACCCCAAAACAGTTTCTCCAAGTAATAGTCAACTATTTCACACACAGTCTGATTTTTGCAGAAAATACAAGAGATGGAGGAAAGGCGGATTGTGCGCATCGGAGAGTCCATGAAAACATACGCTGAGGTGGACCGGCAGGTGATACCCATCATCGGGAAATGCCTGGACGGTATAGTGAAGGCGGCCGAGTCTATCGACCAGAAAAATGTAAGTGTAGTCAGTCCCTGGACTTCTCATTGTTCAGTCGTCTCTCTCCCTGTCCCTCCAGCACCACTTTGTGTGTGGACCTTGGGCCACCTGCTGCCTGTGGTTACTATACTTTTGCACCTGAAAGCCGTTTTGGGGTTTTTTGTTTTGTTTTGGTTTTCAAGACAGGGTTTTGGCTGGCGGTGGTGGCGCACACCTTTAATCCCAGTGCTAGGGAGGCAGAGGCAGGTGAATCTCTGTGAGTTTGAGGCCAGCCTGGTCTACAGAGTGAGTTCCAGGACAGCTAGGGCTACATGAAGAAATTCTGATTCAAAAAAAAAGAAAAGAAAAGAATTAGAAGTCTAGATGAAGCTTCCTTCAATCGATCTGTTTAAATGCTTAGTGACTTACCGTAAGAAACATGATGAGCCGGGTGTTGGTGGCACACACCTTTAACCCCAGCGCTTGGGAGGCAGAGGCAGGTGGATCTCTGTGAATTCGAGGCCAGCCTGGTCTCCAGAGCGAGTGCCAGGATAGGCTCCAAAGCTACACAGAGAAACCCTGTCTTGGAAAAAAAAAAAATAATAAAGAGAGACATGATGAAAGGGGGGATCTATTAAAGACAGAGCAACATGGGACACACTACTAAGAGAAAAAAATCCAGTATCAGTAGGATTTTCTTGGCTTGGCCTCTGTGTGCATTATCAGTGCTCTGGTGTTGATGTGGTGGTTGTTCATGGGTATTCTTGCAGGACTCCCAGCTGGTAGTTGAAGCCTACAAGTCAGGGTTCGAGCCTCCCGGAGACATTGAATTTGAAGACTACACACAGCCGATGAAACGCACGGTTTCAGAAAACAGCCTTTCCAGCTCCAAAGAAGGCAAGCCAGAGCTCAAGTTTGGCGGCAAGTCCAGAGGCAAGCTGTGGCCATTCATCAAGAAAAACAAGGTACTGGCAGTTCGGACCCTGTGCGGGCTGAGGTGACAAGGTGCAGAGACTCAGAGTTTTGGTCTTAATCAAACTAAGCTCTGTACTTCCAGAAAGCGCAAGAGAACAGTTAGCGTGCTGCGTTCATTTCATGATTCCAACGGCCTCTTTCTGGTGGTGGTGTCTTTGCCGTGGCCTCTGTCTTATTGCAGATGTGTTGTCACCTGGACTGGGTCACCCGCACTAACATCACTGACCTCACAGCCCTTTCACCCACCCCTTATCCTCCCAGATTGCTGGGCACCTCTGCTGGGAGCCAGGGGACAGGGTCCCATCTAATCAAGCTTGCCAGCTGGGCTTGGTTTTGAATCCATGATAACTCTGTCTCCGTGAACATTTTTCCATTTTCGTTTCATAGCGTGGTATGTAGGTGCATGAGAGCGCTAACCCAGCGGCCTAAAACGGGATGGAGGTGGCATTACTACATTAACCTTAGGTCAGCCTGGGTGTCTGAGATTCCCAGGACAGGACTGTCCTGCTGTTTTTCAAAACCTCAGTACTTTAGGACCCCCGCCAACCCCACTGAGCTGTTAATTTAGGTGCAGAAATGTTTACCCCTCTGGCTTTGGGAATGACTAATGAGAGCTGTAGCTTGCATGTGGCCATCTGCATGAGCTTTGGGTCACAAGGTTCTGCCCTCCTGTCCATACTCACTGACCCTCTCCTTTTCACTCCCTCTTCGTGGAACACATCCTACATGTTTTCTTTTGTGCCGTGGCATCGATATTAATGGTTTGTGTTTTACTTGCTTTGGATCTTGAATATGATTTGATGCTCATTTCTGTTTTGTGTCTTCCCGTTTCTGATTTTTTTTTTTTACTGTCACTGCTCATCTCTCACATGTAGCTTATGTCCCTTTTAACATCCCCCCATCAGCCTCCCCCTCCTCCCCCTGCCTCTGCCTCACCCTCTGCTGTTCCCAACGGCCCCCAGTCTCCCAAGCAGCAAAAGGAACCCCTCTCCCACCGCTTCAACGAGTTCATGACCTCCAAACCCAAAATCCACTGCTTCCGGAGCCTAAAGCGTGGGGTAAGTTCCGCTCTGGAATCCTGCGTCTCTTGCGCACTGTGTTGCATGTCTCATTCTGCATAACTTACTTTGTTTGTGAATGAACCCAGTGTGTTTTCCTGTAACATTTGGAGAGAGAGAAAGCTTGAGCCGAGTTTCCCAGAGAGCCAGAGAGCAAAAGAATGGCAGAAGAAAAGGAAGGAGCAGAGCAGGGAGGAAGAGAGGGCCAGCAGGCCTGAGATTTTATCCTCTAGTCCATGCTGGAAGCACCCCCACTTCCTCTTCAGAGGACTGGAGTCATTTATTTCCTCCTTGCTCTCTTAAACTGACAGTGTGGAAAATGAGGAAGTGGAAATGACTGGACAGTCAGAAAATGCGTACTAATTACAGACCCGAGTGCAGTGCAGACGCTGCTCTGTCCTAACGAAGCCTTGTGGCAAAGAGGAAGCCTACCAGGCACACTCTGGTTCCCTTGTGAAGTTAAGGGATGGTGATAAAATACCTCTCCACTGGATAGGGCTGATCTCTGTACAGGTGAAGCAGCCCAAATCCAAACTCAAAATTCCCAAGTGTTTTGAATGCTATCATGACACTGTGAATGGAAAATTCCACACTTGCCTCGTGTGAGAGATTGCAACCATAACACAATACCAGGCTGTGAGTGTGGCCACAGGTAGATGTTTACATGAGGCCTGGCTTCCATCTCCAGGACCACAGAAACAAAACACAGACACCAGAAGCATGTACAAATGACATGTTCAAAAACCACACAGGTAGGTGGGGCGTTGGTGGTGCGCGCCTTTAATCCCAGCACTCGGGAGGCAGAGGCAGACAGATGTCTGTGAGTTCGAGGCCAGCCTGGTCTCCAGAGCGAGTGCAGGATAGGCTCCAAAGCTACACAGAGAAACCCTGTCTCACCACACAGGGTAAAGCCAAGTAGTTGTAGTGCACACTTTTAATCAGCACTTGGGAGGCAGAGGCAGGCGGATCTTTGAGTTCAAAAAAAAAAAAAAAAACAAAAACTACGCAAAACCAAAAAACATGTAAAATGTATGTGAGTTTCATGTTTAGATTTGGATCTCATTTTATATATGTAGATATCCCCATAAAGTCTGAAGCACTTATGGCCCTGGACGGACATTTTTGTGAGGAACACTAACCCTGCATCTCTTTGCAAAGAGACAAGGCACAACTGCAGTGACGTTTATCAAGACCATCTGCATTCTGTTCTGAGCTTTTGCTGTATGCTAATAGAAGCCATGGCACCAGGGTATAAAGTCAGGGAGTCTGTGGTGCCCTGTGGGAACAATCTCTTACAACACAATTTCTGTTAAGACTCGGGTTCAAAACCAGGTGTGCACACCTGTCCTAGCCTTCAGAGGTTCAGAAGTTCAAAGCCATCCTTGGCTAGTAAGGTCAAAGCCATCCTGGGGTACATGAGATTCTGTTCAAAACAAACAAACAAACAAACAAAAAGCCATCCAGTTTTCATGACAATTAAGATTGTGGCCCTCCCTTCCTCTTTCTCTCTTTTTTTCTTCCTTTTTTGAGACGGGGTTGCTCTACATAGCCCCGGCTGTCCTGGAACTTGATTTGCAGAACAGGCTGACCTTGAACTTCTGATCTCAGCAGGCTGCTCTCACCACCACATCATGTTTTATGCCGTGCTGGGATGCACCCTAAGCAAGTGCTCTACAACTGAGCCACATCCCCAGCACTGTTTCTGATTTTTTGAAATGGGATCTCATTATGAAGCCCAGTCTGGTCTTAATCTTAGTGGTGATCCTCCTGTTTCAGCCTCTGGAGTGCTGAGGTTAGACCAGGATGCTGATTCCATGAATGGAATCCAGCAGATGAGGAGATCCAGCAGCTGATGCGTTTGAGACAAATGCTCATCTAATTAGCATGGGTTTGGAATCTCTTCCTATGCCAGTGGATGCTGGAGCAGGAAACACAAAACTCAGGAACTTTCCATTCACAAGGAACACTGGACCTGTCTTTGCCCAGCCAAACTGCTAACCAACAAAGTCTGATACCCAGCTCCAGCTCTAGAGGTAACTTACCTCCTGGGCACCTGGGCTATGTGAGATCCTATCTCAAAAATAATATAAAATAATGGGCCAGTGATACAGCTCAGCAGGTAAAAAATACTTGGAGATAAGCCTGACAACCTGAGTTCAATCCCTAGGACAGAATCAATGAAAGGAGAGAACCAAGTTCCCAAAGCTGTCCACTGCCCTCCATGTGCCCACAACAAACAAACAAACAAACAAACAAATAAATAAAATAGAGGAGTAGATTAAAAAAAAAAAAGTAGAGTCCAAAAATCAAGGTCGAAGGAAGGAGGGATACATTTGAGGGAATTATTTTGCTTTAAGGCTACCTAGACTATAAATTTAAAAATCGGAAATTTGGGCTGGTGAAATGGTTCAGTAGATATAGGAACCTGACAACCTAAGTTGAATCTCTTGAACCCACATGGTGGAAAGAGAGAACCAAGCCCCACAAATTGTCCTCTGACCCCTACATGTACGCCTTGGTATTCAAATGCCCTCCCACACACTGCATAAGTAAATGTAATCATTTTTTATTAAATCAGAAAATTTAATTTCCTAAAACTGTCAGGACAGCCCCTGTCAGCAGGCAGAGTAGCTTCAGAAGTGGACGATGGATCGTGCTGAGCTCTGTTGTTGGGACTGGCTGAGCAATCGGCAGCTTCTTGGCTCAATTATGCTGGCTTTTAGAACTCCACTCTTCATCAGAGAATTTCCACGGATGTAACCAGGGTGAGCCAGGCTCAGAGTCAGTTACATCATGTTATTACATAATCACTCATGTTTATATACATCTGCATCTGTCTGTCGGACACTCACGATGACATTTCAGGTGTTTTCACGGTCACCATTCATGTGCATATCTGTTCTGTGGTGCGGTATCACACAGTCTACTAGTCATCAATGGTTTCTGTGTCTGTGTTCATGGTGTCCCCAAGTGTGTAGGCAGAGACCAAAGAGTGTCTGTGTTCAATTAGTACAAGAAAAGATGGTTTAAAAAAAGTCTGATTTAAAGAAAGTTTATTATTTTTTTTAAACCAGCAAAATGAATTTTATTTCTTACTCCTCAAATCTATGTTCAGCAAATTCCTCTTATGGAAACTCTCCTGGATGGTAAGTGCCTTCTCCCAATGTCAAACAACCTGCTAGAAGCTTCAATATTGAGGAGCATGGAGAATAGCTTTGCCTCCAACGTTTGTGATGAGCCCTTAGGGTCAGATCTGATGCTTTTTCTAGCAAGGAGGGGTGGGAGGAGGAAGAAAGGAAGGGGGAAACACTAAGCCTTTGAAAACATCATAAACTCAAAGCCCAGGGAACTAGGCCAGGTATGCAGCAATCTCACTGTGGGAGGTGCTGGGTCCATGACGAACAGAATGGAGTCCTTGCTTCCTCTTGCACTTGAACTTGAGACTGCCACCCCTGAACAAAGGAGCTTGAGGAAGGATTCTGGGAAAATAACTGTAACTGTGGCATGTCCTTTTGTTTTGTTCAGTTTTTTTCATTTTGTGTTTTGTCTGTGTACATATCTGTGCACCATTTATGTGCCTAGCTCCCTCAGAGTTCAGGAGAGGGAATTCCCTTGGAACTGGAGTTGTCTATGGTTGTGAGTCATCATGTGGGTGCTGGGAATTAAACCCAGATCCTCCTCAAGACCAACGAGTGCATCTAACCTCTGAGTCATCTGTCCAGTACCCTGTGGTTTAATTTATCATGTTTCACAGCCTTCAGATTAGAATTCTAAGTATCTGGTTTAATGGTCAGAATGTGGAAATTGTGTGAAACTCTTTCTTTTTCTTTTCTTTTTTTTTTTTTCCTGAGACAAACCACCTCACCTGACTCAATGTGCAAACACTTGTTTTTGGTTTTTTGGTTTTTCGAGACAGGGTTTCTCTGTGGCTTTGGAGGCTGTCCTGGAACTTGCTCTGTACACCAGGCTGGTTTCCAACTCACAGAGATCCACCTGCCTTTGCCTCCCAAGTGCTGGGACTGAAGGTGTTCGCCACCACTGCCTGGCTGTGCAAACATTTCTTAGCATAGCTTAGTTTATTTCTGAATAATTAAAAAACATTAAATGTTGTTGTTGTTGCTGTTGTAAGCCATTTTCTGAAGGTATTTACAGAGGATCTACACCACCAGACAGTAGTAGTGAGAGTGGGTATGGATGTACATCCCTGTGATCCCAGTCCCTGGGAGGTGAAAACTGAGGATCAGGAATTCAAGGTCATCCTCCTTTACACATGGAGTTTGAGGCCAGTGTGAGCTACATGAGAGGAAAATCAAAGAGGTATGGGGCACACAGAAATTGATACATGGATGGATGGAAGATAGATGTTAGAGGATATATAGAAAGATAAATAGATGTTAGATAGATTGATGAACTGGTAATTGATGGATTGAGACAGATGATTACTAGATAGATGGTAGATGATGGATGATAAATGGATAGGTAGGTAAGAACATGCCCTGAGTTTGACTCTAGGAGGAGTAATTGTCTTAAACGAAGATTTCCTTTTGCACCTGTGCAAAGCAATTGTCTAGCTAAAACTAGATGATCCCTCCTGTATTTTAAAGTTAATCTTAGGAAACACCACCCAAGCAGAGCAAGACATTTGGAAATCTGTTATTGTGAGTCACATTATGAATGTGCAGTTCCTTTTTTTATATATCTTACCTTGATCTCTTGCTGACTGTTGGCAGACTCAGTCTTTGTGTTATCACAAAGAGCTCATGAAGAGGACTCTAGGGAAACCCACGCATGCCTTCGAGGCTAGGGACTATGTTGTAAGTCTGCCTATGCTGCAAGTGTGCAGTCACAGCCAAACCACTAACCCCAGGGACAGCGCCAAGACTGGGGACACAGGTGCAGCTGTAACACTTCCATCCCATTGATCAAAATTCTCAACTGAGAGAGCTGCACCCTGGGGCAAGGATGGGGGGTCTTCAGGTATAAATCCAACGGCTATTTTATCCCAAACTTGTATAGAAAGACCCAGTCCCCCTAATAGACGTCCAATGCCCCTGGATGTCCACTGAATGAGCTCACTGTCAGAATGCCCCTTTCAAGAGCCTGCAACTGTCATGTGAAATGTCCATGGTGTCCCTGTATATGAGTTTATGGCAGAAATTTACTCATAAAACACAGCTGCAGAATGTAGTCACCAGAGAGAGACAGTTTAGGGCATGAAGATGTGACCCATGCAGGGATCCACTTCTGTGTTTGCAGCCAGTGGGTCCCTAGGGAGTCATGCCAGGAGTGTGGAGAACAAGAACTCAAACAGTTGGGAGCAGAGAGGGTAGACTTCACCAAAAAGCGTGCACTTAGGCACTTACCATCCCCTTTCTTTGCGCTTGAGGTTAGTAGCTGTGACCGTCCAATGACACATGGACGAGCTGGCTCTGTCTCCTTATTGATGCCCGCTTCTCCCAGAGCCCCTAACTGTTGCCTGAAGGTGTGTGGTCCCTCAGTGTCTAGTCACACACTCCGTGAGGTCTTCTCCTTTTTTCTCCTAGGAGAAGGCTTGCTTTCTAATTGGAAGTGACCTAATTGGCTGACTTATGACTTACAACCTGAAAAACACTCAATCATGCTTAAAAAAGAATTCCAAACACCACAGGTGTGGCAGGTGATCTTTCACCACCCACTCCCAGAAAATGGAATGTGAGAGTTTTGGTGTTTCCAAAAACTGAGTGTGAGAATTTAGTAATTCGTGTCTCTATTGGAACAGATGTTGGATTTTACTGATTTGTTCTTATTTTGAAGTGGTGACCTCCTATTGGCATTATAAGTTTGTCTCTGGGAGATTTCAATTATAATCTCAAGTCCTGAAGGGGGCCCTGTAGAGAACAAATAGTGAGCCAGGTTTTTGGCATTCACACTGAGATTGTGTGTGAGGAAACACTGGTGTCCGCTCGTGTGCTTTGGGGGCCGTCTCCTGCTCTGCACCGTGAGTGTTGTCTGACGACGAGCTCAACTTGTGATGGACAATCTGTGCGTAAGCTCCAGGAGGCTCAGCAGTTCAGGGCCACAGCTGTCCTGTCTGTCTCTTCCTTCCACATGGGAAGGGTTTCTCTTTTTTTGTTTTGTTTTGTTTTTTTTGGGGGGGGGGTTGAGACAGGTTTTCTCAGTGGCTTTGAGAACTAACTTGTAGACCAGGCTGGTTCTGAACTCAGAGAGATCCGCCTGCCTCTGCCTCCGGAGTGCTGGGACTAAAGGCGTGTGCCACCACTGCTCGGCTGGGAAGGGTTTCTTTAAAAATGATTGCTTATTTACAAAGAAGTGTCAACCTTGTGTTTTTGTTTGTTTTGAGACAGGATTTGTGTAGTCCAGGCTGGCCTGGAACTCAGCTGTGTAGACCAGTCTTCTGTGCCCTGAGTGAGAGCCACCAAGCCTAAAGTATCAACTTTAAATAATCTTGAGGGAAAAAATGTGTAAAAGTTGGCTGAGAACTTTTAGCTTCTCTCTACCTAGCATAAAAATCCAAGTGTGCTTTCTCTGGTATCTATCCTCCAAGTATGTCTGCAGCCTACTGTCAGGTACTAGGGCCTTCTGCATTGCTAGAGACCAAGTCTGTCATGTGAACTCTCCCTGGCCAGACAGCGGGGTCTCACAGAATCTTGTTTCTGTTTGCATTCTCGTAGCCCTCTTACTATGGCTGGAGTCCTGTGGTCACGGGACCTTTCTCGTCCCCAGGCCAGCAGTTGTGGAGCTGTTGTGGCCCTGTAGTAATCAGGTCACCCAACCACAGCAGCGTCTACCCATATCCTAAAGGTAGCAACATAAGCTACTGTTCACGGTCACTCTCCAAATGCAGTGTAGCCACACAGACAGGCTTGGAGTTCAATAGCAATCCTCAAATCACATGTATGTAGTCCCACTGCTCAGGAGCCTGAGGCCAGATATAGCTACATAGCACCACCCCAAAGCTCCCCTAAAAGAAATCAAAAGATCAAGCCACAGAAGTCCCCCTCATGGTCTAGCTGGTGCTGGTGTGCAGGAGGAAGGCTGAATCGCCTGGCTACCTCCATCCTGCTGCCAATAGGGTCTCTAGCTTCTGACCTCCACATATATGCTGTGGCACATGCGCACATGCCTAAACAAACACACAATCAATCAATCAATCAGTGTAAGGGGTGTGCTGGAGAGATAGCACATCAGTTAAGAAATTTGCTACTCTTGTAGGGGACAGAGGGGGGGAGGGGGGAGGGAGGGAGGAAAGCAAAAGAGAGAGAGAAAGAGAGAGAGAGGAAAGAGAGAGAAAAGAGAGAGAGAGGAGAGAGAGAGAGAGAGAGAGAGAGAGAGAGACAGAGAGAGAGATTTTTTTCATTGTTTTGTTTTGTTGGTTTGTTTCAAGACAGGGTTTCTCTGTGTAATCTGGCTTCCTGGAACTCGCTCTGTAGGCCAGGCTGGCCTAGAACTCACAGACATAGGCCTGCCTCTGCATCCCAAGTGCTGGGATTAAAGGTGTGTACTACCACACCTGGCAAAAAACAAAAACAAAAAAGCTACTATTAAAAAATAAAAACTGGGGCTGGAGAGATGGCTCAGGTTAAGAGCACTGGCTGCTCTTCTAGAGGTCCTGAGTTCAATTCCCAGCAACCACATGGTGGCTCACAACCATCTGTATTGAGATCTGGTGCCCTCTTCTGGCCTGCAAGCATACTTGGAGGCAGAATGTTGCATACATAATAAATAAATAAATAAAATCTTTAAAAAATAAAATAAAATAAAAACTATCTAGGTGTTGGTGGCACACACCTTTAATCCCAGCACTTGGGAGGCAGAGGCAGGCGGATCTCTGAGTTTGAGGCCAGCCTGGGCTACAGAGTGAGTTCCAGGACAGTCAGAGCTGTTATACAGAGAAACCCTGTCTTGAAAAAAAACAAAAAAAATTTTCCCCCGAATTAAAGAAAAAAATCTAATTAACACACCCATTTGAGCGGGGTGGGGGTGGGGGGTGGGTGATGCATGCCTGTGACCCCAGCACTCAGAGGCAGAGAAGAAGGCTTCCTGATAATTTGAGGCCATCCCAGTCAGGGCTGCACATTGGGTAACCCTGTCTCAAAAATAAAATTTTAAAAGGAATCCGAATCAGATGTCCTAGGAGACCTCTGGTAAACAAAGTGCTGTGTGATTCTTTTCCTTTTGGGGTCATTATGTGTCACAGTTATGCCTAGCAGGGTAAAGGTCTGTTCCCAGCACCATTCCAGATCTCCTCCCCAGCAAGCTGGTTTCCATAGGCATCCAGTGGGAGGTGACAGTGGGGGTCATGAGGACTCACCTCTCACACCTTGTCTTGGCTTTGGCACCCAAGCCACCTAAGAAGTTCTGTTACAACCAAGCCCTCCTGTGAACTTTTGCACAGATCTGCCCTGGCCATTTTCACAAGTCGGCAGGCAAGCTGATGTCATGTGCCCAGTGGACTGGCCTCTTCTGACCTGTTTTTTTTCTCTCTCTCTTTCTTCCCGTTTGTTACCTCTCCAATTTTTCCATGAAGCTTTCTCTCAAGCTGGTAAGCACAATGTACCCCATGCATGTCCTTAATCTAATCGGGTTTCTGGTGTGTGTTATGGATGCTATGCCTCCAACATTAACTGCTCACATTCTTTTCTCCTTCAGGCGCTTTTGTTGGTGTCTGTTTGATCTCTGGATGTGTGACTGTCTTATTCACTCACTAAGAAAATTAATGCTTACCATGATTAATGTTTACCATGAAAATTAATGATTACCATGGTTTTCCTTACTGTGTGAAACTTATGAGTATGCCTAGCATTGACCAACTGCTTATATTTATCAGAATGTAAATGTCAGAAACGGGGGGTAGAGGTGGCAGGGGTCCTACTGAATCAGTTTAAATAGTTGGAAGGTACTCCTAAAGAAGACATATGGAAGGCAGAGGCAAATGGATCTCTGTGAGTTCCAGGCCAGCCTGGTCTACATAGTGAGTTCCAGGCCAGCCAGGACTATTTGGAGAGACCCTGTCTCAAACACAAAACAAAATAAAACCAAACCAAACAAACATAAAACCACCACCACCTCAACAAAACAAACAAACCAGCAAAAACTGGGAGCCTGAAGGAGACACTCGAGTGTGTGTCACGCCTGTAATGACTGCTTGGATTTGGGGTAGGAAAGACCAATGGGAATTGAGGGACCTCCTGGGGGCCTGCACAGCTCTGTGGGTGCCTTGGGTAAAGGTGATTCCAGAGGCCACAGATGCTCTGATGGACAAAGGGAAGCCTCTCACCCATCCTTGCTTAAGCTGTCTACCTAATATCTGTCTGTCTTGCTTTTCCTTCATGGTGTAGTTCTAGTGAACAACCAGAGTAATTGTTCAGTTTATTGAAAGAGAATCCTAACCAACGTAATCCACTATACTTGGAGAATGAATGAGGGCTGTGTTTCCTTTGGGGACACAGATCCTTCACCAGCTTGGGAGTAAGTTGTTGCTTCCATGCCATTCCTCTGAAGTCAATGAAAAAGTGAAAAGGGGGTGGTATAGAGGTGCTCGGTGGGTAAGAGCACTTGCCCTTACAAGCACGAGGGCTCAAGCGAAGTCTCTAGTCCTATCTGAAAAGCCAGGTATGGCTGTGTGTATACCTGTAATCCCAGCACTGAGGGACAGAGAGAGGTGAGTTCTCAAGGAAGTGCACTGGACAGCCAGTCTCACCGAAAAACCAGTCTCTTTACCAGGCTGTAAAGTAGAGAGCTAGGAAGACAGCTGATACCCTGCTGGAGTGACACCTTGGGTATACACACCCCTCTGCATACTCATGTGCATGGACCACAAACGCGCACACAGACATGAAATATTAGGTAGGAAATGGGTTCATTGTAAAAGCAAATAGCTTGAGGATCTGTTTTACCCAGGACTTGTGCCCAGGAGCAATGTAGGTGCCGTCTTGAGATGAAGCAAGGCTGAATACAGAGCCCTTTAACCTGGGTGTGTGTGACCCCACCTTCCATGGCTGGTTCCACCATTCTGCAAACTGGGCCACTCCAGCCACATCAGAGGCATCCCCATTGACTCAGAGCTAGAAACAAGAGCCCCATCTCCACAAAATGAGTCACATGTCAGAGCCTTGTTTGAGGAAATGTAAACTTCAAAAGCCTAATTGGGTGAGACACCCTTTCTACCGATCCTAAGTTTATGTGGGAAGCTGTTGACCTGAATCTCCATAGTAACCAAGGTTTGAGGCTTTTCCAGTGACTTGTTTTCAAGTAACAATGATATTTGAATAGCCAGGGTAGCTATTGAAAAGGACCTGACTGGTCAGTTAGGTTGATACTTTATCAATTGAAGATAATGCTTGGGTCAGTTAGGTTATTTTGTCATATGTTGTCATAAGTGACCAGTGCTGTCTCTTCTGTGGCTAGTCACAAGTCACCAGCCCAAAGTGTTCCTTACAGGTGTCTCTGCTGTTTAGATGCCATCCAAGCCTTCACCTGTTCTAAATACATTTAAAAGATTCAGGTCACCACTAAAACCAGCTTCGTGCAAGGGCAGGCAGTCTCCTGAAGCTACTGCCCCAGGCACTGAATGTTTCCATCATCACAGACAATGCTAGAGGTCTCTCTGGCCACTGACCAGACTGCCTCACTTCCACAGACCAGTGAGTGACTTGTATTGAGTTTTGTTACATTCCAGAAAAACAAAAACAAAAAAACTCCCAAAATCTCAGTGCTGGGAAGATGGGTCAAAGGTGAAAGTGTTTGTAAGCCCAAGCGTGAAGCTTGAGTCTAAATTCCCAGAATCATTGTAAAAGCACCCAGCAGGCATGTCTGTAATACCAGTGCCCTGTTGAGAGATATAACATGCAGTGGATAAACAGCCTAGAGACTCTGCCTCAAAAAAAGTGGAAGATAAGGACCCCTGGTGTGTGTGTGTGTGTGTGTGTGTGTGTGTGTGTGTGTGTGTGTGTGTGTGTGTGTGTGTGTGTGTGTGTGTGTGCAATCTCAGTCTAGGAGACAAGTATCAGGATCACCAAGATGGCTCAGGGGGCAGGGAGGCTTGGTGCTAAGCCTGATGACCTTGAGTTCCATTTCAGAGACCCACATGGTTGAAAGATGGAGCTGACTCCCACAGATCATATAATAAATAAAAATTGTAAAGACAGATTTTCCTCCAAGTTCAATGTTTGAATAGAGTGACTACAAAGGAAGACATTGAGGTCTTCAGATAGTGGTCACAGAGAGGGAAGCTGCCCCAGCCGCTGCCATACTGAGGGACCAACTTGCTGCTGCTTGGTTTCAGCCTTTGCTTGGCTTGGTGACAGAAATGCCTCCCCCCTCTCCCCTCAACTGTCACACACACTCAGGGTGTCTCAGAATGGGGCTCTGATCTCCTAGTGGCTTGAGGCAAATATTTGCTGACTCATGCACTTACCAGCCTAGCCATCTTCCTCATAATCGGCCTACAAACTTCTGCCACAAGTCCCTGAGAAGTTCTGTCACAAGTCCCTGAATAAGCCGCTTGGCAAATCCCAGTGGATTCCAGAATCCGCATTCTCTGGGCCCCCTTTCTTCTCGCCCCCTTATTTGAAAAGAATTGAGGTTTTCAAGTAAAATCTCTCTTGTAAGTTTCCTGGCTTTCACTGGGCCCGTTGAATACATTTCATTCTTTATGAAGACAGCCTCATTTAAGGAAAAACTCTGGGCTCTCCAGCAATGAGGCGGTCCTTGGAGGGAGACCAGCTCCTGATGCCTTCTCTGAAAGCACATACACAAAGGCAGAGTGCAGTAGGATTTTAGAGAGAGCCCCAGCCAGGTGTGGTGGCTCATATCTGCAGTCCTGGCACTCGTAGTCTGAAGGACTGCTTCCACAGCAAGTACCAGGCTAAGCCAGTGCTAAAAACTGGGAGTGGGGAAATGAGGCTGGGGAGATGGCTCGATAGTTAAGAGAATGTATTGCTCTTGTGGAGGATCCAAGTTCCCAGCACCCCCACATGGTGTGGCTCATAACCACCTACAACTTTTTCCAGGGGAATTCCATGCCCTCTTCTGGACTCTGCTGAACTTTAAAACAAAGTTTTTTAAATCTGGGGGACGGAACCAGGAGCTAAATGTGGTGGTTCACACCTATAATCCCAGTACCTGGAAACCAGGGCAGGAGTGAGTCTGAGGCTGTAGCCCAGCGGTAAAATGTTTGCCTAGTAAACATAGGCCCCATCAGCCCTGCAGAAAGAAAGGGGGTGGCGTTAAAACACATCCCTGACAGTAAAAGCAGAGGAGGTTTGTTTTGTACACTGGGAAGTAATGTACACATTTTTTTCTCAAAGGAAAGTGATAGCCCTCGTGTCATTTCACAGGGGTGGGAACTCCACCTTAGCCTTGAGAGGGAGACAGGACGGAAGGCTTCAACTCAGAAAAGAGTAGAGGTGAAAAGAGAAGATGCAAATAGAGTAGTCTCTAAATCTGTCTATGGGCTGCCTTCCGAGTCACACCTGTTTCTTCACCTCTCCCTGGGGTGCCGCTGCCCCTGGCCTTTCCTGCTGCTCTGGCCCTGTAGATGACAGGCAGTGTTTGGCGGGACTTCTGACATTTGCATGTGTTTGGTTTTCACACCTCAGCTGATGTGGTGGAAAAGCATAGCTGGTTCTGGGAAGCCTCTACAGGTCTGCAGGCTTGGTTTGCCTCCCGCCCAGGAACACAAGGTTTTCTAGCTTCTCATTCATGTTTGTGTCTGCAGGGTGCCACACCAGAAGACTTCAGCAACCTTCCCCCTGAGCAGAGGAGGAAAAAGCTGCAGCAGAAAGTTGATGAGCTCAATAAAGAGATCCAAAAGGAGACGGATCAGAGGTAGGATGGGTCACAGTACCCTGTCAAACAACCCAGGCTCAGTTTGGAAAGAGAAAATCTGAAAATAGAGGTGTGTGTGTGTAGGGGTGTGTGTGTGTGTGTGTGTGTGTGTGTGTGTGTGTGTGTGTGTGTGTGTGTGTGTGTGTGTGTGTGGTGTGTGTGTGTGTGTGTGTGTGTGTGTGTGTGTGTGTGTGTGTGTGTGTGTGTGTGTGTGTGTGTGTGTTCGCAGTACCCAAAGAGGGCAGAAGAGGGTGTCAGAACTCTTGGAACTGCAGTTATATACTGACTGGTGTTGGGAATCAAACCGGTCCTCATGATAAAGCAGTTCTTATTCTTACATGCTGTGTCATTTCTTCAGCCTCTAAAATGGATAGAGGTGTTATTTTGGCAGGTGGTTTTGTCTTTTTATCTTTGTGTGCCAGGTTTCTCTGTAGAGGTTGTATTTCGAGAGCTTCCCTATTTCTCTTTTGTCCTGAGTAAATGGGTGTGTTTTTGCTTTTCTGCTCCAGTCAATAGTAGGAGATTGTTGGGGTCCCAGGGCCATGGGCTGGATAGGCCACCTCAGATCCATTCAACCTTGAGGTACAGATGTGGTGTGGCTGTACTTCTGGCAGCAGCTGAGGCACGGGGTGCAGGTGTTTGTAGCTCTAGAAGCAGATTGTCATCTTGTCTCTGTTGTATTTCTGAGTAAGCTGGTAAAGGAACAGTTCAATTATGCCAAGATGCAGGTGCAGCACCAGGTACAGGGTGGACTCTTTCTGGATGTTACAGTCACACAATACATGGCCACCTCCAGCTGCTTGCCCTCCAGTGGCAGTATCAGTCCCTGTCGGTCCAGAAGGATGCCTTCCTTGTCTTGAATCTCTGTCCTGACATTCTCAGTCCACCTCAAGGGTGAAGTTCTGCATGTTAGCATCGGTTAGGTCTCCTCAATACGGGCCGAGGCAGGCAGACCTCTGTGAGTTCATGGCAGCCTGGTCTACAGAGTGCCAGGACAGCCAAGGCTACACAGAGAAACCATGTCTCTTTTTTTTTTTTTTTTTTTTTTGGTTTTTCGAGACAGGGTTTCTCTGTGTAGCTTTGGAGCCTATCCTGGCACTCGCTCTGGAGACCAGGCTGGCCTCAAACTCACAGAGATCTGCCTGCCTCAGCCTCCCGAGTGCTGGGATTAAAGGCATGCGCCACCAATGCCCGGCAAGAAACCATGTCGTAAAACAAAAAAACAAACATGGAAATCTTATGTATTAATGTAGTATCCTGAAATTGTGGCATTTGTTTTGAGAGTGTATTAAACAAACAAAAAAAGGCCGGGCGTTGGTGGCACACACCTTTAATCCCAGCACTCGAGAGGCAGAGGCAGGCAGATCTCTGTGAGTTCGAGACCAGCCTGGTCTCCAGAGCGAGTTCCAGGATAGCCTCTAAAACAATACAGAGAAACCCTGTCTCAAAAAAACAGAAAAAAAAGAAACAAAACAAAAATAAAAACGAAAAAAAAAAAACCCAAAAACATTAAAGCTGTGGTTGTGGAAAGAAATTCATAGCTCTTGATGCCTACTCCAAAGTTTAAAAGCTAGATGTAATGGGACAAGTCTGTTATCCCATCACTTAGAAGGCTGAGACAGAGGGTCACAAGTTCAAGGCTAGCCTGAGCTAGATTATGAGCCCCTCTCTCAAAACCAATAGAAACAAACATGGCTCAGCTGTTGAGAGCACTTACTGTTCTTGCAGAAGTCTGGGGTTCAGTACCAAGCACACAAGATGGCTCACAACCACCTGTAACTTTAAAAAGTAAGTTAAATCAGCTGGGCATGGTGGTACACACCTTTAATCTCAGCACTCGGAAGGCAAAAGTAGGCGGATCTCTGAGTTTGAGGATAGATAACCTGGTCTACAGAGTGAGTTCCAGGACAGCCAGGGCTACACAGAGAAACCCTGTCTTGAAAAACACAACAAAACAAAAACTAAGTTAAAACAAACAAAAAACAAAAGTCAGTTAACTGAGGCACCTCCTCATGAGGTTAGGGAAGGGACAGCAGGTTAAGGTCACCACAGACAGGAGAGAGAAGTCTTGTGGTAGGAGTCCAAGGCAGGAAGATTGCAGATCAGTGAGGCCAGACTGCGCTATAGAGTGAGACCCTGTCTGGGGGTTGGTGGGGGGCGCTCAGTGGTTAAGAGTGTGTGTTCCTTTTGCAAAGGATCTGATTTCTATCCTCAGCACCACACCAGGTGACTCATAATTCAATAACTCCAGCTCCAAGAGGACCCAGTACCTCTGACCTCAATGGACACTTACACTCGTGTGCACACACACCCTCCTTACATAATTGAAAAATAATAAAAATATTTTTTTAAAAAGAAAAGTCAGGCAGTGGTGGCACATGGCTTTAATCCCAGCACTGGGGAGGCAGAGGCAATTAGATCTCTGAGTGCAAGGCCAGCCTGGTCTACAGAGCAAGTTCCAAAACAGCCAGGGCTACACAGAGAGACCCTGCCTTGAAAACCTAAAAGAGAAAATCATGCTGTTCAACAAAGGACCTACAGACACAAAACTATAGCTCCTTAAGGACTTCAGTAAAATTAGGGCTGGGGGGGTAGATCAGTGGGATCCTGCGCAAGCATGAAGAACCGAGTTCTGATCCCCACTGCCTGCGTAAAAGCCAGGCACAGTGCTATAGGTCTGTCACCCCATCACTGGCCAACTGGTGAGAGACCCTGACTCAGAAACAAGGGGGAGTGGCTGGAACGATGGCTCCACACTTATAAGCCCTAGCTGTGTAATCAGAGAACAAAAGTTCAGATTCCAGCACCCAACAAAACATGTTGTACATCCCACAAATGTCTCTAACCCAAGATCCAACGTGGGCAGTCCACAGGATCTCTGGGACTTGCCTCAAAGGGATAGATGAAGGCACCCAGTGTGACCTGCATGTGCTCCAGCTTGAGTAATTAACCAGAGGAGACCATGAAGAGAAGGGGTGATCTCATTAGGTAGCCCAGGCTAGCCTCCAAATTGAGCTCCTCCTGCCTTGGCCTCCTGATGCTGGGATCGCCGGTGTGTGTCACCAAGCCAACAGGGTAATGGATGTTACTCAGACCTCAGTCTCCATGTTGTTCCTGTTCTTTATCAGGGACGCCATCACCAAAATGAAAGATGTGTACCTCAAGAACCCTCAGATGGGAGACCCGGCCAGCTTGGACCACAAACTTGCTGAAGCCACCCAGAACATAGAGAAACTGCGGCTGGAGACACAGAAGTTTGAGGTGTGGAGAACAGGTGCTAAGGGAGGAGCAGGAAGGGGAAGCCTGCCTCTGGGCAGGCCCCTGGGGACACCCGGCTCCCACCCCCCCCCACCCCCACCCCCACGTTTTCAGTGGTAGGTGTGACCATGGGAGGAAAACCACCCTATTGACAGGCCTCGGGCCGTGGGGTTTTCCAGGGTGACCTCAGAGCCATGGGATTGAGTCAGAAGGAAGTATAGAGTAATTTATCTGTGATTACATGGATGCCCAAGAGTGTGGCCCAGTGGGGCCTGCTTTCCACCATGTGGGGATGACTGATAAATTTGGTAAACAAGGGCCTCCCTACCCCTTCCCCAGCTTTGCAGGAGAAGGAAGTGGTTTCCAATGAGCCCGCGTGTATAGCCTGCCAATATGGGGTCTGAGAGACATCAACCAAGCCTTCATCCGGTAGTGACTGTCCCGCCCCGAGTTAAGGCCTGACAGTTCATGATTGAGCCTAGGCTAGCCCAGGCCCAAGTCTTCTGTGGATTTTGCTTCTAGGCCTGGCTGGCTGAGGTGGAAGGCAGACTCCCAGCACGGAGTGATCAGGCACGCCGGCAGAGCGGAATGTATGACGGTCAGACACACCAGACAGTCACTAATTGCGCCCAAGACCGGGAGAGGTACAGTACCTGTGAGGCCCTGCCTCAGCAAAGGGTTCATCTAGCTTTGTAATTACTTCTAAATTCTGGACTCTCTCCTGAACATAAGGCAAGAGTGTCTATTTCCATCACCTCTGATTCTTCCCACACATCCAGTCTGGGCTGGTGATCTGAGGTGGCATCACTCCACGGTGGTGGGGACAGCCCCACATCTCCAGGTTGGTCGCTATAGTTGCTGTGTGTCTTCCTCTCTTGAGCAGCCCAGATGGTAGTTACACAGAAGAGCAAAGCCAGGAGAGCGAGCTCAAGGCGCTGGCCACGGATTTCGATGACGAATTTGATGAGGAGGAGCCGCTTCCTGCCATTGGGACCTGCAAGGCCCTCTATACATTTGAAGGTACTGCTGCCCATGGGAGATCCCCTGCCTTCCTAAACCAGCTGGGTGACTCTCTCTCTCTCTCTCTCTCTCTCTCTCTCCCTCTCTCTCTCTCTCTCTCATATTAAAATCTTAGAAAAAATTATTTTTTGATTTTATGTGAGTGGGTGTTTTGCCTACATTTGTGTCTGTGAACCATGTTAGTGTCTGGTGCCTGTGGAGGCCAGAAGAGAGCATCAGAACCTCTGCAACTGGAGTTACAGATGGTTGTGAGCCAACATGTGGGTGCTGGGAACTGAATCTCAGTCCTCTGCAAGAACAGCCAGTGCTCTTAACTGCTGAGCCATCTCTCCAGCCCCAGTAAAAGAATTTTTTAAATAAATAAATAAGATGGAAAAATAATCAATAATCAACTTGACATCAACCCCTACTTGCCATACACTATACACTCACACACACAAAACATACACTCACATACACACAATCTCATACACACACAATCTACACACATCATACACTCACAATTTCACACACACTTATACACACATTAACACTTTTGTACACACACATGCTCATACAATCTCTCTTTTTCACAAACACACACACACATAGAACGAAAGTAGAGTACCTGGGTGAGAAAAAGAAGTGTTAGCTTTTCCTTGACCCACACAGAGGAGCTGCTGATGGTGTTTAAGCTGTTAACAGGCACGCCATTGTTCCCTATGTGGGATCAGCCAATAATTAGGGTGGACTGTCATCGCCATGCCTCTATCCTGTGTGCCTGGACGTGATGCTGCCCAGAGAGTTACAGAAGGTGCTATGAGAGAAGCAGTCAGGGCTCAGGGAAATGGGAAGCTCTAGGATGAGTGATTTGACAGATCCTACAGCATTCTGTACCAGGGGATGTCACCTTGCCTCCAACACAGATACACACAGTGACCCTGCTGACAGTTCCCTAAACTGTTTGGTCCCCCACCCCAACCCCCATTTCATTCTGTGGCTGTAATGAGATACCCTGACAGTCAGCAGCTCAGAGGAGACAGGGTTTACGGTAGCTCACAGTTCCAGGTCCCAGTCCTCAATGCAGGGATCCAAGACAGAAACTTGACACAGCTGCTCATGCCCACAGCCCAGAGATGAAGGCACATGCTATGCCAGCTTCTACCCTTACACAGAATCGATATTTCAGGTGCCACGTCAGTTATGGTGGTTAAGACAGACTCCCATAGGTGGGTGGAGGTGACAAATACCTTTAATCCCAGCACTTGGGAAGCAGAGGCAGGTGAATCTCTGTAAGTTCAAGCCCAGCCTGGTCTACAGAGTGAGTTCTGGGTCATCCAGGGCTACACAGAGAAACCTTGTCTTGAGGAAACAAAACAAAACAAAACAACAACCTCCCATAGACAGGCCCACAGTCTATTCTGCTCTACAGTTCCTCACTGACCTCTTCCCAAGTGGCTTTAGGTTGGGTCAAGCTGACAAAACTAACCATCACACACTCCCAAAGCTGGCCTAGAGGTGTGGTTGACTTTTAAATGACCTTAGGGAACTGCCACCAAAAAGAAAAAGAAAAAAAAAGCTGGAGAGATTGCTCAGCAGTTAAGAGCACTGACTGCTCTTCCAGAGGACCCAAGTTCAGTTCCTAACACCCACATGGCAGCTCACAACTGTCTGTAATTCCAGTTCCAGTGGACCCAACATTCATGGCAAAACACCACTGTACATAAAATACATCTATGAAGAGAGAGAACTGTCTCGGGGCCTTGACTAAGGAGAAAAGACAGCTATATTGTGACTGACAGAGCTGAGCAGAGAGGAGGAAAGCCAAGGCTAGCCCAATGGCTCATCTTTGGGTCCTCGGAAATGCCCTGAAGAAAGAACAGTAGGAGTGTCCCAGTGAACTCAGATCTCCTGAGCTATATTTCCAGGGGCTAAGGACACCAAGTGGGGACAGCTCTAGAGCAGGTAGGAAAAGTAGAACCTTGACATCAGAAAATACCAGAAGGGGAAAGAGATGAGGGCCCTGCTAGAAGGTGCTGTGGAAGCTGAGGGTGGACCCCACCCCACCCCACCCTGCCCCAGGAGAAACCCTGAGAGGAGTGGCCAAGAGGAGCAGAGATTCACCAAGGCCTGTGGGGAGGTGTGTGGGGGGGTAGGGGTTCCTCAGGGGATCTAAGGAAGAGTCCACCACAGACAGGAGAAGGAACCTAGAGATACACATGAGGAAGGAAACCGCTGGGCGGTGCAGAGGACCCCGGAGGACACTCTGCCCTGATATCACCTCGAAATAATGTCATTGCGAGTGCCCTCCCTCACCTCACAGTATATCCTCCCAGCACCGCCTGAGAGACCTCACACCTCACTTTCCTTCTTCAGGTCAGAATGAAGGCACCATTTCCGTGGTAGAAGGAGAAATGCTGAGCGTCATTGAGGAGGACAAGGGTGATGGGTGGACTCGTATCCGCAGAAATGAAGACGAGGAGGGCTATGTCCCTACTTCCTACGTCGAAGTCTATTTAGACAAAAACGCCAAAGGTGCTAAGACTTATATTTAATCCACTTAAAACAAAGCAAAAACCTTTAAAAGCATTGGAGTTGTCTCTCCCCACCACTTTGGCTGTTATAGGCCTTCAAGAGGCCAGCAGAGAGCAAGTGATACAGACACTTGGGAAACTGGGGGCATCTCGTGCCTGAGTTTGCTTGTCCAGCTTGGCTATGTGCAAAGCTGCCACTGGCCTGCTTACAACTGTGTTAACTGTTTGAAATCTGATCAGTGTTTCTATTCCTTCCAACAAATATGTAGATTTTTAAACTGTATGGTGGTGGTTCATGCCTATAATTCTGGCACTCAGAAGGCTGAGTCTGGAGCATCCCACCGAGTTTCAGGCTAGCCTGGGCTACAGAGTAAGACTCAGTTAAAAACAAATAAATAAAAGTTACATTTGTTACTTCATCAATGCAACCGAGTAACATCTCCCAGCCCTCAAGTAAAGACTATAATATTTTCTTGGTGCCCATGAGTGCATTTACAATTGCTGTTCAGGTCCCCTGTGTTATTTACTGTCTGAATGTCCCCAACAACCAGGAGATGTCCAGAAAGGTGTGCTTCTTGACATTACGGTTTTCTAGCCCCACCTGATGGACCTAGGCCAATGGTAGGGTGTCTTCAAGCTGTTGAGGCGGATTTGTGGAGCAGCTAGGTGTGCAACACCCCTGAGGGTGTGGTTTTTCTAAACTCAGTTCTATTCCTGTCAGAAGGTTTGCTGTGAGCAGAACCTGGTGCACTGACCACTGCACGCAGTGGCCCCCGCTTATCCCTTTTCAAGGAAAAGACTTTCTTTTTTTAATCTCTGGCACCTGTAAGAGCCAACATTTGAATTTACTAGACATCATTTTGGGGTTCCTGGCACATTTGATCTGGCTAACTACAGCCAGAATAAAATAAATGGTCTCCATGTTTTAAAGGAATCTGGACCATGTGGGAATTTGCATCTTTAAGTCAGTGCTGATATTGGAGGGGAGAGAGTGACACTGGTCAGATGCAAAGTCGGTTCAGAACTCAGTTGTGTCCATCATGACCCCATCTGTCCACGTCTAATCCTTTTTTTGTTTTGTTTTGTTTTTTTCGAGGCGGGGTTTCTCTGTGTAGCTTTGGAGCCTATCCTGGCACTTACTCTGGAGACCAGGCTGTCCTCGAACTCACAGAAATCCGCCTGCCTCTGCCTCCCGAGTGCTGGGGTTAAAGGTGTGCGCCACCATCACCCAGCTCACATCTGCTCCTTTCTATTTGATTTTGGAAATTATTTACATCTTATTTTTAAGCAGGAAAATAGCTCTTCGCCTCTATATTAGGGGCTCATTCTTATAAGCTGTTTTGTTTGTTTGTTTTTTTTTAATGTGGTTGGGGATGAGGTTGGGCTGTGTGCATGCTGGCAGGCTCGCTACCACTAAGCTGTAGCCCAGTCCCTGCAATGGTTCTAAAAGTGACAGCCATACATATATCTGGACTCAGGAACCTGAAGAAGTTTCAAGATTCTGGCAATAATTTCACAAGGGCCTGTGAAGTGTCATTGAGCAAGCTTTACATAAGGACAGCCTAGCTCTTAAAGACTTTTTTTTTTTTTTTTTTTGAGTCAGTGTTTTGCTATGTAACCCAGGCTAGCGTTACCCTCTGGGCCCTTGCCTCAGCTTGTGCTTGCTGAGATAAAGATAATATTTTGAAGTAGTGACTGGTTCTTGGCAGTTACAAAGGTGGCACAAAGAAGGCCCCATGGCCTCCCCAAGGCCCCAGCAGCCATACCTCACAGTCTAGTACAGTCTCAGAAATAGGAAGCTGACCCAGTCCACCTGTTTTCAATGCACATTAATTTTGTAATTTGTATTTTGTTTGAGTAACTTTTCTGTCATTCTGGGGCCCCTTCAGGTGATCAGCCTCCTGGGTGAAATGGAGGGGTTTCCCTCAGGTTTGTGCAAGTTGGGGTGGGGGAAGCATCAGTTTGGACATGCATTTGTGGTCACAGTCTTAAGTGTATTACTTAATTGAACCTTAGCATCCTAATAGAAGAACCAGACCAACACTGACTACCCTGAATGACACTGTAGTTCCATCTCTTAAATGGTGGATAATAAAAATTCCTTCTGATAGCTTGCTGTTAAAAAAGGGAGATTGGAGGTGTGGTTAAGGGAAGATGGCTCAGCAGATACAGGAATTTGTCCCCAGGCCTGACGAATGTGAGTGCTATCCCTAGGACTCATGTGATTGAAGGAAAGGACCAACTTCCAAAAGTTGACCTCTGACTTTCCTGCCCCATGGCACATGTGCACACCCACACAAAACACACAGAACTCAATGTAAGAAACTAGAAAGCAGGGCAGTGGTGGCACACACCTGTAACCCCAGCACTTGGGAGCCAGAGGCAGGTGGATATCTGTGAGTTCGAGGCCAGCCTGGTCTCTAGAGTGAGTTCCAGACAGCCAGGGCTACATAGTGAGACCCTATCTCAAAACAACAAAATAAATAAGAGAGGGAGAGCTAAACTGTCTGTACCTTTTTCCTATTATCAGGAAGGTATAGTTGAAATTAGCAGCCACCTGAGAACTTCCCCCAGCCTGGGGGGAGGGGGATTGCCATCCCACCTAGCCTCTCCTACCTAGCCTCTCTGCCTTCCTGCCTCCAACCCCAGTTGGAGGTCTAGGGCCCAGTTGCTGCTCCCTGACTCCCAGGAACTCAAAGCAGCTCTTGGATTTTTTGGGGGGTGGGTTCCAGATAGGGTCTCTGTTTAGCCCTGACTATCCTGGAACTTGCTCTATAGACCAGGCTGGCTTCAAACTCAGAGATCTGCCTGCCTCTGCCTCTGGGATTAAAGGTGTGTGCCACCATTGCCCAGCTGCACCTTTTGAATTTTTATAAAATAATGCCAGGGCACTTTCTGTGTGTGTGGTATCTGTGACATACTTAAACATTGCCAAAATACTAGACTACTCTGAGCCTCTTGGGGCAATGTCGATTTTTACATCACTTTCTGTTGAACGTGTCTGTAATCCTGCCCTGCAGGGTATATTTGTATATATTGCAATTTGAAAACTAAACAAATTCTTCGAACAGTGTTGTTTTAATCTTTTACCTGTTTTATTTGTTATTCTTCTGCCTAACCACTTTTTGTTTTTATAACTACTGGGGAGGCCCCTGGACTCTTGCACTGTAGCTAGGTCCCCCGGCTGGCTGCTGCGCACTTGAGTTTATTGTACCCTCCCTGGGCTCTGAGTAAGTTGCTCAAATACAGCTGTCATGATTGTTTTCTTTCTATTCTTACCTAAAAGAAAAGAATCTCTGCCTGTCATTCTCCAGTTGTGCCCTCGTATCTGCCTAGCTAATAAATATTATTTTTCTCAGTGCTGTGTATTTTAAGTGATTTTTCTCTTTTTCCAGAATATTTTTCTCTGTAATAAATATATAACTCCTTCATCTCTGGTACTGAGGAATTTTCCAGCCAAATGCTTTTTTTTTTTTTTTTCCAAATAATTCTGCCTCCCTGTTCTTACCCCTCCTGTTCTCGGGGCTTGGAGCATCTGCTTTTCTTGGGTCTTCTCTCGCCTCTGGCGATGGAGAGCTTTCGCTGCACAACGAAGCATGGCAGGCAGCCTTAGGCTCCCCTCTTGCCAAAGCAGTCCATCCTGACTGCAGAGAGACCGACAGTTGCAATGGGAGAGAGAATTTGCCCTTCAGCTTCCTCACACCATCCTGGACAAATTGATCTTTTGGTCCAGAGATGGGGCCAGCTAAAGATGGGAATTAAGAGTCTTGCCAGAGTGTAGGAAGTAGAAACAGAAGGACATGAGTTCAAGGACATCTTCAGCTATATAGAGAATCTGAGGTCACCGTAGGCTACATGAGAGCCTGCCTCAAAACAAAAGATTAAAGCCTCGAAAGCTCTCCATGGTAGAGACACTCTGGTAACCAATTACTCAAATCCCTGCCCCTCCCCACAAGGCAGGCAGTTTGCCAGTGCCAAACTGCCTGCCTCTCACCTGCGGCTTTCTCTAACCCGGGGCTTCTCTTTTTTCTTTTTGTGTTATAGGTTCCTAAAGGCAGTGCACATGGCCAGAGTTCCCCTGTGAGCCTCCCCAGGAGCCACCATCGTCCAGCCCTCTTGTCCCCACAGGCCTCCAGCACCACCCAGGCTGGCTGGGCATCCTCCAGCTCATCTGCAAGCTGGGTCCCCATGCCCCACTTCCCTTTCTCGTCATAGCATGCTCCCATGACTCTGCCATTCCCTCTACTCATTGTATTGGCGGGGGCATTTCTCTTCCTCAGCCCCACACAGGGGGTGTCCGCCACACTCCAGTCCCCATCCACACAGGCCACAAAGACATCTGGACTTGTGCCCATGTGTCCCCATGTGTCCCTACTCCTGGGCTCCCAGTCCACCTGCAGATCGCCTGGCCAGGCCTTGCACATTTCACACCGTGCCTTTTTGTCAGCCGTCGCCACTGGTTTCCTGGGTGACCACCAGAATCCAGACAAGGAGGGCCAGTCATGCATTGGGTGGACTGAGCACCCACCTGTCTCCCTGTGTCTCTTGGGACATCAGCAGATATGTCCTTCTTTCCAGAGGTTGCTGCCTCAGCCCCTCCTGGTCACCCACCCTCCAACATCTCAGCACTGACACCTCCCATACTCCATCCCAGTGGGTCTATGGTGGGACTGAGGTATCCATCCCCACCCACCCCCACTCTGGTTCTAACCCGTCTACATGGCCCAGGAAGTTAACATTGAAGTCCCAACTCCAGCTTGTGGGCCAGCCCTGTTATCTTGCCTGTGAGCACTGTCCACCTGTTCATGGCACCCTGTGACGGACGGCCTCACACCCACTAGCTCATTACTGTAAGGTGGACCTGCTGAGTCCCATAAGTAGCATTTGAGGACTCTACTATGTTCCTCACCAAAGACCTTGTGCCTCTTGTGATCCCTCTGGTGGCTCTGCAGCCACCATTTCTGCATTTAATCCTGGAAGCCCTGTAGAATGGATGGAGTTTGCTTTTGAAGCTGTTTTCCTCCTCGAATGATGGATTTTTGCTTGAGAACCAAGATGGTCATTCGCACCTTAGAGCCGCACAGCTTCTCCCTCCCTGGTACAGAAGCACTCAAGACTTGGCTGCGAGCCCCTGTGAAGGGCACTCTGTTAGCGCGAGCTTGAGAAACTTGGCATCTTCCTCTGGGTAGCTGGTAGCTTGACATCATGTCAGAGTATCAAAGACATGGGAGTCTTACAAAGACCGCAGAGATGGGGACACAGAAAGGGCAGGTCCTCAGGGTCTGGCCTGAGCTTTGTCCAGAGTTTGTGGAAATCCAGACATTCTCCACAAACTGGGGCTGGCACACCACCCTGCAGAACAGCACTGCCAACTTCATAGCAGAGGGTGGGTACCAGGGTGGGAAGTACCGACAAGGGCCTGCCTTTGGGTTTCAAGAGCAAGCAAGGATTAGCTTTCTGGCTTTCTCTACTCCTCTTCCTCCCAAGCAAGGCCAAGCCCAGAGTCCTGCACACTTCCCTCTAGGGCCCCCATAAAGCTGTTCCACAAACCACAGTTTCTGTTCCCTGTAGCAGGTGTGCCCTTAGTCACATGAGGAAGGCTTAGTGAACAAAATGGAAGCCTGGTATCTAAGTGTGACTGTCAGGGCCTCAACTTCAACACAGTTAATCAGACTGGGGTCCCTGCAGCCCCACTGCAGCAGGTCACCAGGCATCTATCCCCAGAACCTTGGATTTTCACCAAGTTGGGCTGACCGCTGTTCCCTCCATGAGGAAGCTAAGTGGTTTTTGCAGATCTCAGTAATGGATGGAGAACGTGTCTCCCATCTCTAGGGTCAAGAAAGACTCTTGCCACAAAGGTAAAATGGATAAGCTGCCAATCCAAGACTGTTAAAGCCTCTGCCTGTTTCTCTTCACTTCTAACTGACTGTACTACCTACATCCAGAAAAGATGGCGGCCAAGCGTCTTCCAGCCCATTCTCTGAGATGCACATTCTGCTGTGGGAATCCTGTGGAATCTTACCGGTTGTGGGGGGAGGGTACAGGTTTTCCCAGGGAGCTCTACACTCCCTCTTCCCCAGGATCCCACTGCCTGTCATCCCTAGCTGCTAGTGTGCTGTTATAAGAATGACTCACTGTAAAAGAACCTGCCCTGCAAATGACTTAGAGACGAAAATAAAAGGAACTTGACATTTATCCGTTTTTTTTTTTTTTTTCCTATGCAGGATATGAAGCTGTAATAGCTCCTCCCTCTCGGCTGAGTGGCTCAGCCAGTGGGATCAGCCCAAATATTGCACAGGGGGCTTCTAATGCCTTCTGGTGACAGCAGAATGCTCACACAGTCAAACAAGTTGTGTTCCTGTCAATAATTTTTCAGAAACTGCAGCCTGATGGGTTTTTTTGATTTTGTGTCCTATATGTATAACATTCAGAATGTCTCCAATAATGGTCCCAAGCTCTCTTTTAACATGACATGGAGCACCTTTTAAAACGCGCGCTTGTGTGTCTCTGTGTGTGTGTGTGTGTGTGTGTGTATGTGTGTGTATGTGTGTTCATGTATTCATGCCAGTGAGCTGCACTAATTCTTAGCCTTGAGGGCATGGCACTGCTGGGAAGTCAGGTCTTGGACTAGCCTGTGTCTCTGGAGGTGGAATTAAAACCAAACAAAGTGCTTTCATTAGAAGGCTACTCTCAACCTTGTAATTAAATGTTAGTCCTTTCAATGTTAAATAAAATATAACTTCTGGCGTACAGTCACCTGTTCTCTGGTTTCATGAAGAGATGACTCTGGGGCTGAGGAGATGGCTGAGTGGGTAAAATGCCTGCTAAGCAGGCATGAGGACCTGAGTTCAATTCCCAGCACCCACATAAATAGCTGGGCCCAGCAGTCAGAGCAGCAACTCAGCATGGGGCGGGGCAGGTGAGTCCCAGCCAACAACTGGACAGTTAATCTATGAGACCTTTCATCAAAAATTACAGAGGCGCATGCCATTAACCCTGGTCTTAAATATTGAGTTCCAGACCAGCCAAGGTTACACAGGGACCTGCCTGCCTCTATCAAATTAAGATAGAGAGTGATAAAGGCTAACACCCAATGCTGTTGATCTGGTCTCCTATACATATAAGCTGTGAGCACCCCCACAAGCTTGAACACACACACACACACACACACACACACACACACACACACACCAGGAAGCAGGACTGTAGTCACAGAAGCTCCCAGGGCTGATAGCTGACCTCTGTTCTTCTCTGTCATATAAACTTGAGGAATCATGTCTACTCAGGGACAGGCTAGGGACCTACTTAACTATGTCACTCACAGTCCTAAGAAAGGCTGTCACATCACAGTGACACATTCTATCTAATGTGTGTGTGTTGGGGGTGCATTGATTGGGATTGACTCCTTAGCAAGTGAGGATTTTCTTTTTGTTTTTCAAGACAGGGTTTCTCTGTGTAGCCCTGGCTGTCCTGGAACTCATTCTATAGACCAGGCTGGCCTCGAAGTCACAAAGATCGGCCTGCCTCTGCCTCCCGAGTGCTGGGATTAAAGGTGTGTGCCACCACTGCCTGGCTGAGGACTTTCTTGCTCCCCTTCCTCTAGCCGGTTGACCTCTGACCTCAGGGACGCCGTGTGTGGGAGTGTGAGCAGTGTGAGGACATGTCCGTGGCCCACTAATGATCTACTGCTCTCCAAGTAGCTAGGCTTGAACTGCTACAGGTCAAGTCAACAGCCCTAAATGGCTCTAAAGGACTACCTGCAGGCCCAGTGTGGTGGCACACACCCTCAATCTCAACTATGGGAAGGCAGAAAGACCAAGAGGATCCCCATGAGTTCTGGGCCAGCCTGGTCTACATAGTGAGTTTGAGGCCAGCCAGAACTATATAGTGAGACTCTACTTCAAAAGGGACGGGTGCCACATGCCTGGTACTCACTGGCTTTATCGTTGGAGGCCATGCTTCCACAGCTGGCTTGGAACACTTCACCCTGTCTTCTCAGGGAAGGTGTAAACACACCTTCATTCCCTAAGGGTATCTACTTTTCAGAGAAACAGTTGTCCACATTGAGAGGTATTAGCAGCTATACCAAGTATGGGCAGAGTGGTCCTGCTAACACCATATCAGCACACTCCCCCAGGGGTCATCAGTGAGAGGGAGACACAGAAGTCTCACCCACAGTGGATGGAAGTGGCTTCCAAGAAAGCTGCTACCTTTCTGGGAACTAGTACTAGGAGGCTAACATTGGGACCAAACTTCTAAACAAGAAGTGGTAGCTGGATTTGGGGGTACACACCTGAAATCCTAGCACTCAGGAAGTGGACACAGGAGAACCAGCTCAAGGCTGGTCACTCTCCATACAGACAGTGTGTTGGGGGGATCCAGGTGACGGGTGCTAGCAAAAGGTTGTTTTGGAACGCTATTTCCAGAATGTTCTTTGAGTACTTGGTTGTTCCCTCAGGAAGGAGTTTGTGGACCAGAGCCTGGCATCTCCGTGGCTCCTCAGAACCCTGGTACTGGGGTTGCAGAGAAGTTCCTAATTCACAGATTCAGGACAGCCACACACCCTTGGGTTGGGTGTCTCCAGTATTCTGGAAATACTAGCTGGCCCAGACACCCCAGCATCCAGCTTGCCCTGGCCGCACCCAGGCCTCAGGCGCCTTGTTAGGGAAGTGGCGACCCCTAGTGGAAGAAGGCAGAACGGGACTTAATCTGAAACTATGGTTGAAGCATAAGAGCCCGAGGGTGGGGATGGGGAGCATCCCTCACTACCTCCAATATCAGAGCCTCATGCTTGCTTACAGTAAAATTCTAGGATTGTGAGAGCCTCAGGGCAGGGCAGCCCCCCAAGCCACACTGTTAACTGCTGCTGCTGGCAGTCGGCTGGCTAGGCAGATGAAGGCAGCAGGGTGGAAGCCCTTGCTGCTGTGCCAGGTGACCTGGACCTGGGTTCTCTCCCTGGGTTCCCACATGGTAGAGGATGAGAACTGACTCTGGAAGGTTATCTCCTGACCTTCACATGTACACAGTGGCATCCTGACCCCACCACCCTCAAAATAAGTGAATTAAAAAACAACGTGCAAGGCCAGGCGTTGGTGGCACACACCTTTAATCCCAGCATTCGGGAGGCAGAGGCAGGCGGATCTCTGTGAGTTCGAGACCAGCCTGGTCTACAAGAGCTAGTTCCAGGACAGCCTCCAAAAGCCACAGAGATACACACATGGGATGGTCAAGTGCCAAGTCAATAAATATTTTGTGAAATAAAAAAAAAAAAAGCCACAGAGAAACCCTGTCTCAAAAAAAACCAAAAAAAAAAAAAACCAACGTGCGGGGTGGAGAGATGGCTCATCGGTTAAGAGCACTGACTGTTCTTCCAGAGGTCCTGAGTTCAATTCCAGCAACCACATGGTGGCTCACAGCCACCTTGAATGAAATCTGGTGCCCTCTGCTGGCATGCAGGCAGAAGACATAATAAATAAAATCTTTATTAAAAAAAAAAAGATTAAAAAAAAAACTTGCTGGTATCAAAGGTGAGCCCATGGATCCTGGGAAAGCAGGAGGTGGCTGGACAGTGAATATGGCAGCTGGGCATGGTGGAACATAGCTGTAACCTCAGCACTCAGGAGTTCCAGGCCAGCCTGAGCTACATAGCCGAGCCCTGTTTCAGCTAACACTTAAGGCAGGCTAAGCTGGAGGGGGTCGACTCTTCTGGCTCTGCCATCACTCAGGATGAGACCTCCCCTCCCTAGTCCCTGTAGTTCTTTCCTCTAGTGTTCAAATATGGGCTGGTAGCCAACCAGCACCCTGCAGCCCCCTCGTGTCTTGAGTTGCATCAAGCACCCATTAGGCCCTGACTGAAACACTTCTGGCTCTGTCCAGTAGGTTTTTAGTGACATCAACTGGGGACATCTCAGGGCTACAAGAAGATAATATAAACAAAGGCTTACCTGTGCCTTTGTCCTGAGAACTGGGAGGGCAGGAGGAGATTTCCAGCCCTGCAGTGCCTTGCTGGACACAATGCCCCAAAAAAGGGACGGTACTGGAGAGTCTGTGAAGATGTAATGGTGCTGTGAGCCCTGCGGGAACCTCCACCCCTCATCCGCTCTCCCCTGTGAGGGCCACAGTGGTCCTGGAACACTTATTCAAGGTTGACTGGTCTTTTTCAGGCTCCCTGCAGATATCGGTGCATCTGTGCCCATTGCCTGCTCCATCAAGCAAGGTTGTGGAGACAGGAAGCCTGATGCTAAAATTCTGATTTCTGGTTCAAAATTAGGCAGTGCAAGACTCAGGGTAGTTTGTGTTTGCCCTGATTTAAAACAGAACAGGGGTCGAAAGTACATCCTTGTTGATACAACCCATGCAACTTTGTGGGCAGAACCACTGAGGACCTGCACGTGCCCCCAGGTGCCAGCCACCTACTCTGCAGGGATGGCTACCCATTCCCACAGAGGCACTGTCCTGCCTGGGCTCTTCCTCAAAGAATCAGCCATTAGTTGGCCCCACCTCACCAGCCCCTGGCGACTTCCTGTGTAGCTCAGCTAGGGTACATTGCCTGCCAGGTCTAGGTTCACTGGAGCCTCTTCAGAGCTAGGTGTTTATTTCAATGGAAACTACCAAAGTGTTTTGAGGTAAATTGGGTCTATTTCTAGCTTATCTTCCTGCAGTATAAGAAATGAATGTTGCCAAGCCCCTGAAATAACTCCAGACAGAACTCCTCCACCATAGGAAGCCGCCCACGTGTGCACTGTGTGTTCAAATGTCTGAAACATTTCTAGAAACACCACACACACAGTAACTCATAAACAGAGGCTTGATGAGACAAGGTACAGGGGCTTATGTAGTCCAGGCTGGCCTGCAACTCAGGATGTGGCCAAGGGTGATCCTCCTGCCTCTACCTGTTATAGGCAGCTTCTACTACGAAAGGTTCCACCATGCCTGGATTAAGTGGTAGGAATGCAATCCAGGCTGTCATGCATATTAGATAAAACACTCTTTCAACTGTGAGGTACATTCCCAGCCCTACAAGTGTTTTTTGTTTGGTGGAATTTTGTTTTGAGACACGAGTCCTGTAACACATGTTAACCTCCAATTTATTACATAGCTGAGCATGGCTTTGAACTCCTGATCCTCCTGCCTCTGACTTCCAAACTCTGGACTAGAGTTGTCCATCACTACTCCTGGTCCTGAGCCTTCAGGTAAGATGGGGTGTCAGTGGCCAGTCTGCTCTCCTGTGTGGGACTGATTAAATCTGGGCCCCATAACATGCTTAACCACTGAGATACACCCCAAGTCCCTAGCTCTATGGTTTTAAAGAAATACATACTCTCAGACTCTCCCCCAGAAAGCAAAAATAAATGGGACCAGAGTTGTAGGGATGATGCCCAGTGCCACACCTATGGTCCTGAGGGTAAGGTTCAATGGCTCTGTAGCTACTTTGCAGGCTACTGCTGAGGTAAGCAGGGATGATAACACATGGAATATGCTGGCCACTAAACACATCCCCGCTGGGGCCCCCTGTGGTTTGGCGGGTTCCAGGAAAGGAAAGACACAGTTGGTACTTCAATTGTTCCAGCCTCCTCCCCAAAGCTTCCACAGGGCCTCTGGCTTTTGTTAATCACCACTGGAGACAGACGCCACAGTACAAGCTAGGGGCAGGGGAGGAATGCATATTTATTGTGACATTCTGAACACAAACCAGACTGCATCACAGTAGTGCAATGAGCCAAGGGCTCTACAGCAGAGACTTCAAAAGATGGCAACCAACAGGGCAAGTCCCAGCAGCAGCTGTCTATGGGTCCATGTGCCACCCCAATGGGAAGAAGTAGGTCTAGGGGATGCCAAATGCCCAGGCCTGGCACCCACTTCTGCAGAGACTGGAGGCCACTGTCCTCTGGAGGTCACTTGGTACCAGGATCCCTTACCACCCCAGACTTGGCTTTGAAGATCTTACCCTAGATGTCCTGTCCAGATTTCTCAAGGACCTCAGAAACAGGACAGCCTCTCTAGGCTCAATGGGTCCCAGTACCTCTGCAGTGGCCTTGGAGGACCCTCTGGACAAAGTGCCTGTGTGAGTGGCCACAGATCACATCTTCCCCAGAGGTGGCCCTAGACACCAAGGCTGGGGGAGGTGCTGGAAGGGAGAATCAGGGTTACTCTAGGCCACACAGGAAGTTGTGCAAGCAACTAACAGAGCACTAGTGTATGAGGTATCTGTTTATCCCACCCACTCAGGGGCTCAGGAGCCACTCCAACAAGACAAGGTGGTAGGTCCTCTACAAGCAAAACTTACTCTTTCTCCATTCCAACCAAAGAATCCTGAATCTACAGTCAACAGCAAACAGGGCAGCCTGGACTTCCCAGGAGACTCTGGTAACCAAATGACACGAAGGGCCGCTGGCCGGCATGCAGAGCCCCTCACATCCATTGTGACCCAGGGCATGGAAATCTACCTTTGTGAGTCCCTAAGGTGTTGGGCCAAGTACACAACAGAAAATACTCAAAAGGTGGCAGCCACTCCTAGCCCCCCATCCCAGGGACCAGCATTGGCTGAGGAGCAGCATGGGGCTCCTGGAGAAAAGCTGCACCCGAGCTAGCAAGAGGGCAAGTTTGGGGACACGGTGATGACAGTCAGAGGCCTCAGAAGTCTGAGAGAATATATTTCCCAGCACAGCATCTCTCATGGCCGACGGACCAGCCGCACTTAGCCTCTGCACCAGGCACACAGCAGCTCAGCTGCAGGGCACAGACACACCCTCTGGGGGATGGCAAATACCAGCCTTCAGGGACAGTGGGCACTCAGCAGGACACAGCCTTCAGAGGGATGCAGGGTTGTCTGGAGAGGGAGTAGGGCCAGCCACAGCCACTGGCCCAAATCACACAGCCCGGGTCTCAGCCTCAATTTTTTGCTCTCCATGCAAGCTCTCTGGGTCTGGGGCCTGGGCCACACTCTGCCGGATGGCAATCTCAGGGCCACCCCCATATAGGCTGTTCAGATAGGTCCAGGTCTCTTCAGAAATCTGCCCATAGTCAGCCCCTGTGGAACAGGAGAAGCACGCTTAGTGGGGACCCCTGGGGATGAGGACAGGGATGATGCCCCAGAAGAGAGGGAGGGAGAAGTAACCACAGGTGTGCCCCCCCTACCCCCCGCCCAGAAAGCTGCTGCATGTAGAAATGCCTTTCTTCTAAGAGCCCCAAAGGACATGTCTCAGGCTGTTACTGCTTGTTTCCCAGGGTTAGATGACATAAGAGTCAACCAGGCTTACCAGGAGGTAGAAGAGGCAGGGTGTGGTGAGGGCCTGGACAACCTACACACAGGCCAAGCACCTGGAACCCTCTACATGGCCTCTAGGCCTGGACTTGGATAACAGGACTTTGAGACAGGTGGCAAAACTTCCTGGAAGGACAGGCCTGAAGGTACAAAGTGGGCGCTGGGGGACTCACCCTGCTTTAGCTGGATCTGGCCACTGCCTTTGACCTGAGCGATCCTGCTGTTGTCAATGGGCCCAGGAGGCTCTGCAATAGAAAGGGCTGGGTTCAGGGTTCCAGACGGCGCTATCCTTCATCAAGGCTAATTACCCAGAGCCCACAGAGGCCAACCTGGCCTCAGGTCAGAGCCAAGGCTAACAGAGGACACTTGGCAGACCAATGCCTTCCTCTTGATTTCAAGCCAGCCTCTCAGTACTCTGGACCCAGAAGAGGATATAACTAGGGGGCATGGGATTGTTTTAGACCAGTGTTTTAGTGATGGGTGTCAGTGGCAGCTGCCACTAACTAGTGCCCTTTCCTAGTCCACTACCATCTCATTTAACCCTCAGCAACTATGGGAAATGAGAACTGTTTACACGGGGCAGAGGTTTGGGCAGCTGGAGAGACCTGCCCAGCTCTTTGGAGGAAGGAGCTGGAGGAAGCCAAGGCCAGAAGCCAGGCCATGGACAGACCCCCAGGGCTCTGTTCCCAACCACAGATACCTGACTACTTTAGCCAGCAAAGGATGGGTCTGGGGAAAGTGATCCAACACCCTCTCCAGTACTGACTGTTCATGCTCTGAAAAGCAGGCAAATGCCTAGCATGTGACACTCATGGACTCTGCCAATCTGCCAGGCACCCAAGACCCTGTCCTGAGAGCCTGAGTATGGCTGTGAAGATGGCCCAGCTCCAGGTCTGCCATTCTTTGCTGGTGACTTTGAGGAATCCTGATAGCTCACTTATTACAGGGCTGTCTTCATTTCTGCAAACCCAAGGGGTCAAACAAGTACCCCAGCCTCCCTAAAGGTCTACAAAGGAAGGACATGGGCTTGCAGGAGGAAGGGGCAGCTGCCCGGGGGTCAGCAAGAGTGGACAGAGGATGCAGGGTAGGAACAACGCTCTGCCATAGTGGCAGCGAGAGCAGCAGTGCCAGCCAGGCCTGGAGGAATACATGTTCTATGCATCTTGGCAACAGAGCACCAAGGGCCTACCAGGCAGGCCCTACCCCAGAGTGCCCGCACCACTCACCGCTGTCCTTCCCCTTGACGAAAGCCTCCCACTCTCGGAACCAGTGCATGCTGATGCAGTAGATGACTCCGGGGGACTCCTCAGCTTGGAACGCCTTGTTCAGCTGGAGGGAGGCGGGCGGTCAATCTGTCCCCTGTTCCTCATGACTTCCCAAAGTCCCACCCCAGCCCCTGAGCCTCTCAAACACTGGATGCCCCAGGCAGAAAATCAACGACTCCTTGACATGCTCAAGAACACTTACTGCTCTTGCAAAGGACCCAGGTTCAACTCCCAGCACCCACATGGCAGCTCTCAACTGCCCATAATTCCAATTCCAACACTCTTCTCTAACCTCTGAGGGCACCAGGCAGCACATGGTGCACATACATATATATGCAGGGAAAACATTCAAACACATAAACTAAATCTTAAAAAGAAAGGCCAACTCCCACACTGACCAAGCAGGTCACAGCAGATAATGGCTTTTGCACTTTCTCAAGGACTAATACACAAAAGGTGCTATTTGCTCCACTTACTAGACATAACATCAGCTCACATGCGTCACTGTTCTAACAGCTCTAATGCTAGTGCCGGAGATGATGCCCAGGGCATCACGCATGCTAAGCCACACCTACAGGCCCACACTGCACTTCTTTGTGGCCACAAGGCAGAGGCCTTAAATACTTCTACCCATTATTTTAAATGCTTGAGGTCTCATCCTGTGTCCTACTGTAAGCAGCATGAGGAGGGGGCGGCCCCACCCACAGCAGACCCTGTTCGGCAGCCCCTTGCCAGGTGGGCACCACAGTCCTCACACTTTCTGTGAGTCTCAGGCACCTTCCACATGAAGGTGCAGAGCCCAGCAGTCCTCAGCGAGGAGTGCTTCATTCCCCAGGGACAGTAGTGTTCCTGTGGGGCACAGGATGGCAACCACAGTAAAGAGACCCTCAGCCGGGTGCAAGTAGAGCATGCTGGCATTTCACCCAAGCCCACACCTCTGTTGGCAGAGGCTCTTCTCTTCATTCCCTACCCTCTACGACTCGGCAGAGCACCTCCTCCTCAGCCTGACTGCACATGGCTTTGGTCCCCAAATGTACCTTGATGAAAGTGTCAATCTCCACCCTCCTGCGCTTGGCCAGCGCCTCAATCTCCACCTGGCAGATGGAGCACACATACAGATGGTTCACAGCAGGGCCGCCCCCAAATCTGCTCAGGAAGAGAGAGAGAGCCAGCATCAAGCAGGGGAGGTGCCCCCACTGCCCCCTCAGCCATTTCTAGGGCACTCTGAGCATTAAAAGGCTGGCCTGTGCCTGCTTTTCTGCAAAAGGTGCCTAGAGCTCTGCTTCCTCTCAGGCCACCAGGAGCTGTGTGGCCTGAGTGCAGTGAGGCTGCAGCAGGAGACAGTGTCCCTGGCCTTGAAGCCTTCCTTCCAGGATCAAAAACTGTTTCCCAACACCCACTGGAAGTGGGCAGGAGGGCCCCTCCTTCCTGGGGCAGACCCCACATAGTCAGCTCTACAGGGGCCTGGGTTTGTGCTGTGCTCCCCAGGGAACAGGAGCAGTAGGATCTGTCCTACGCCACCGGCTCCCAGCTCTTACCTGCCATACAGGTGCTCCCAGACGCTCTGCGGCAGGATGACCACCAGGTCATCGATGTAGTGGTATTTGTTGGGTGGGATACCTGTGAAGGAGGCACAGGAAGGGAGACCTGGGGCTTGGGCCCAGCCACCCCCACCACAACACCTCTCCAGGGGACAGACTGTTCACCTCCATGTGAGCACAGGAAGGTGTGGTTGGTGATGGGCCCTGGTTCTGCAAAGGTGTTGAACTTGTTTAGCCATTCTCGGGACACGTAGAACCGGAGCAGGCTGGGCTCTCGCATGGCAGCCAGGGACACCACCTGCTGCCGCTCACGCATGGCCTCCTCACTGCTCTTCCTGGGATGGAGGGGAGGGGATGCAGTATGAGCCAATAGACCTGGGCCCAGGTAGTCATGGACACCAAGCCATCCCATGGCCTGGTGTATGCAGAGCCACCCCTTAGCTGGGGTGTGGCCTGACCCTCTCGAAGGGAAGCTAGCCTACAAAAACTGCAGATACAGACCCACTAAGTGGTTCTCCAGCACACCCACCTGTAGAAGAGCACGTAGGCTTCCACATTCTGCACCACTGTCTCATGGACCTCAGTGACATACTGGTCATCGAATTCATACCACTGCCCATTGATCACATTCTGGCAATAGGCAATATAGTGCCCACCTGGTAGACAAGCAACAGGTTATAGAGATCACAGGGGACAGGCAGTGTAGGAGAGGCCTGGATGGAGTGTGGGACATACTCACTGCCTGCTGTGCCATGGTGACAAATGACAGAAAGAAGGTCATAGGTGGTGACCTGAGATGTGCACTCCTTGGCCAGAAATGGGCGTAGGTCAAGTCCCTCGAGGGGAAAGGAGACATGGCTGCTGACTTTGAAGGAGTACATTACCTCATGCCGGAAGCGTTTAAGGTGGACACACAGAATCTGAGGGGAGAGGGCAGGTGCCAGTCACCCTGGCCATCTAGGGAGGGGGTGACAGGGGAGCTCACAGATAGGTCTCTCACACAGGCCTAGGCCTGTTGGATTTGCTTAGAATCAATCACACATGTCAGAGACCTCCATGTGGAGTCAATAACCCCACTTTCCCTCACGAGGACTGGTGGCCTATGGTGTGGCTACCAAATGGGCTGATAGCAAGCTAGGCCGGTCCCTTAGGAAGCTGACTCTGCCCCAGCTTGCCATGTTTACTTTCCAAGAATTCTGATTCTGGTTTGGGGACTCTGAGGAGCCTCCCCAGGACACCATCCAGCCCACAGCCTGAGCCTTGCCTCTACTCCAGCTACAGAAGACTGAGCCAACCATAGCGATACTACTCACCTGGGGACCTCACAAGCCCCCAAGAGAAGAGTAAACTGAAGTTCAGAGGACACTTGCTACATGGGACCCTCTGTCAGCACTCCCTGGGGGTTTCATGGTTCTTCTGTGCTTGTGTAGGGATAGATCAGTCTTCACATGGCCTCACAGGCCACTTACACACTATCTACCCCAGACCAACAAGGCCAAGATGGCCCACTCACCTCAGGCAGACATAGGACTTTACAGTACTTCACCCCATTCCGAAGCCTACAGAGGAGGGCATAAGAGCCATGGTCAGTGTCCTGGGGGGAAGGGGGTCAGGAGAGGGACCAGGGTACAGTCCCCTCCAGACCCTTGTCATCTTGGAGGTTAGCACAGAGCTATCTGAGGGAACCCCTGGGGAAAAGTACAAGTGGGAGGACTCTGGGAACAGGGAGCTGGGGGCAGGCCCCAGGGACAACTTACTTCTTGCACCGCTCACAGCTGTACATGTTGTCACCTAGTGCGGAGGAACAAAGGCCAGAGGTCAGCAGGGACAGGAAATGGGGACCGAAAAGGCAAATACGAAGTTAAGTTTAAGGGAACAAACTGGCAGGAAGTGTCAGGATTCCAGAGGTAGAACCAGAAAGGAAAAAAAAAAAAAAAGGTTTACTGACCCCTAGAAGCACAGAAACCCTCTTATGGGTGGTACTGAAAACAAGTAAAAAATGGAGGAGACAACACTGGAGGCAGACAGGTGTGGACCCAAGCCTTCACCGTGCAGAGTTCCCCATATCACATTGCTAACAAAAGGAATCTGATGGCTCAAGCAGAGCTTGATGGCCGAGTTCATCCCTGATACTTACATGGTGAAAGCAGAGCGCCAACTCCCTCAAGTTGTCCTCTGACTTCCACATGTGCAATAAAAAAATGTATTTTGGGGGGGAGGGGGTTTCGAGACAGGGTTTCTCTGTGGTTTTGGAGACTGTCCTGGAACTAGCTCTTGTAGACCAGGCTGGTCTTGAACTCACAGAGATCCACCTGCCTCTGCCTCCCGAGTGTTGGGATTAAAGGTGTGCACCACCACTGCCTAGCCCGTGCAAATATTTTTAATGTGCTCAGTATCATTGATCATTAAAAGATACAGTTCAAAACCACAGTGGCACCACCGCATGCCCAGTAAGCTTGCAACCATTCAGAAAAAAAACCTGCAATGAGCTGGCAAGCACATTGCAGGAAACCTGAATGGCGTGGAACTCTTCCAGGGTTGGGGTGTAAACTGTCATTCCCACAGACGTAGCAAGACTACTCCTGAGACTATTACTACTACACAGACATCTGTTAAAGGATCACCTCAGTGTTCACGGATGCCCACGGATGCTGTGGTATTCACAGCCCAAGTCCACAGATGGAGTCACAGAGGCTGTGGTCCATAGACAGATAAAAATGAGAAAATTCTGAGCCAGGTTGCTGTGAGGGTGAACAGGTTCGACTGCTGGGAAAGTAGAATGGCCAGGTGTGGCTCAGTGGTCAAGCACAAGCCCAGCAAACTCAAGGCTTAGAATTCAATCCCCAGTACAACAAAAAAGGACATTGTGGGGTGGCATACAACAAAGTAGAATGGTGGCTATCAGGAACTGGAGAAGGGGGAACAGGAGCCATCTAATGGATACAGTTTTAGTTTTGCAAGATGAAAATATTCTGGAAATGGAAGTGATGGTAGTTGCATAGTGATGTTAATATACACAACACTACTGAACTGTGTATCTGAAGTCAAAACCGAATACAAACAGTTATGGTAGCAAAATTGATGTTATTTGTATTTTACAATTGGAAAAGAAAGCAAAAATAATTTTTTTTTAAATCATGAAGTCAGCCAGGTGGTGGTGGCTTATGCCTTTGATCCCAGCACTCAGGAGGCAGAGGAAGGCAGATTTCTGTGAGTTAAAGGCCAGCCTGGTCTACAAAGTGAGTTCTAGAACAGGGCTATTATATTACACAGAGAAACCCTGTCTCGGAAAAAAAGCTAAAGTGGAATATCCCTTCCACTCACCAAGCTGGTAGAAAATAATAACATGTCAACAACCAAGAACCACAGGCAACAGTTTGGGAGGACAGGTGTCCAAGCCTGCCCTAGCAGGTAGCAGATGAACATCTGTCTCATTTGTTTGTTTCCAACAGTCTCATGTAGCTCAGGCTTGTCTTGAACTCACTATGTAGCTCAGGATGATCCTAAACCCTATCTCTTGCCTCCACCCCTGGAGTGCTGGGATCACAGGTGTGCACCTCTCGTAGGCTGGCAGTGGAATCCAACAGGGTCAGTTTGTGAAGTACAGTGGGCATGGGCCCATTAGTCTAGGCTGCAGGCTAGCTGAGGCACAGCCATGATGGATCCCTGAAGATCCTGTTCTGGCAGCCAGGTCACTCACCCTTTAGCTCATCAGCAGCAAAGAAAGCAGCCAGGCAGTCTTCCAGTGTGACAACAGGCCCCCAAAACCAGCTGGGGGTACAGGATACCACGAACCTAGATAGACAAGAAAGAAGTGATAGGTGCTGTAGGGGCTGGGTATGGGGGTATGGCTAAGGTTCTGTTTGGGCCTGACTGGAAGCTTGATACAGCTGGAAACTAGAGGCCTGGGGTTGGACATTTTATGTTCATAGCTATGCAGGGGTCCCCTAGACTCCTCAGGGACTAAGGAAGTTGCCTGTGACTCTTCAGGTCACACCTGGACCCAGATGCTGCCTCACTTCTACCTGCTGCTTGGCCACTCTCTGTGTTGTCACTTATCCTCCACCATCAAGGAACATGTAGTCAAGGCTACCCCAAAATGACCAAGACCCTGACCCAATTAACTCATGCATCTTTGGCCTCCAGCTCTCCTGATCCATGGACTCTCCCTGGCCCCATGAATGCTTGTTCCTGCATTGCTGATAGACCCGGGAAGGTCAGGCCAGGCTGGAAGCTCCAAGAAGCAGGAGGATGGGCATACCGTCGGATGTATTCCACGATGAAGGCCAGCCAGCCCTGGGAGGAGTAACTGTCCCCACAGGCACCTGGCTTGGCTGGTACATTCTGGTAGATGGCAGAGTGGAGTTTGGCTAGGTCTTCCTTGCCAGGGATAGGCAATGACAGGTCCTGGAATGTTTCCACTGTGGTAGACACCTATGGGGTAAAGACCAGCCTGGTGCACACCTCTGCTAGGTGCACACCTAGCAGGTGAAGCAGACAGCCTGTTCCTGGGGTAGGAATGCTAAGGAGAGTCCACCCTGCCCCAGGTGGTAAACAATGCCAGTCTCCCCTGGACACCCACCCGGTCACAGGTGAGACACTGCACCAGGCTAAGGACAGAGCCATTGAAGACGTCTGAGATGACACTGCGGTAGCTCTGCTCCTTCCGCCTCCGGCCACCAGTACTCGGCGCCTGGGCTGGAAACAAAGCACAGGACTAGGCCAGCCTCCCCTGCATGGCAGGCACAGGCACAGATAAGAGGCTTCCTCAGCCACACTGCGTAGCCTCACTGTGGATCACATGACTGGTTCTATACGTTACCCCTTGGCACCATAGCAGCACTGTTTATAAAATGGGGCTCCCTCTCACATCCCAAGACTGCTACAAGTTTAAAGACTCAAGTGAGCACGTAGCCTGGACCAAGGTTGTAAATGCCCCACACTGGCCACATGACATCCCCAGCTGAGCTCATCACTGCCCCCGAACCTTTCTTGAGCACGTACGATGGCCCCATCCTCATAGGACTTGCACGAGGAGGGCTGCTGGACAGCTTGGAATGGCCCTCATGGTGGTGGACAGGGCTGCAGGGGCGAGAGGAGCTGCGTATGTGGGCTTCGTTGTCTGGCTCTGGGGACAGCAAGGAGGAAGTACTGGGCCAGGGTGGCCAAGCCAGTGCCCTCCATGCCAGCTCTAGGGCCAGAGCAAGAGAACCTTCCAGCATCTCCTCCCAAGAATGATGCCTGACTCCCCATACCTTCCTCTATGTCCATCCCCAACCCCATCAAACACACTGGGACAGAGCTATCCCTTGTGTTTCCAAGTGAGGCTCAAGACTAGGCAGGGCTGTGGCTCTGAAAGCCCAGGGAATCTGGCACTGAGGCTGTTCCCAGCCTGTGAGGAGGGTTCAGGGGCAGAGTCTCCCCCACCCCACAGTTGCTGCATGCTAGTGCTAGGCAGGCAACAGATACAGGACTCACAGGCTATGACTTCCCAGTGGCCCAACCAGTGACTGATACCTGGGGCTGACTGATACCTGGGGTCCGGCAGGGGCTGGTGGACCTCGGTGATGGTGGCTGAGCCTCGCTGGGTTGGTTGTCAAGGGACGCCATGGCTGTGTCCACATCAGCATCCTCATCCACTTGCTCTGAGTTGGTACGCTGCTGGCCCCAGGAGAACTTGCGGTCCTTCATTCGCTCCTTCTCAGATATGGCTCGGCCCGCCTCATCTGGGATCAGCAGCTCCATCTCTGCCTTTGAGCTGCCTCCACCACGCCCCTGCCCATCACCCTCCCCCCTGTCACTACTTGAGTCACAGGACAGAAACTCGTCCTCTGATGGGCTCCGGTCGCCATCACGCCTCTCATCTGTGTCACTGGAGTCTGAGTCCCGAGCATCAGTGAGTGTTGTCACAGCGGCTACCATGGGCTCCTTGAGCTCCTCATGAAGCTGGTCCATCAGGCAGCGTAGGAACTCCTGTGTGTCCTGCAACCAGGGCCATGTCACCAGGGCTTTCCAGGGACAGAAGAGCCACCATGGGCACTGCTGTTTCTGTCAACAAGGCTGCCAGCTGCCTCCAGCAGGGCCTGGCAGGCACCCATGCAGACAAGTGGCTTATTCTGGCCCCATCCCCCACCCCCGCCGCCGTGGCAGTCTCCTCCATAGTTCTGTGCTGCCCCCCTCCCAACCAAGGCTCAAAGAGAATACAAGACTCTTTCCAGGTCACACAACATACAAAGAGCCAGGGGACCTGGGTGTGAACCACAGAACCAACTTGGACTCTGCTTCTGCACAGTGTGGGAAGAGAGATGAGCAGCCACATCCAGCCACTGAAGTCTCCTTGCTCCCTGAGCAGAGGTCAGCAGGGTGTCAGGGACCGGGGAAGTGTGAAAGTATAGAACACTGCGAGTCAGACCTGTCAAGAATACTGCACTGAATAGTGCAGCCCAACAAACCAGGCAGCCAAGCTGATCCCTTCTCACCGCTGCATCTTCCTGCTTCCCCACATGATGCTACCATGTGTGGGACACAGGGGAAGGAGGAGAGGTCCTGGAAGCAGAGTTCCTCCACTTTCCTGGCTCACATGGGCAGGACACAAATCAAGTCACTTCCCCCAGAAGGAAGGATGGTATAATTTTTAGGACCCAGTACCTAATCCAGCCCTTCAGGAAGCTGGGAGGTGGCCTGCTGGCAGAGCCACCCTACTGAGGCAGTGATGGCAGGTGACCTCAAGAGCTGAGGGCATTGGAAGACATGGGCTCCAAGTCCAGCAGCGGTCTGACAACCCCTGAGCTACTCCTGAGCCAATGAGGGGAAGTAGGCTCATAGGTATCCAGAGACAACTGAGATTTTGCCTTGATGAAGTCCCCAGGAGAGGTCAGTGGGACCCACAACTGGCCTCTGTCCATCAGGAGGGCAGGAAGATGAATGAGAACAAGTCTTCAGCTACCACCCACTGCTCCTTCCTTTTACAAGATCAGGGGATGGCTCACTCAGTACAGAACTTGACATGCCAAGCATTAAGATCTGAGTTCAAGAACCAGAATCTGCATTAAAAACAAACAGACATGGTGGCTTGCACTTGGAGTTCTAGCACTGGGAAGACACAGACAGACAGATCCCTGGGGCTCACTGGTCAGCCAGTGAACTCCACACCAGTAAGAGACACTGTGTCAAAGGAGCTGGTGGGTGCTGTTAACAAGGATGGTTCCCAAAGTGCTGAGTGTGAGCACATGTATGTATAGACCCAGACAGACCCAGACACACACAGACACACACAGACACACACAGACACACACAATCTTTTTTTTTTTTTTTTTGGGGGGGGTTTTCGAGACAGGGTTTCCCTGTGGCTTTTTGAGGCTGTCCTGGAACTAGCTCTTGTAGACCAGGCTGGTCTCGAACTCACAGAGATCCGCCTGTCTCTGCCTCCCGAGTGCTGGGATTAAAGGCGTGCACCACCAACGCCCGGCCCCCACACAATCTTTTTAAAAAGTATAAAATTTCTGGCCAGGCAGTGGTGGTGCAAACCTTTAATCCCAGCACTTGGGAGGCAGAGGCAGGTGGATCTATGTGAGTTCCAGGCCAGCCTAGTCTATAGGATACAGTGAAACCCTGTCAGGGAAAACAAAACAAAAAAGTAAAAGTTCTGTGTGCCCCTTGCCAAGCTCTCAACCCACACAAAAGCAAAAAATCTCCTATGTCCACAAAGAGAGGCCACCAGCTGTGCCTGACTTTAGACTTAGAAATGTCTGTGGAAGTATAAGAACCAGGGAAAACAGCTTCTGCTGGGGCCCAGATGGATGTCACACAGCAGCCAAGCAGTACCACCAGATGGTGTCCACCCTGGCTATGGGCAGCACAGCTCTTTCTAGAAATAAAGGCCACTTTGTGGTAAGAGACAAGCTCAACTTGTCCCTTACCCCACTCCTGTCACTGTGTGCTGTGTGACCTGGATGTATAACTTCTCTGAGCCTTGCTCACTTGTGACGTGGGGAGCAACATGCTTTGTGGTAGACAATGAGACACAGGCCACTGTGGTCACCACTTCCCAGAACAGCCTGGACTGGGTGACAGACAAGAGAGTGAAGGTATCTCTAGTGCCCATCACTGCATCTGAGGGACCAACATATAGGCAGCAGAAGAGATGGCCCAGACAGGTCCAGCTCTGACTGCAAGCTTAGCTAGGAGTCCCTGCAATATAGCAGGCCATGTGGACTCAGCATGGGTTGAGGAACTCACATGGCACATTCTTGGATTCATGATTTCCTTTCTTCTTGGCTTCCCTCAAACTCACTGTGTAGACCAGATAGGCCTCAGACTCACAGAGATCCACCTGCCTCTGCCTTCCTGAGTGCTGAGACCAAAGGTGTGTGTCACCACGCTTGGCTTGTGATTTTCTAAACAGGATGTTATGGTGGGTCTCAAAGGTGCTCTCTCAGTTTTCTTGCCAGGCATGGTACAGCATACCTATGTTCTTTGATCACAGCGCTCAGCACTCAAGAGGTAGGGGCAGGTGATTCTCTGTGAGTTCAAGACCAACCTGGACTATATAGTGAGTTCAGGATACCCAGACTTATATATCAGGAACCTTAAAGCAAATAAACAAACAAATCTCCCCTCCCCCCAGAAAAAGAAAAGTAGGGCTCTATATGTAGAGTGCTTGTCGCATGAGCCTGTGGACCCCAGTCTGGTCTCCATACCCACATAACAATTGGGGCACACCTATAATCCCAGAGCACAGACAGGAGGGCTTGGGGTTTGCCAGGTCAGTAAGTCTAGCCTAATTGTGAGCTCCAGGCTGTGAAGTGACCCAATCCCAAAGCAATAAGGTGGGGAGAGATGAATGGTCCATCCATCACCAACTTCTGTCCTCCACACATGTGTACATGCTTGTGTGCACACAAAACACACACACACACACACACACACACACACACACACACACACACACACACACACACACACACACACACAAATTCATAAGAAAAAAATCCAAGGAGGCTGAGGGCCAGGGCAGGCAGGTGCCTGGGTGCCCTCTCCACCGCTTATTTGCTGTGTGGCTGACATGGGTGACTTGATCCCTTAAATCTCAGTTTCCTTGTCTGTAAAATGGTGCCAAAGGACAGCAGGCTACTGGGAGACCTCATGTCCTTATGAGGAAAAAGGGCTCTGACAGTAGATGCCTAGCCTTTTTGCCTGCTGTGAGGTCTGTTCTGGCTGGGCCACTGTCTCAAGCAGCTAGACAGCTTACCTGCTGGGCATAGCCTCTGAACATCGGGTTGACCAACTTGATCCCATGGGACAGGCTGGTGGGGACCACATAGCTTGGCCTGTGGGGAGACCAAACCTGCTAGCATAGGTAGCCAGCCTTGAACTATGCCATGAGAGGCAAGAGGGCAAGGCAAGTCAGACCCGACAGGGGCTGTTCCCAACTCCCACACTGGCCCCGCTGGCCAGGAGACAAGCCCACAGGATCCATTGCTGAAAAACTTAAAACTTCACAATAATACAATGAAACACTATCACCAAAGTGTCCCCACCCAGGAGGACACATTAAAACTCTAGTGATATCCCCAGAAGATCAGGCTAAAAGTACACCCAGAGACCCCCAGCATCAACTCTGACCTCTTACCCAGGGGACAATGTAGTCAGTTCCTTTCCTTTTTCTTTTTTTCCAAGACAGGGTTTCTCTGTGTAACCCTGGCTATCCTGGCACTCACTCTGTAGACCAGGCTGGCCTTGAACTCAGAGATCCACCTGCCCCTGCCTCCTGAGTGCTGATATTAAAGGCGTGTACCAACACTGCCCAGCTGCACTGCCAGTTTCTTAATCCACACCTAGTGTGTGCCTACTGACCTATTTAAGCACTCCGAACTTTACTTTTACTTTTACACTTGTTCTTTTTGTTTGTTTGCTTTTGGAAGCTTGAGGACTATTATGCTACTCTTTGAGAGAAAAAGAACAGGGCAGGCATGCTGTAAACCTTTGTAGCTGCTGGGAAAGGAAGGGATAGAAGGAAGAGGGAGTCGGCCATGCCATGTGAGTTAGGGATGCTTAGTAAGCGGCTTGGCAAGGAAGGCTGGCAGGCAGGCAGCGGACAGGAGGGGCCTTCAGGGAAGGGTGAGAAAGCCCAGAGGCTAGCACAAGCAAAGTGAAGGTTTGGGCCAAAGGTGAAGCAGGAACAGAGAGAGGGAACTTAATGAGGGTTTGTAAGCAACTGCCTCACCTTCCACTTGCCCAGCCATGCTTCTCATCTTTAAATTCACTTCACTCTGCCACAACCCCAGCCTAGCTAGCACCCAACACTCCTGTACAAGTACCCCACTCCCACCTATAGCCTCAACTGAGACCTGACACTGGCAAGATGGTCTGTAGGTCTCAGCACAGACATTTGTCAAAACAGCTGTCACCCAGGCTTCATGTAGCTCTGTGGCTAGGAACAAGAATAAGAGTTCTGTACCCTCTGCCTCCCATTCTTCAAGCAGTGCTAGATAAAACTAGATATGTGGTGCAGGCTTGCTGTGAGCACCCATGTGCTATGGAAGAATCCAGAGGATGTGCCCCCTCAAGAGGACACAGGCACTCCTGCCCCACACATCTAGCCGAGATCACACTCACACTCACCGTTTCTTGTGCCAGACCTCAGAGATCAACTTCTGGTAACTTTTGCACAAGGCAGGCTTCTTGTCTGTGCGTACCAGGCCACCACATTCCAGGAAAAACTGGGTGAGTGGGGGGCTGGGTTGGGGGTAGAGAGCCAGGACAGAAAAGAAATGGGAGGAACATGGTGTTATTTAGAAGGAACTAGGTGAGGGCTGGAAAGATGGCTCAGCGAGTAAAGATATCTGTCACTGAGCCTGGTGACCTGAGTTCAATTCCTGGGATCTAAATGGTAAAAGGAAACAGCCAACTCCTAAGGTTGCCCATGACTCTATCCATGCTCACACATACACACTCACGATAAATAAATATCTTTTTTTTAAGGAGCAAAGTGAGCAACAAAAGGCCAAAATGACCATGTAAGATGAGGCCACCACACCCATAACTCCCTGCAGATGACTACCAACCCCACCCCCACACTCATGCTAAAGTCCTCACCTCTCATGTCTCAGTATGTGACTCAAGAGAGACAGGGTCTTTAAGCAGGTAGTCAGATTACTATGGGGTGCGGGGACAGGCCCCAGGCCAGTCTCACTGGAGTCCTTACAGAGCAACACCAGACATGTGCACGGAGGCAAAGCCCTCATGAGAATACGACTATCTACAGGAAGAGAAGGGCCTGGGGAGAAACTGCTGACAGTGGGCCTTTAGGATTGAGAGCCAGGAAAGCCTTGTCAATAACAAGAAACAAACAGCCCTCTCTCCCGAGTCAGATGGGGGCTCCCTGCCACAGGTCCTGAGGCTGGGACCTGTGAACGAATAGCAGTGGAGCTGCCTATATTGCAGGACTTGTCAGGTGGGAGGGTGCCTCCTCAATTCCACTTTCCACATGTTTTACAAGTTATCACACTGAAGGAAACCACATTCACATGTTCGAGCACACACACACACACACACACACACACACACACACACACACACACACACACACGTCAAACAAATATATGCAAACAATGTCAATTAATCATATTGCCATGAGACAGCCATTGTGAACCTTTGGGGGCTGTCCTTCCAGAGTCTTCTAGGTATTCATATCTGTTCTCTTTCCCCTTCCTTTCTGTGTGTATGTTAGCCTTTAACATACAGCTATACATAGGAAAATGGTAAAGCTCCTGGTTTGCTCTAACATTATTGTGTGAGGTAGGGGTGTGTATGTGTGTGAAACAATGAACACACATACTCTCAATCACAACTGAGTAGAGACCCCTACGAAATAGCTGCACCACACCTGGTAACCTCCCTTTCTACCTGCCAGGTTCTGCACCCCTCACCAGTAAATGTTGTCCTACACTCCCCACAAGACTACTCCTGCCCTTCCCTTGGGAGAGGACAACTTACCAATTGGACAAGGCCTGCAGGGCAGCATTCATGTAACAGGAGTTCCCTAGGTTCTTCATGCCTGTGAGGCCTAAAAACAACATAGAGAAGGACTGAGACCCCTGTCCAGAAGGACCCTCACAAGCCTCCTCCCTTGTGCTCTACTAGTATTGACTAATAAAAGGAAACAGCCAGCTCCTAAGGTTGCCCATGACTCCACCCATGCTCACACATACACACTCACAATAAATAAGTTTTTTTTTTTAATTTTTTTTTTTTTAAGAAGCAAAGTGAGCAACAAAAGGCCGAAATGGCCATGTAAGACAAGGCCACCACACCCACAATTCCCTGTATTCCACCTCCCAGAAACCAGCACTGCTGCTGCTAGAGTGTATGCTGCTCTGTTCAGCTCGGGCTCCAAAACACACAGATGAGGAGACCACACACAGGGCCTAGGACCAATGTTACATGCAGCTGAGACAGGGATGAGCACATCTCTCGGGAAGGCACGTTCTGTGCCTGGTGCTTTCCATATCCAGCCTGGCCCAAGAGCTCCCTGTTGTCGGCCATTACCTCGAGGTTTCAGATCATCATCCTCAGACTCAGACTCTCCTTCATCAGCCACAGCAATGGGGACGGCTTTCAGAGGGTGGGAGGGTGGTGGGGAGTCCTGTGGTAATGACCCAAGAGAGGAAACTGTGGTGAAGATAGGGACCTTAATACACTCACCTCCTCCCAAGGGAAATGTGCAACCCCCAGAGTCTAGCTGGCCCCAAGTGAGCCCAACAAAGTGAAGGATATCATGCAAGAGGGGGCACTGGGAACTCCCAGAGATGCGATTAATTTGTAAGAACTGCTGTTTCCTTTAGAAGACATTGGGGGGGTAGGGGAAGAACAAAGAAAAGCCACACAGTAACTTCTCTCAGGTTCCTCAGGATATACTTTAGGTATGGGACTGACTGCCAGGGACTATCTGTGACTTTGCTGAGCCCTCCCACAGCCATGAAAAGACCCATGCTCCTACCCAATCCTCCCTGCTCCTGCTCATCTGTGCCCTCACAGCCCTACATGGGCCCAACTGGGCTCAGTGATCACTTGCTGACAAGAGCTCCTTGTCACATACTTCCTCTGGACTCCCTGGCTCAGGCCACACTGCCCCACCTGGACATTGTTGCCAATAACTAGCCCCTACCTGCTCTGAGAGCTTGGCTGAGGAGCTGGGCAGGTGGACTGCCAGGCGCTGTTCCAGGAAGACTTCGCGCTCACAGGCATAGCACCACACCCGGAACGTAGTCAGGTTCACAGTCAGGTTGTGCTTCTTCACCTGGAGGGGAAGATCCTAAATAAGGCTGAAGACAATATGGCCGAGCAGGTGCCTGACCCAGGAAGCTCCCTGGCCCCAGGAAGAGGCAGCCTGGTCAGTGTCCAGAAGCTGAGGCTAGCTCATCCTCCTCCAGGGAGGCCATCCATCAGACAGGGCTAGTGTGGGAGGCTGTGCCTGCTTTCCTTTTAGCAGCTGTGCAGCAATTGTGCTGTACCTATGACTGTTATGCTTTCTAGGCCCAGGGCAGGTGGAGCTAGGAGGCTGCTGGCAAGGGCTGGGCCCTGGGCTTCCCTACACCCACACCCACCTGTGCGTGAATGGTGCTATGGTCAGCGAAGGACTCTCCACAGCCAACATAGGGGCAGGTAACCTGGGGAGAGAGGCAGTGACAGTGGACTGGAACCCACAAAAGAGACAGGTTCAGTACAGTAAGTCCCTAACTCTACTCCAAGGCAGTGTGACTTGAAGCTATCCAACATGTGACTGAGGGGCTCCCACCCCAAAATAACAAAGGTTTATGCAATCAAAGATGAGGGTGGCCACCTGCACTGAGTGAAGTAGACCCTGTGCCCAGATGCTGGGGTCAGTGCCTGTCCCTTTAATTCAGGGGCTAGGAAAAAGAACACTGAATGGGCAGTGGGTGTTCAAAATACATTGTGGCAGCAGTTGGTGCCCAACACTAACCCACTGTCCCTTTGGGAGATCCCAATGATGAAGAAAATAATCTGGGACCATATAAAGGCTGAGTACTATTTTTCTGGAGTGCAACTTTGGACGTGTTTGCATGGGTCATATTAAGCACCCTGGATCTTAACTTTGCCATTGAAGGGAAGTTTAGCATGATCTTCAGTACTCAGGCAGAGAGACATATAGACACACACAAACACACACACACACACACACACACACACACACACACACACACACACACACACACACACACAGAGAGAGAGAGAGAGAGAGAGAGAGAGAGAGAGAGAGAGAGAGAGAGAGAGAAAAATACATACAAACAGACAGATAAAAGTTCAGTTTAGGTGGAGACCGGTCCAGAACAAGTACAGCTTCAGGTATTCACCCAGGTGCTGAGGCAAAAACAGATAATTGGATCTGCTCACCTCTGACTGCCTTTGGCCTCACATTTGTCTCTCCAAGATCTGCCTTCCCCCCAAACCCAGCTTCAGAGTCTCCATCATGGGCCTTTACCCCTGTTTGGAAGACAGCAGTCACCACAGTCCCCATTCTCCAGGAGTGCCTGGTGTCACGGACAGACATTTCAGGAATGACCACTGGCTGTGACCTTAAAGCCATGGTCAAAGCATACCATTCCTGTATCAGGGTCCCACATCTGCCCCGGAGGACCTGGGGCTCCCATGAAGTAGTAGCATGTCTCTGTGAGTCCTTCTGGTTGTCTCCTGAGCTCCTGGTGTACTACACTGCTCCACATTCTGAGTGAAAGGTCAGGGTACCTTTGGGGTTCTGTAACTTCTGCAAGGACTGACTTGGTGCTTTCATCACTTTACATCATCATTTTGTTTCTGCTGGTGATTTACTCTTTAAGACAAGGTATGCCATGCTGGGCGTTGGTGGCGCACGCCTTTAATCCCAGCACTCAGGGGGCAGAGGCAGGCGGATCTCTGTGAGTTTGAAGCCAGCCTGGTCTCCAGAACAAGTGCCAGGATAGCCTCCAAAGCTACACAGAGAAACCCTGTCTCGAAAAACCAATAAATAAATAAATAAATAAATAAATAAGTAAATAAAAGACAAGGTATGCCAGGTAACCAAGGATGGCTATGTAGATCATGCTGAGTGCAAACCTGTGACAATCTTCCTTCTGTGTCTCACATACTAGTATTATAGTTTGCATCACCACACCCAGCTTGCTGGAGTTTTGTTTTGTTTTGTTTTTGTTTTTTTCCTGAGCGTGGTGGCACATGCCTTTAGTTTCTTCAGGAAGCAGAAGCAGGTGGATCTCTATGAGTTCAAGGCCAGCCTGGTCTACAAAGTGAGTTCCAGGACAATCAGAGCTACACAGAGAAATCCTGTCTCAAAAAAAAAAAAAGTATTTGTTTTTAAAACAAACAAACAAACAAACAAACAAGCAAACAGGGTCTCTATATAGCCCTGGCTGTCCTAGAGTTCACTAAGGAAACCAGGCCTTCAACTCACAGAAATCTTCCTATCTCTGCCTCCTGAACAGTGAGATTAAAGATGTACACCACCATACATGCAATTTTTTGTTTGTTTATTTGTTTGTTTGAGACAGGGTTTCTCTGTGGCTTTGGAGGCTTTCCTGGAACTAGCTTTTGTAGAGCAGGCTGGTCTTGAACTCACAAAGATCCACCTGCCTCTGCCTCCTGAGTGCTGGGATCAAAGGTGTGAGCCATTACCACCCAGCCTTAAAAAGAAATTTTAAATAACATTTTTATGCATGATTATAAAATATACAACATAGTTATAGAAAATTTGAATACTACTTGTAGCACAGAGAAAAATAAAAATTACTTGTAATTCTACACCCCCAAAAGAGTGGCACATCTTGACACATCTACCTTCATTCTCTCTTTTTTCTTTGAGACAAGAGTCCATGTAGCTCAGGCTATCCTGAAACTTGCTATGTAGACCAGGCTGTGCCATCACATCTACCCACTTCCACTTTTGGTGATGACAGCAATCACAGCACTAAGGAACTCCCTGGATGCTATGCTAAGCCCATCGTAGAATCTGTCTGGTTATTCTACCCTGTCCCCACTAGAGGGCCTGTAGACCATGTGACTACATGGGGAAGTGAGGTCTTGCTAGGAAGCCCAGGCCCCAACCAAGACTCCACACAGAGTTCATGGAGACAGGATACTTGGCCCAGATACTTCTCCAGCTTGATGTTATCTTCTGTCACTCTTCAAGACTGCCTAAGTAGCTATTCCAGGGACTATCCCTGGAGCCTGAACTTGCAGCAGTACCCACTGGGGCTAGGTACTCCCAAGCCAGAGTTCATATTCTTTACCTGGAGGCAGGCCCATAGGTTAGGTCCAGCAACACCACATGACTGGCAGGTTCCCTAAGGGAGGGAGAAGAGTGAGGTGTAAGTGGCCAAGGGAATGAAGCACAGGACATCCTCTCCATCAGCTGCCACTCACTCATCCCAAAGGCCTTGGCTTCAGAGGCTTTCCTCAACCTACCACCTACACAGGAGCCTCTGGTTATTTTCTTCTGAGCGAGTTTTTTAAATCACACGTTTGTAAAGGTATTTCAAGTCAAATCAGTGGAACCTTAAATGGACTAGCAGACTCCTCACAGTGACCTCCACACCCTTCCTGAGCTCTTCTGTGAAGTCAGCTCGGGGTGCATGCAGGCACTCCTCCTCTGCCTGGAAGGCAGTCTCACAGTTTTCATTAGCAACAGCCCACCTAGGAGTCTGCCTGAGCAGCCCCTGGATGTCTGCACTGGATTCACTGTCAGCTCCTGCTTTCATGCTTGTCCCTCAGAAGCTTTTTAAACACTGCTGGTCTTATTCTAGAACTTTCTGAATATCCAGAGAGATGCTGATGACAGTTTCTGCCAGCCCCAGCCAATCCTCTCCTACTCCTCTTCTTCTCCACAGTCAGGTTCCTCTAACTCTCCTTCCTTCAAAGAAAACCTTTTGGTCTGTTCACTTATTTTGTTTTGAGAAAAGGTCTCACTATGTAGCTTGACCTGGCCTGGAACTCACAGAGATCCACCTGCCTCTGCTTCCCAACTGCTGGGATTAACAACATGCACCACCACACCTGACAACCCAGGGACTTGCTTGTGCTCCAGTATGGAAACCACCCTCAGTCCATGCATGCTTTTTACAGAATTTCACTTCAACAACCAGAAGACAATGACTGCATGTCACTTGGAGGAAGCTCATCTTCCCCTGCAGGTACCTTAAGCAAGCTAGGGGCTCCATGTGCAACAATGGATGGGAGGCTAGGGTGTGGCTCATTAGTTCTGCATTTTCCCAGAGTGCCAGGAGAAAAATGAGAACCACCCCTGAATGCTCACCCCTGCCTTATAAAAGCTGTGTATCCAGCCAGGGGAAATGGATGGAGCCATTACTGACTCTCAGGGGAGCTGATCAAAACTGATTAATGGCAGCAGGACCCAGTGCCTGGAAGAAAGCTCCCAAGCAGATGCCAGCAGGGCCATTACACACAGAAGGCTTTGCAGAGCTGGGGGCAGGGCAATACTGTACTATCTCACAAACGTCCCCCAAGCACATGGCAGCCCAAGGTTGGGCCCCAGGTCCTAAGGATTTTTCCTCTACCTTAGACTTAAGCAGCAAGTCCTCTTTGGTCACCTCTCCTATGGAGTCCAGGTGAGGGCAGATGTCTCTGGTGTCTCCCATTCTGGCCCAGGTGCCCCTGTAAGGAGACACATCAGGTTAGCAGCAGCCACTGCCAATGATACCACAGGGGAGAGAGGTTTTTGGCATGGCTAGTTGCAATCCCATATCTATTTCATACCAGCTGGTAACCCAGCAAGCTGCTTCCCTTCCCTGGGCCTCCCTCTCCTAGTCTGTGGAGAGGGCAGCTGTCCCACTGGGTTGGTATGAGGGTCCACACAGTTAAAGGATGTCAGAATGGGACTGGCACATGCTTGGCAGATGGCATTCTGGACAATGCTGGCTGGCTATGAGGCTTAGGCTCACTGGTGGGGAGACAATGGAGTCATGCCAATCCCTCAGGACTGTACACTACCCTGTGCAGACCCATGGGAGGTGTCAGTGATTTAGGAAGAGGTCAAACTCATGTCTGGGATCTACTCCACCAAGTGGGCAGGCAGAAGAATGGCTGGCATTCAAACCTGCCTTCTCTGACCAGACAGGGCCATCTTCTAAGGAGCCCAAGGGAGGCTGAGTGCCCCAAAGCCGCAGTCTCAGTGGAGCAGCTCAATTATAAGTTACATATTAAAGGCAACACAAGTGGCACTGCCTTCAGGAACATCTGAGGACAAGGAGAGTGGCTGAGCACTGGCAGAAGACTCACCCAGGAAGCAGGATGGACGAGGTGGCCACAGTGTCAACAGCAATGTTTCTGGGTGACAGATATCATGGGGTAGAAAAGTTAGCTTTGCTGCTGTAGTGACACACTCATAGGAAAAGCGAACCTGGATGCTCTAAAGGTACTAGTGCAGAGAAGCTAGGTCCCTCCATGCGAGACAGCCCCCCTGACGTTCTCTTTAAATCATCTTCTGGAAGATGAGTGCTTTCCTGCCAGGTGGGGGCGCACTCAAACCACCCAGGAGACAGTCTGGTCACTGGGCAGAAGTGCAACACTAGGCAGGGGGGGCGGATACCCTGGCACTATTTTTTTTTTTTTTCAAAATCCTGTTTTCCGTTTTGTTTTTAAAGGACACGCCAGGTCTGTAGTGGTCATGTCTATAGTCCCAGCACTTGGAAGGTAGCAGGGCAATCCCAAGGTAAAGGCTGGGGCTGGAGAGGTGACTCAGCAGTTAAGAGCACTGGCTGCTCTTCCTAAGGACCTGAGTTTGGTTTCCAGCACCCACATGGTGGGTGGCTCACAACCATCTGTAACTCCAGTTCCAGAAATCAGACAGCCTTTTCTGGCCACTGCAGGTACCAAGCAAGCAAATGGTAAAATGCTGGCAACACAATCACACATACAAAATAAAATAACTAAAAAAAAAAAGGTCAATGTCACCCTCTGTTGCACAGAAAGTTGGAGGCTAGCCTGGGGCACATGAGACCTTGTCTTAAAAAATAAAAATAAAAACAGCTAGGTGGGGGTGGCACACGCCTTTAGTCCCAGCACTTGGGAGGCAGAGGCAGGTGGATCTCTGTGAGTTCGAAGCCAGCCTGGTCTCCAGAGTGAGTTCCAGGACAGGCTCCAAAGCTACACAGAGAAACCTGTCTCGAAAAACCAAAAAATAAAATAAAATAAAATAAAAACAAAGCCAGGTTTAGTGGCACACCTTTAATCCCAGCACTTGGGAGGCAGAGGCTGGTGGATGTCTTAGAGATCAAGACTAGCCTGGCCTACACAGTGAGTTCCAGACAAGCCAGGGCTACATTGCTAGACCCTAGAGAGAGGGGGGGGGGAGGGAGGGGAAAGGAGGGGGAGGGAGGGAGGGAGGGAGAGAGAGAGAGAGAGTCCAAAATAAATAACAACAAAAACCCTGTCTCAGTGCTTTAATACTTCAACAGAATCAGTCTAGGAACCTGACAACTGATTCTGGCTCAAAGCAGGTTCAAATCAGCCACAGGTGTAGATGTAGCCTAAAGTGTCCTCATTGACAGCCAGGGCTACCCTCCACCTGCACCCCCTCTTCACCCCCAGGTTCAGCCAGGCAGAACATGCCAGCTGTCACTAGGCTGAACAGAGTCCTATAGCAGCCCAATAAAAGCCCTCCCTGTTGTCTCAGCTGCTGTGACAGCTCCAGTAGCACAGACAGGAGGTAGTTCCTTCTTGTCTCAATTTTCATCAATGGCCATCCCAGAGCAAGGGCTGAAAGGTGGTCATCAGGCTTCAGGCCTTGCTCACTTGTGAGCGCTCTCTCTCTTTAAAATTTGTTAACTTTTATTTGTGTGTGTATGTGCAACAGAATTTGTGTGGAGGTCAGAGGACAACTATAGGAGTCAGTTCTCTCCATGCACTATGTGGGTCCCCAGAGTAGGAACTCAGGTTGGCAGGCTTTGGACACAAGTACCTTGATCTGCAGAGCCATCTTGCTGGCCTTTGTTCTCTGACTTTTAAAAAGCAACACCCCCACTTCACTTTTATCCTGAGCATCTTAAAACCAATGTGGCTTCACCACCCTTCTGTCTCAAATGGCAACTGCCCAGCATAAGAGCCATATATCATCAGCAAAAGTGACCTGTGAGTATAATCCCATGGCCTTCTAGGAGAGCCAGCTCCCCCATCAATATTTTGAGGTACACCTTAGAGGAGGAGGCAGGACCTACCTGGGTCAATGGCACATGCAGGAGGAGGCCAGCACGTACATTCTGTTGACAGTGACGGCTGTTGAGGTGGTCTGCACCTGGGGGTAAACATAACACTTCGTACAGAATCTACCTTAAAATTACTCTTGGTTGAAAACATCCCACACTATCTGGGGGAGGTCACAAATAGTGGGCTGTCTGGGGCTTCCACAGGCTTTGTGTTCCTCATGGACAGTGATACCCTCCTTCCAGGATGGGTATAGAACTGGCAGATGGGCCTCACTGGATAAGAAGGCCTGGCCCCTCCATGCATGCCACTGAGTCCCTCAGATCACCTTTCCAGCCTTTCCAAAGCCCACACTGCTCTGACCCTCCAAATCCTCCATCACTGGGGTTACAATACCACTCCGTTGATCAGGGTTGCCACTGCCCCTGCTTCTTAGGTGGGCCGAAGTCTCCCGGATGTGGACAGTTCAAAGAGGGAGGGGGCAGTTAGAAGGTATTTTTAAAATGGCCACGTGACAACAACAGGGTTCAAAGTTCTAAATTCCAAAACCTGCTTGAAGCCAGGTTTTGTTGGTCTGTTCAGAGGCCAAGTGCCTGCTGGCACTGGCCCAGTGCTATTTTGGGCAGAGGTGGGGTTTTAGTGTCTCTGTCACATATGCCAGCATTCCAGAGGGATATGCTGAGGAAGGCCAGTCTTGTCATGATCTTAGTGCCCAGAACAGAATGACAATGACAGACCCAATTTTGTTTTAGTTTGTTTTTCATACAAAGGCTCACTATGTAGCCCAGGCTGGTCTAGAATTCACTGTATAGTCCAGGCTGGCTTCAAACTTGTGATATTCCTGCCCCGGGGACTTACGTGCTGGGACTGCAGATAAGCATCCACACACCCAGGGTCAGAGCTACTTTTAAATCACAAGAGCAACTGGAGTCCAGTTCCTACAACTTGAGAGGGGAAAAAAAAAAAAAAAAAAAAAAAGCCCCACGGCTAGCAAGCCTCAGAATCCTCATTACCCCATTCCTCACAGGAAGTGACAGGTAGCATGTCACTGAGTTTGTCCATGGCCAACCACCCTGCTGGTTGGATGGCAGTCAGCTTTGCAAACAGTTGGAATTGGTCCACACAGACCTCACTTTAAATCAGCTGACAAATACCATAGGGAGCATGGGCATGCCACCCAGAGTTGTACACAAGGCAGTTTAAATAAGAGAGTAACCCCACCTGTGATGGTACATACCCTATCACCTGAACACTCAGGCTGCTGAGGCAGGAGGATTTTGAGTTCCAGATTTGCCCAGGCTACAGAGAAGGGCCTTTTCTAAAAAAATAAAATAAAACAAAAAACTGGAACCAAGAGGGCTGAGGATATGGCTCAGCTGGCTCAGTGCTTGCCTGGCATGTATGAAGCTCTGGGTTTGAGTCCCAGCACTGTGTAAACTAGGCATAGTGGTACATCCCCAGAACTTGGGAGGCAGAGGCAGGTGGATCTCTTCAAGTTCAAGGCCAGACTGGTCTACACAGCAAGTTCCAGGCCAGCCAAAGACACACAGTGAGACCCTGCTTCAAAAATTAATTAAAACTCAAGAAAAAGAGGGAAAGGAGCTGGAGATATGACTCAGCCATTAAGAACACTTACTGCTTTTTCAGAGGGCCTGAGTTCAGTTTCTACCCCCAAAATCCCTGCATCCAACACTCATAATGTGGGCTCACAGCCACCTATCACTCCAGCTCCAGGGGAACACCACACCTACTTCTCCAAAAGTGTCAACTCCAGACAGATGCAAACATGCATATGTACATGCACCCACAGAAATGAATAAATAAATAATATAAATAAGGCAGGTATTGTGGCATATGCCTTTAATCCCTCAGGGCTTGGGGGAGGGCAAAGGCAGGTGAAACCTCTGATCATGAGGCCAGTTTGGTCTACAGAAATGAATTCTAGCCAGTCAGGATACATAGTGAGAACCTGTCTCCAAACAACCAAACAACTAATAAAAATAAACCTTTTAAAAACACATTAATCGCCAGGTGTTGATGGTGTACACCTTTAATCCCAGCACTCGGGAGGCAGAGGCAGGTGGATCTCTATGAGTTCGAGGCCAGCCTGGTCTACAGAACAAGTTCCAGGACAGCCTCCAAAACAATCCAGAGAAACCCTGTCTCAGAAAAAAAAACAAAACAAAAAACCACACAACACATTAATCCCCAACTCAGGGGGGCAGAGGCAGGTGACTCTATGTTGACTTTGGGCCAGCCTGGTCTACAGAGTAAGTTCCACGACAGCCAGGGCTACCTACACAAACAAACAAACAAAACAAACAAGCCTTAGAGAAAGGAGAAGAGAAACTGAGGAAGGGAAAGAAAGAGTGGTACTCTTCTCTTTAAATTAAGGGGGAATCACTGAACAATTAGCAAGCTAGCACATGACCTTAGATAATAGTAATTTTTAAGAATTTACCTGGGAGTGGGGGTGAGGGTGCACATATCTACTTGTGTGTGTGTGTGGAAGCCGGAGGCCAACCTTGGGTGTCACTTCTCTCACAGAACCTGAAGCTCACTGATTAAGCTAGACTGACTGGCCAGTGACCCCCAGAGTTCTGCCGATCTTTACCCTCCAGTGCAGGGATTACAGACACACACCACATACCCATGAACCCTGATGACTGAATTCAGTTCTACATGCTTGCTAAGCAAGCATGACAGTGACTAAGGACCTCCCACCACTGATATCATGGTAACAACTGTCCCACCCTACCCCCAAAATCCCTGCATTCACCTCCTAAGCACCATCACCCTAGTATATATGGGTATTTGGAAGTAAGGACTTTGGATAAATAATTAAGTAAAAATCAGGTCTCTGTGGTGGCCCAGGTGGGACTTATGCTTCTGAGACTCAAACACAAGCAATGGAGGCTGTCACACAGCAAGGCCACATGAGTACAATGAGAAGGTGCTGTCTGAAGCCTAAAACCAGAACTCCAGACTCCAGAACTTGAGACCATTTTTGTTGCTTAAGCATCCCTGCCTGTTGCCTGTTGTCAGAGCAGCCTTGGAGACTGGTTATTGTAAAGGTTTTGCAAGAGAAAATCATTCTCTGGCTGTGCACGATGGCACCCTTCCTTACTCCCTGATGGCTGCTTGACCCGTCTGCTTACTTTCCCATGAATCAGCAACAGTGACATTAGGAAATGCAGATATGGAAAATAAAGTGGAAAAACGCCAATAATCGGTGAAGGGAGGAGAATGAGGGCTCATCGTATTACTCAAGCAACCCTCTCTGGTTGCTTCGTTTCTGACAGAAGAGCAAAGCCACCTGCCTGAGGTCACACAGTGAGGAAGGGACACAGCTGAAAGGGAGCAGGTCAGGTGTGCCAGCAGGCCTCTCATAAAGGCTGAAAGGGAAAGGGAAGATCCATTAAAGTACAGGATGCTGGCTGGGTACAGGCCCCCTGAAGAGCAGCTGGTCCTAGCAATCGCCTTCAGGGACCCACTAGCCCACGCCCCCATGTCTTGGAGCTGGAGAGTATGGAGGAGGGCAAAGAACCCACCTCTCCTGCCCTGTGAGACCTGAGACTTTAAGGGGCAGAACCTACAGGGACAGGCTCTTGCACCTTCCCAGGGAGCTAGCAATGGGAGAAGCCCCACCCTCAGGGGCCGGATGGGGGCGGGGTCTAGGAGATGCAGCGCGGCTGCGCACTCACTCCAAAGGCCTGGCAGCTTCAGGTGCCCGTTACTCATCACTTTCCCCAGAGTTTCTGGTAATATTCTTCCGACTCCCAGGGAGTCGCTGGTCCTTTGGGATCCGAAGGGGGCACTGCCGAGCTTCCGCCCACACAGGTTCCCACAACCACCACTAGCTAGCCTCTCACTAGTCAACCAGAGACCCTTCCCTGCACGTCACACCCCTTGCTGACACCTGCACCTTCCTTTTCTCACTCCCCCAATTCCAGACACTGCCCACCTCTCTATCCCAGTCTTACTTCCCTAAGTCCCCCATCCCTTTGGTTCTTCACATAGAGGCCTGTGGCATCCATCCCCACCCCCTGCCTGGACTAGCCCAACTTCCCACACCTCCAGGTCTCCCGGCTCATCACTGACCCTCCTTAGGAGCTCTGCTAACAGCTCCACACCTTCAACTATCCCAAGGTTAGGTACCCTCACAGGACCCTCACAACTGCTCAGGGAGGCCAGGATGCAACCCATCCATCACCAGAGGTGGGGAAAGTGAGCCTTGAGCACAGGGGTAACTGGCTGAGTCACAAAGCTCTGGAGCCCCAAAGCCAGGACCCAAACTCAGGGGACCTGCCCTGCAGCCTATGATCTAAATGAACTGTGGCTTCCAACAATCCCAAATGTGCCAGCCAGCAGCACACAGGGACAATTTTCACCTCAAAGCACTAGACACGGCTACACAGCAAGGCAAGGCTGTTCTGTTTTTCTAAAAAAAAAAAAGAAAAAATCGTGCCAGCCTAGGAGAGCCCCAAACCTACGCCCTTTCCTTTTCATTGACCCCTAAAAGCAGCGTGCAGAGGTGGCTCAGGCCCTGTTCTGCACTCCTTGAAGCTGTGTGGAGCAGTGAATTGCTCTCTGGAGGACGGCTCAGGAGCGGCTTGGAAGGAAGGAGCAAGGAGGTAGCCTGGCTAGCCTAGAACTCACTCAGTGGACCAAGCTGGCCTCAAACTCAGAAATCCATCTGCCTCTGCCTCCCAAGTGGTGGGATTAAAGGAGTGTGTCACTACACCTCACTTTTTTTTTCCAAGATGACTTCTTTTTTTTTTTTTTTTTTTTTTTTTTTTTTTTTTTTTTTTGGTTTTTCGAGACAGGGTTTCTCTGTGGCTTTGGTTGGAGGCTGTCCTGGAACTAGCTCTTGTAGACCAGGCTGGTCTCGAACTCACAGAGATCCGCCTGCCTCTGCCTCCCGAGTGCTGGGATTAAAGGCGTGCACCACCAACGCCCGGCTCCAAGATGACTTCTTAACGTTGAGATAGTCAAATGTGGGCCAGACTTAAGTCAGCTAGCCTCAACTCTCTATGTAGCTGAGTATGACCCTGAACTTCTGACCCAACCAAGGGTTGGGACTACAGGCATGAAACAGTTTGCCAGGTTTATATGCTGGAGGTTGGACCCAGGGTGCATCATATGCACATTAGGCAAGAATTCTACCAACTGAGCCGCATCCCCAGTCCCCTTCAAACAAGTTTTTTTTCTTTCTCTTTTCTTTCCTTTTCTTCATCTTTTGGTTTTTTTGAGACAGGGTTTCTCTGTGTAGTCCTGGCTGTCCAGGAAATTTCTCTGTAGACCAGGTTGCCTGCCTCTGCCCTGAGTACTGGGATCAAAGGTGTCCACCTCCACCACCTGGCTCAAACAAGCATTTCTTGAATGCTTACTATGGCAGGGACCATCGAGATATGACTGCTCCTTGGGCATCCATGTAGCTCCACAGAGAAATCCACACCATTCCCAACGTCCAAGCCAAACTAAAACTGGAGACTCATCTTTGAACTAGAAGAGGAAAACCCCTCACTTTCCTGAAGGTTCCCTCTCAGAAGCAGTCTCACTTTTAAGAACATGACTCACAGGAGCTGAAGTCTCTCCACCCAGGCACCTAGGTCAATTTCTGGCTGCCACACTCTAATCAGCACTTGAATTAAACAAGAATCAACTCCATCTGCCACAGCCCAGGAATTGGATGTCACCTGGCACTCCGGCTTCAAGGACGAGGGTGGCTTTGTATCAGATGTCCCTCTCTGTCTTCAAATAAGGACTGTATGAAAATGCTCCCGACCATCTGACTCTTTCCTTGCCAGTACCAGCATGGCCCAGTACCCTAGGGGATACGGGGCAGGGCATGGCCAGGCAGGGAAATTAAGAACTACCTCTGGAGCTGGAGAGATGGCTCTGTGATTAAGAACACTAGCTGGTCTTCCAGAGGTCCTGGGTTCAATTCCCAGCAACCACATGATGGCTCACAACTATCTGTAATGAAATCTGGTGCCCTCTTCTGACCTGCAGGAATACATGTAGGCAGAACACATCTAAAAAACAAAAACACCCCTGAGCCTGTGAGAGTTGTAATCCAATTCCCTGGGTTTGTGCAGCAGTTCCCACGGAATCTCTTTTTCAGCCAACAGAGACATGGCGTCCAGTGAGTGCCATACACATTTAACAATGGCTGAAACAGCCTTGCTGGGAGGTCAAGACTTCGATACTTAATGTATTTTTCATTAATGCAAAAAAGCTGTTTCAAGACATCCCAGTCTTCTTTGTCCTAGTTTAAGAGGAACGACAACCTCAGAGAAAATTGTTCTGGAGAAAAGCCAAAGCATGGCAGACATGCCTCCCTGCTTTAGAATAGTTTTCCAGAAAAAAGTCTCCATCAGTCTCCCGCCCCCCCCCCCCGCCCCAGCCCATGAACTGGAATGCCATAGAGGCCCGCTGTCCCTGATGCAAATCCCACAGCTGGGAAAACTATGCCCCCACCTGAGCTCCCCTTCCCAGCTGTGTAACTTGAAGCACAGGTTACTTCTCTAAGCCTCAGCCTTCTCTAACTTCCTCAGTTGGAAGACAGACCCAACTGCATCTACTTCGTGAGATTAGACCGGAGACTTTTAGGAGAGAATGCTTAGCCCTGCCACAGTTAAGAAGTGCTTTGCTCCAGAGGAAACTAGTAATTAAGGAGTCCCTATAAGTCCCATGTGAGCCATTACGCATGCACTTATCCATCTCCTAAGTGTTTATGGATACCTTTGAAAGCTAACTACTCTCGCAACATCTTGGCGGTGGAAGGTGTGTAGGACAGAGCGAGTCCTCCAGGCCAAAGGAGACACCCCGAGCTCTCGAAGGGCAGTCCCCGGCTTCACACCCTTGGAGAGGCCTCTGAACGTCAGTGGCATCCCTCCTAGGGACCAGTAGCAGCAGACCACCCTGGTACGGGGGAGTTGGTATCGGGACTGATATTCACCCCCGCCAAGGCGCTCAGCTTTTGTCCGTGAGAAATAAATTTGCACATCTGAGGCCCAGAGCCCGAGTGGCCTCGCGCTGGCCTTCCGAGCGACGTGCGGCCTGCTCAGGAGAAGCCAGGGCCGTGGGGACTTGGGGCGGACACAGGAGCCGGTCGATGGGAGGGTGGGCGGCGGGGACCTCTCCCCAGATCGCGGCTGCCCCGCAAAGCCAGGCCTCCCCAGTTCGCAGCGGCGGCGCGATCGTCCCTGCTCTAGCGGCCCAGCCCACCGCACCAGGCATCAGCCGTCCGGAACTCACCTGCCGTCGCAACCGCGCCGCCTGTCAGTCAAGCGCGCCCACCGCGACGCCGCGCAGAGTCTTGTGGCTCTGCCTGTCGTGCCCCGCCTCCCTACCGTCAGCTGTCCAATCGAGAGAGCCTATGCCAAGGACGGGGCGGGGTCACATGGCGCTGCCTACTAGGGGGCGGGACCGTGCGTGCTGGGGGCGTGGCCGTGCGAGTACTGAGTGCCCATGCATGCTGGGAGTAGGGGGAGTGGCCGTGCTGCTGGGGCGTGGCCACGTGGTTCGAAGACTGTCTTGCTGGTGGAGGGCACAGTCTCGGCGCTGGGGCGTGGCCACGCGGCTGTACCTGCCCTTGCTTTTTGGAGTTGGGAGCTGGTGGCTATGCTGCTGGGGCGCGGCCTGGACACCCGGAGGCGGGTCTGCATGCAGCCGGCCCTCTGACGACACTTCTGCGCGCCGGAAGAGAAAGAGGTTCCCGGCACTACGCGGCAGGTAACGCCGCTCCTAAGATCTGGTGCCGCTATGCGGATCACTGGGAAGACTTTCCGCCGGCGGCGGGCTGACTCGGAGTCGGAGGAAGATGAGCAGGAATCAGAGGAGGTTCGGTACGTGTTTGGCATGACCTCCACGGCCCAGGAAGAGGGAAACAGCCTTGGGACTGGCTACCGGCCGGCACTGCGCTGACACCACTGACCGGGAGCCAGGGTTGTTGTCTTTCAGAGGCTCCTGCTGATAAGGCCACATTTCCCCGGTCCCGAAGCTCGGAAAGGTGCTCCGGGGTCGCATGGGTCTGACTGCCGGTGATCCACAGTGCCAGGGACTCGGCCGAGAGACACGGATGTCCCCGGAACTGAGTTAAGCTTTGAGTTCCGCAGAGGATCTCTCAGCCTGTGCATTGCTTTTTATTCATTTCCCCCCAGGTTAAAACTTGAAGAAACCCGAGAGGTGCAGAACTTAAGGAAGAGGCCAAACGGGGTGAGGTGGGTACCATGGGGGTGGGGGTGGCGTCATTTATTGATGACACAGATACTTCCAGCTAGGGTCTCAGTTACAAATATCTCCTTCGACATAGTTCTTTCTCTAGACATACACCTTGCACTGGTCGAAGAGGGGACCAGTTTTTTTTCAAATGTGTAACTGCCACATGCCCTGAGCCTGGTGGTATCAGAGTCTACTCCAGGTCACTAATTGCTTTTTGGTTTTTCCAGACAGGGTTTCTCTGTATTGCTTTGGAGCCTGTCCTGGAACTTGCTCTGTAGACTAGGCTGGCCTCGAGCTCACAGAGATCCGCCTGCCTCTGCCTCCTGAGTGCTGGGATTAAAGGCATGAGCCATCACCACCACCCTGTTGCTAATTGGAGTTGTTTTTTTTGTTTTGCTTTGTTTTTCAAGATTTTATTTATTACTTATACAGTGTTCTGCCTGCATGTATACTTGCACACCATTGCAGATGGTTATGAGCCACCATGTGGTTGCTGGGAATTGAACTCAGGACCTGTGGAAGAGCAGCCAGTACTTTTAATCTCTGAGCCATCTCTCCAGCCCTAATTGGAGTTTTTAATTGCACGGATGAATTGTGAATGACAACGTGTTGACAGATAAGAGTTTAGAAAAATTAGAGAAGTATAATTAAGAAATAAATGATTTCTGTGGTGGTTGTTGGTGCATGCCTCTAATCCTAACCTGGGAGTTTGAGGGCAACCTGGGTTATATAGACCCTATATTTAATTAAATATAGACCCTATATTTAAGAACTTTGTGGGAGCCGGGCAGTGGTGATGTGCACCTTTAATCCCAGTGCTCTGGGAGGCAGAGGCAGTCAGATCTCTGTGAGTTTGAGGACTGCCTGGTCTACAAAGCCAGTCCCAGGATGGGCTCCAAAGCCACACAGAGAAACCCTGTCTGGAAAACCCAAATTATACTGTGATTTCCAGGCTAAAATGAAATCAAATGGCTATGCAGGAACATGCACAGCTGCTTCCTTTGCCTTTCACCCTCCCACTCAGTGTGCTGAGCACTGTGTTCTTTCCTACCTACTCTTGGGCATGCCCTTCCATCAGTGCTCTAGCCTGCAAACCTGATTGTCCCAGATTGCTTCCTATGCTGTGACCATGACACAAAACCACTTGCAGAGGAAAGGTTCTGATTACATTCAGTTATTGGGGGAAGACAAGGCAGGAACCCAGAGGCAGGAACTGTAGCAGAGAGCATGGAGGAGCACTGCTTACTGGCTTGCTTCCCAGGTTTACATTCAGCTGTCTTATACAACACAAGACCACATACCCAGGGGGAAGGGAGCCCTGCACACAATGGCCCTCCCACACCAATCACAAGTAAGAAAATACTCCTCAGGCTTGCCTACAGGCCAACATGATAGAGGCATTTTCTCAATTGAAGTTTCCTCTTCCCAGGTGACTCTGGCTTGTTTCAGTTGACAAAACAAACTAGCCAGCATATTGATTGATTTCCTTCTTGTCTCTGTGTCATTTCTTTGTCTGTTTTCTTTTGCTCAGTGCTGCTGCCCTGCTGGTGGGAGAGAAGGTTCAAGAGGAGACTACTCTGGTGGTGAGTGTTGTCTCCTCTCTGGGGCTGTTCTTCTGTGAGTGTGTCTCTAATGTATAACCATGCTGCCAGGGAGATGGCTAGTCAGAGTGCTTCCTGTGCAAGCACAAGGGTCCAAGTTTGGATTCCTGGCACCCACATGAAAAACTGAGAATGGTGACACATCCCTATAATCTGAGCACTGGGGAGGCAGATTAGGACGATGTGCTGAATAAGAAAGCTAAGATACCCTCTCTCAAAGTATAAGTTGGGGGAATGGCTTTGTGGGTAAAGTGCTGAAGTTCTTGCTGCACAAGTTTGGGGACCTGAGTCAGGCCCCTAGTACCCAGCACAAAAGCTATACATGATGGCATCCATCTGTAACCCTAGCAAGGTTTGGAGTAGAGACAGTTGGAGCCCTGGAGCTGACTGGCCAGTGAGTCTACCCAAATCAGTAAGTTCTCTGTCTGAGATATTTAAGGTGGAAAGTGATTGAGGCAGATGCCTGACTTTGGGCTCTTGCCTCCACAACCACACATGCATACACACAAACATGTATATACACTGTCCACACACAAAACTAACAAACATGGTCACATACAAAGTAAGAAAAGCTGGGTGGTGATGGCATATGCCTTTAATCTCAGCACTTGGGAGTCAGAGTGAGAGACCAGCCTGGTCTACAAGACCTAGTTCCAGGACAGCCTCCAAAGCCACAGAGAAACCCTGTCTAACAAAAAACAAAACAAAACAAAACCCCCCAAAAAACAACAACAACAAAAAATAAGGTGGAGAATGATTGAGGACACACCTACAACGTTGACCTCTGACCTTCACGGGTATGCATACATATGTGTACGTGCACCTGTACACTCACAGATGATCACAATAACTCTGATGCTACTATTCTAGATGCTTCCTCTAAGCAGTGTGCTTTCCGCAGGATGACCCTTTCCAAATGACGACAGGTGGCATGGTGGACATGAAGAAGCTGAAGGAGAGGGGCAAAGATAAGTAAGTGGAGGGTACTGGGCACAAACACACTGTTGCTGGGCCTTAGCTGGCAGGAAGAGCCGGGGATGAAGCTGCCTGGACACCCTGTAGAGCTTGCAAGTTCCATGCTGTGCCAGGGGTTATGCTAATTAGAAACCCCAGTGGGGGGCTCGGAGCCAAGAGAGAAGGATCCATTTGTAAAGGACCTTGTTCATTATTTCAAACATGGGGAAGCTTTGTATGAAAACCTAGTTACAAAAATTATACCAGAGTCCAGCTCCAGCAGGGTTCTAAGCCACAGGACAGAGGTGTAAAGTTGGCCAAAAATAAGAGTATGACCACCAGTTGTCTTTCAATAGACGGCCCTGAATAGTTCAAGCCGTTTTTATTTATACAAGTTCTAATGCATTCAAGCATGAGCAATATCAATACATTTCTCTTTAATCTTTTCCCAGAATCATAAACATTTACCCATTTTAGTTTCTTTTCCTCTTCCCCACTCCCTTGATGTCCTTGACCTTTACCTCCTATCATTAATTTTTATATTGCAAGCCAAATGATTCTATCTAGCCAGGCACATCTTATTCATACTGCGCCCTAACCAGCAGCAAACATGCAGTTATAAAAAAGGAAATTTCAGGTGGATTAATCCCAGCACTCGGGAGGCAGAGGCAAGTGGAGCTTTATGAGTTCCAGGACAGGCTCCAAAGCTACAGAAAAACCCTGTCTTGAAAAACAAACAAACAAAAAACAAAAAAGGAGATTTAAGCCCTATGATCAGCCCTTAGCAATGTGATACTTTTATATTTTTGTAATCAGCTGAGTATATGATGCCATACCTAGGATATTGTTTTCAAGTGTATGTCAATTCCTAGATAATATGTATATCACTTTTATGTGGACAACAGTTGTAATCCTGTTCTTTACAAATTCTCAAAATGATAATGACTACCTAATTCTTTAACTGTTGGGACCAAGTTTATATTCTTCCTTGCAGTTTCTACGTGTACTTTCACAGGAAACTGGGAGTTTTAACTGAAAAAATATCTAACCATTCATGTCCTGGCAACAGAGTGGTGTCTGACCTTTCATGTCCTTTATCTTTTGCTTATTTATTCCTATAAGTTTTAATGTCATCTTAAATTCTTTGGAATATAGTTCTCTTTTGTAGGATAGTTATGTAACCAAGAATCATTAACCTTAATGAGTTCCTCCTACTTAGAATGACTGCAAAAGCAGCCAGGGGCAACAGGAGGAACTGGTTTCTGTGAATGGCTGCGGAGAGACTTAATTTTTAATTTCCTTGTGGAGACTTAGAAAAATTATCAGCTTTTGTTCCTAGTAAACTCAGCAACAATCACAACTGACAAAGCAAAACTTAAGAATTACCATGGCAAAAGTTAGAGAGGCCTGAAGCCCATGAGTTCTCTAGGATCAACCCATGGGTCTGTAAGCATTGCTTCCACAGGTCCTTGCCAAGGGGATGGGATTCTCCAAAGGGCCATGTCATAAGAGGCTCCATTTGCAAAATATTTATACACCATTCCTAGGGGTGACAGCATGGCTTCCACCAAAAAATAATGCACTGAAAACCCCAGCACTTAGGAAACAGAAGCAGGAAGATTAGGAGTTCAGGGCCAGCCTAGGCTGCATGAGACCCTCTCTGAGGGAAAAAAAAAAGAAGAAGAAGGAAAAAAAGTAGATGTATTTAAGGAACTAGGGAGATGGCATAGTAAGTAAAGTGGAGGGCCTGATTTGAGATCCCTGACACATATAAAATCCAAGTGTGGCAGCAGAGCTCTGGGCTAGTAAGAGCCCATGTCAAAGGACAAAGTGGAGGAGCCATAAAGGGAGCACACCCTAACACAATCCTTGACCTCCACATTGCATGCAGGGTCACACATGCATACACAGAAATCACCTAGTATAAATTAAAAAGAAAAAGCAAAAGAAAGCATGCACTCATTTCCCAAAGTCCAAAAGCTGCTGTTGCCTGTTTGCTTGCATATATGTCTGGGGTTTTCTCTTTATAAATTATAGCATGTCATATGTTTTCATGTATTAACTTGGCCTCAGTGACTGTAACCTTATCCCTACTTGCAGGGTCAGTGAAGAGGAGGACCTGCACCTGGGGACATCCTTTTCTGCAGAAACTAACCGGAGAGATGAGGATGCAGACATGTAGGTACCAGTGTGTCTCAATGTCTGTAAGCACTGGAATTGGACCCCAGCCAGACTGTCAGAAATGTCTAGTCACAGTTAGCACGTCTAGTGTTTTCTTAGCTGTGCTCTCCCAACTTCTCAGGCTTGAGATCTCTGAAAGCCTCTTAAAAGCCCTTTCAAAAGGGTGGGCCTTTACCTTTATATTTCCGTCCTTCCCTCCTCCCACTCTTTGTCTTTACTTCTCTGGTGGGACAGATGCCAGCTACAGTACATCCTCTGCCCTTGAAGTTTTTGACTAGTGATGCTTCCTCAAAACACAAGGACTAGCCCATTCCATGTGGAGGGATGCTCTTTCAGCCTGGACACATGGGGGAGGGCCTAGGCCCTGCCCAGGATGGTATGACAGACTTTGGAGATCCCCCGTGGAGGGCCTCACCCTCCCTGGGGAGCAGAGGG